>NC_134230.1:1212121-1515151 GCF_965140235.1 Caretta caretta | reverse complement strand
CAGAGTGACTCTGTGGGGTGCCGTTAGAAAAGGAGATTTTGGTTGGGATGCTCCAGGTGGAATGGGAGGAGAGTGGAGGGCGGATCCCCACTGTGTGGGAGAGGCAAAGAGAGGAGCCTCCGAGACGTTGCCGACTGAGAATGGTAACTTACTTGGTTTTTTCCTCTTGGCCTGGGTTTAGTAGCAAGGAAAAAGAAGTCAAGCCTCAGAGTCTTCTGCCCTCATGCGACGGAATGTGAGTGAGAGCAGCGAGCCTGTGACCGTTGGGGATACCAGGCAAGAGCCCTCCATCTGGGAGCCGAGCTCTCGCCAGTCTCGGTGAGAGAAGTGTCTGGTTTGGTGAGGACTCTGCTCACGCCCCACCTGAGTCCGGGTCGGGAAGCCCCGTCCATTAGGGTTCGGTGTGTAAGAAAAGGTTCCTGATCAGCTGTGGTTACGAGGGAGAAAAGGTCCCCTTTTCAGAGGCTGCTCGTTTCTCTGGTCAGGAACGGTGTCTTCTCCACAACTGAAGCTTGGATCCAAGAGGATGACTCCAGGTGGTGAGTTGCCCGCCTTGCTCTCATGTTTCTCTGTTTTCTCTCCTGTGTTCGCCAACTCGCTCTTTCTCTTCTCTCCTCGTGCCGTGTCCCTTCACAGGACACGGGTAGGTGTGCATTCCCACAAGGGAGGTCTCGGGAGCCATGGAAAAGTCGGAGCGGACGAAAATCATGCAGGGTAGTAGAAAGGCTGCTGAAAGTACCTGAAGTGACAAAGAAAATGAGAAGGGGGAAGTCCAGCCTGAAACAGGAGTGTAGTCTGTAAAGAGAAACAACGGGAAGTCTAAGCTACAGAAACTCTTCAAGTTGCCGAAAGACATGTAGGATGGGAAATTACTTCTTGAATCCAGTCTGTTGAAGATCTTAGGCTCAGTATGCGTGCGTGTTTGTAGTTGCTTAGCAATCTGCCTTCTTCTCTTTGCTATCCCTTCTAATCACTGAAAATCTAGCTATCTATTTTTTGCTTAGTTTTATTATTATTATTATTATTATTATTTATTATTAAACTCAGTTTGTGCAACTGGTGCTCCGTGAGGAAATGATTTGTGTGTATTACTCCAAGGGGCTGCCCGGTGTCACTGTTGCTCCAGGAGGGAAATGATTTGAGCACTACCTGAATTGGCCACGCAGTGTCACCATTGCTCCGTGAGGGAAATGCTTTCTGCATTACTCCAAGTGGCCACCCAGTGTCACTGTTGCTCCAGGAGGGAAATGCTTTCTGCATGACCTGAATTGGCCACACGCATCACTGTTGCTCCGGGGTGGGGGGTGGTGGGGGGGAGGCGGGGGATTGTTTCTGTGTTACTCCTGAGTGGCCACGTCGTGTCACTCTTCCTCCAGGAGGGGAATGCTTTGTGCATTACCCTGTGTGGCCACCCAAGACAACACACACAGCACGACACCGACGCACACACACACAGAACACGTCACACATACAGATGGGTAGTGTAAATTGCTAAAAAAGAGACATTCATTACTAATCAGATGTAGCCGTTGATGTCTCATGCACTCTTCCTCGAAAAGCCATACGTCGTCTCGCCTGATCATTTGGTAGAGATCTGTTCAAGAAAAGTACTCCTAATGAGACATACATTATTGACAAGTACTAGTCATCAATTTCTCCTCGAATGATTCACCAAAACGCTTTTCGATCCCCTGCTGGTGATTTGGAAGAAATCGTTTCTTGAAATGTACTAAACTAGAGAAATTCATCTTTGACCTGTGCGACAGATAAATTTGAGAGGGAATCTTCCTGAAAGCCCCGAGGATTCACTTCTCGTCAGACGGTACAGAGCAGTTTGCGAAAATTACTCAGAATGAGAACGTCATTCGTAATCTGGTATCCTGAGGTCTTTCTCATGGAACCATCCACCAAAAAGCAAGTTTATTCTCTCTGCGGCATTTGGCAGAGATTTATCGTGAAAATTGCTAAAGAAGAGAACGTTATAACTGATCAATGCTAATAATCAATGACAAATGGAATCATCCTCCAAAAGCCTTTCAGATTGGCTCCCTGTGATTAGGTAGATATGAGTTGACGATTTGGTAGAAATTACTAAAAAGGAGGCAGTTCTTTCTGATCAATGTTAGCAATTAATTACACGTGGAATCATTCTCCGGACTATATTCATAATTAGCTCCTGGAGATTTGGACTAAAATCGGTTCGTGAAAATGACTAGGAATGAGACAATTCATTCCTCATCCGTCTTCTGATAAATTTCCCACGGAATCATCCAGCAGAAAAGCAAAGGCATTCCCCCTTGGTGCGTTGGAACAGATGGGTTCGTGCAAATCACTCAAGGTAGAAAATCATTCTTTACAAGTCCCTAGTGGTAAAGACTCCAGCAATCCAGCTTCTCTCCTGGTGAGTTCGTAGCGATTGGTTCAAGAAAATTACTCCGAAGGAGACTTAAATTATTGACAAGTACTAGTGCTAAAGCTCTCCTCGAATGATTAACCAAAATGCTTTTCGATACGATGACACAGAAGGGCACAGAACACGACACACCAAAATGACACACGAGAAAGACACACACACACCGTGACACGGAAAGCATCACCCACAAAACATCACACACACAACCCACAACATCTCACAAACACACACTCACTCAACACAAGACGACCCACAACATGTCGAGCGCTGTGGAGCGAGGGCTCCGGCTCGGCTTTCGCAGCGGCTCTGGCGAGGAATGGTGCCGGAGCTCTCGCTGGAGGGGAAGACGGCAGGAGGGGGCCTGAGCCGCTTGGGCCTCTTTCCAAGGAGGCGGAACCAGGCCTCCACTCTCTGCCCTCTGCAGACCTGGCTGCCAGGTCAGTGCTTCCAGTTCCTCGTCCGCACTCGCTGTCGTCGTCCTCCTCAGCGGCCGTGGGCATCCTCGCTGGGGACGGGGCTCGGGGGGATGAAGGTGGGGAGGGGCCAGAGTCTCTTGAGCAGAGTGACTCTGTGGGGTGCCGTTAGAAAAGGAGATTTTGGTTGGGATGCTCCAGGTGGAATGGGAGGAGAGTGGAGGGCGGATCCCCGCCGTGTGGGAGAGGCAAAGAGAGGAGCCTCCGAGACGTTGCCGACTGAGAATGGTAACTTACTTGTTTTTTTCCCCTTGGGCTGGGTTTAGTAGCAAGGAAAAAGAAGTCAAGCCTCAGAGTCTACTGCCCTCATGCGACGGAATGTGAGTGAGAGCAGCGAGCCTGTGACCGTTGGGGATACCAGGCAAGAGCCCTCCATCTGGGAGCCGAGCTCTCGCCAGTCTCGGTGAGAGAAGTGTCTGGTTTGGTGAGGACTCTGCTCACGCCCCACCTGAGTCCGGGTCGGGAAGCCCCGTCCATTAGGGTTTGGTGTGTAAGAAAAGGTTCCTGATCAGCTGTGGTTACGAGGGAGAAAAGGTCCCCTTTTCAGAGGCTGCTCGTTTCTCTGGTCAGGAACGGTGTCTTCTCCACAACTGAAGCTTGGATCCAGGAGGATGACTCCAGGTGGTGAGTTGCCCGCCTTGCTCTCATGTTTCTCTCTTTTCTCTCCTGTGTTCGCCAACTCGCTCTTTCTCTTCTCTCCTCTTCTCTCCTCGTGCCGTGTCCCTTCACAGGACACGGGTAGGTGTGCATTCCCACAAGGGAGGTCTCGGGAGCCATGGAAAAGTCGGAGCGGACGAAAATCATGCAGGGCAGTAGAAAGGCTGCTGAAAGTACCTGAAGTGACAAAGAAAATGAGAAGGGGGAAGTCCAGCCTGAAACAGGAGTGTAGTCTGTAAAGAGAAACAACGGGAAGTCTAAGCTACAGAAACTCTTCAAGTTGCCGAAAGACATGTAGGATGGGAAATTACTTCTTGAATCCAGTCTGTTGAAGATCTTAGGCTCAGTATGCGTGCGTATTTGTAGTTGCTTAGCAATCTGCCTTCTTCTGTTTGCTATCCCTTCTAATCACTGAAAATCTAGCTATCTATTTTTTGTTTAGTTTTATTATTATTATTATTATTATTATTATTTATTATTAAACTCAGTTTGTGCAACTGGTGCTCCGTGAGGAAATGATTTGTGTGTATTACTCCAAGGGGCTGCCCGGTGTCACTGTTGCTCCAGGAGGGAAATGATTTGAGCACTACCTGAATTGGCCACGCAGTGTCACCATTGCTCCGTGAGGGAAATGCTTTCTGCATTACTCCAAGTGGCCACCCAGTGTCACTGTTGCTCCAGGAGGGAAATGCTTAATGCATGACCTGAATTGGCCACACACATCACTCACATCACTGTTGCTCCGGGGTGGGGGGTGGGTGGCGGGGGCGGGGGATTGTTTGTGTGTTACTCCTGAGTGGCCACGTCGTGTCACTCTTCCTCCAGGAGGGGAATGCTTTGTGCATTACCCTGTGTGGCCACCCAAGACAACACACACAGCACGACACCGACGCACACACACACAGAACACGTCACACATACAGATGGGTAGTGTAAATTGCTAAAAATGAGACATTCATTACTAATCAGATGTAGCCGTTGATGTCTCATGCACTCTTCCTCGAAAAGCCATACGTAGTCTCGCCTGATCATTTGGTAGAGATCTGTTCAAGAAAAGTACTCCTAATGAGACATACATTATTGACAAGTACTAGTCATCAATTTCTCCTCGAATGATTCACCAGAACGCTTTTCGATCCCCTGCTGGTGATTTGGAAGAAATCGTTTCTTGAAATGTACTAAACTAGAGAAATTCATCTTTGACCTGTGCGACAGATAAATTTGAGAGGGAATCTTCCTGAAAGCCCCGAGGATTCACTTCTCGTCAGACGGTAAAGAGCAGTTTGCGAAAATTACTCAGAATGAGAACGTCATTCGTAATCAGGTATCCTGAGGTCTTTCTCATGGAACCATCCACCAAAAAGCAAGTCTATTCTCTCTGCGGCATTTGGCAGAGATTTATCGTGAAAATTGCTAAAGAAGAGAACGTTATAACTGATCAATGCTAATAATCAATGACAAATGGAATCATCCTCCAAAAGCCTTTCAGATTGGCTCCCTGTGATTAGGTAGATATCAGTTGACGATTTGGTAGAAATTACTAAAAAGGAGGCAGTTCTTTCTGATCAATGTTAGCAATTAATTACACATGGAATCATCCTCCGGACTATATTCATAATTAGCTCCTGGAGATTTGGACTAAAATCGGTTCGTGAAAATGACTAGGAATGAGACAATTCATTCCTCATCCGTCTTCTGATAAATTTCCCACGGAATCATCCAGCAGAAAAGCAAAGGCATTCCCCCTTGGTGCGTTGGAACAGATGGGTTCGTGCAAATCACTCAAGGTAGAAAATCATTCTTTACAAGTCCCTAGTGGTAAAGACTCCAGCAATCCAGCTTCTCTCCTGGTGAGTTCGTAGCGATTGGTTCAAGAAAATTACTCCGAAGGAGACTTAAATTATTGACAAGTACTAGTGCTAAAGCTCTCCTCGAATGATAAACCAAAATGCTTTTCGATACGATGACACAGAAGGGCACAGAACACGACACACAAAATAAGACACGAGAAAGACACACACACACCACGACACGGAAAGCATCACCCACAAAACATCACACACACAACCCACAACATCTCACAAACACACACTCACTCAACACAAGACGACCCCCAACATGTCGAGCGCTGTGGAGCGAGGGCTCCGGCTCGGCTTTCGCAGCGGCTCTGGCGAGGAATGGTGCCGGAGCTCTCGCCGGAGGGGAAGACGGCAGGAGGGGGCCTGAGCCGCTTGGGCCTCTTTCCAAGGAGGCGGAACCAGGCCTCCGCTCTCTGCCCTCTGCAGACCTGGCTGCCAGGTCAGTGCTTCCAGTTCCTCGTCCGCACTCGCTGTCGTCGTCCTCCTCAGCGGCCGTGGGCGTCCTCGCTGGGGACGGGGCTCGGGGGGATGAAGGTGGGGAGGGGCCAGAGTCTCTTGAGCAGAGTGACTCTGTGGGGTGCCGTTAGAAAAGGAGATTTTGGTTGGGATGCTCCAGGTGGAATGGGAGGAGAGTTGAGGGCGGATCCCCGCCGTGTGGGAGAGGCAAAGAGAGGAGCCTCCGAGACGTTGCCGACTGAGAATGGTAACTTACTTGGTTTTTTCCCCTTGGGCTGGGTTTAGTAGCAAGGAAAAAGAAGTCAAGCCTCAGAGTCTACTGCCCTCATGCGACGGAATGTGAGTGAGAGCAGCGAGCCTGTGACCGTTGGGGACACCAGGCAAGAGCCCTCCATCTGGGAGCCGAGCTCTCACCAGTCTCGGTGAGAGAAGTGTCTGGTTTGGTGAGGACTCTGCTCACGCCCCACCTGAGTCCGGGTCGGGAAGCCCCGTCCATTAGGGTTCGGTGTGTAAGAAAAGGTTCCTGATCAGCTGTGGTTACGAGGGAGAAAAGGTCCCCTTTTCAGAGGCTGCTCGTTTCTCTGGTCAGGAACGGTGTCTTCTCCACAACTGAAGCTTGGATCCAAGAGGATGACTCCAGGTGGTGAGTTGCCCGCCTTGCTCTCATGTTTCTCTGTTTTTTCTCCTGTGTTCGCCAACTCGCTCTTTCTCTTCTCTCCTCTTCTCTCCTCGTGCCGTGTCCCTTCACAGGACACGGGTAGGTGTGCATTCCCACAAGGGAGGTCTCGGGAGCCATGGAAAAGTCGGAGCGGACGAAAATCATGCAGGGCAGTAGAAAGGCTGCTGAAAGTACCTGAAGTGACAAAGAAAATGAGAAGGGGGAAGTCCAGCCTGAAACAGGAGTGTAGTCTGTAAAGAGAAACAACGGGAAGTCTAAGCTACAGAAACTCTTCAAGTTGCCGAAAGACATGTAGGATGGGAAATTACTTCTTGAATCCAGTCTGTTGAAGATCTTAGGCTCAGTATGCGTGCGTATTTGTAGTTGCTTAGCAATCTGCCTTCTTCTGTTTGCTATCCCTTCTAATCACTGAAAATCTAGCTATCTATTTTTTGTTTAGTTTTATTATTATTATTATTATTATTATTTATTATTAAACTCAGTTTGTGCAACTGGTGCTCCGTGAGGAAATGATTTGTGTGTATTACTCCAAGGGGCTGCCCGGTGTCACTGTTGCTCCAGGAGGGAAATGATTTGAGCACTACCTGAATTGGCCACGCAGTGTCACCATTGCTCCATGAGGGAAATGCTTTCTGCATTACTCCAAGTGGCCACCCAGTGTCACTGTTGCTCCAGGAGGGAAATGCTTTCTGCATGACCGGAATTGGCCACACGCATCACTGTTGCTCCGGGGTGGGGGGGGGGGGGGAGGCGGGGGATTGTTTGTGTGTTACTCCTGAGTGGCCACGTCGTGTCACTCTTCCTCCAGGAGGGGAATGCTTTGTGCATTACCCTGTGTGGCCACCCAAGACAACACACACAGCACGACACCGACGCACACACACACAGAACACGTCACACATACAGATGGGTAGTGTAAATTGCTAAAAATGAGACATTCATTACTAATCAGATGTAGCCGTTGATGTCTCATGCACTCTTCCTCGAAAAGCCATACGTAGTCTCGCCTGATCATTTGGTAGAGATCTGTTCAAGAAAAGTACTCCTAATGAGACATACATTATTGACAAGTACTAGTCATCAATTTCTCCTCGAATGATTCACCAAAACGCTTTTCGATCCCCTGCTGGTGATTTGGAAGAAATCGTTTCTTGAAATGTACTAAACTAGAGAAATTCATCTTTGACCTGTGCGACAGATAAATTTGAGAGGGAATCTTCCTGAAAGCCCCGAGGATTCACTTCTCGTCAGACGGTACAGAGCAGTTTGCGAAAATTACTCAGAATGAGAACGTCATTCGTAATTAGGTATCCTGAGGTCTTTCTCATGGAACCATCCACCAAAAAGCAAGTCTATTCTCTCTGCGGCATTTGGCAGAGATTTATCGTGAAAATTGCTAAAGAAGAGAACGTTATAACTGATCAATGCTAATAATCAATGACAAATGGAATCATCCTCCAAAAGCCTTTCAGATTGGCTCCCTGTGATTAGGTAGATATCAGTTGACGATTTGGTAGAAATTACTAAAAAGGAGGCAGTTCTCTCTGATCAATGTTAGCAATTAATTACACATGGAATCATCCTCCGGACTATATTCATAATTAGCTCCTGGAGATTTGGACTCAAATCGGTTCGTGAAAATGACTAGGAATGAGACAATTCATTCCTCATCCGTCTTCTGATAAATTTCCCACGGAATCATCCAGCAGAAAAGCAAAGGCATTCCCCCTTGGTGCGTTGGAACAGATCGGTTCGTGCAAATCACTCAAGGTAGAAAATCATTCTTTACAAGTCCCTAGTGGTAAAGACTCCAGCAATCCAGCTTCTCTCCTGGTGAGTTCGTAGCGATTGGTTCAAGAAAATTACTCCGAAGGAGACTTAGATTATTGACAAGTACTAGTGCTAAAGCTCTCCTCGAATGATTAACCAAAATGCTTTTCGATACGATGACACAGAAGGGCACAGAACACGACACACCAAAATAAGACACGAGAAAGACACACACACACCGCGACACGGAAAGCATCACCCACAAAACATCACACACATGACCCACAACATCTCACAAACACACACTCACTCAACACAAGACGACCCAAAACATGTCGAGCGCTGTGGAGCGAGGGCTCCGGCTCGGCTTTCGCAGCGGCTCTGGCGAGGAATGGTGCCGGAGCTCTCGCCGGAGGGGAAGACGGCAGGAGGGGGCCTGAGCCGCTTGGGCCTCTTTCCAAGGAGGCGGAACCAGGCCTCCGCTCTCTGCCCTCTGCAGACCTGGCTGCCAGGTCAGTGCTTCCAGTTACTCGTCCGCACTCGCTGTCGTCGTCCTCCTCAGTGGCCGTGGGCGTCCTCGCTGGGGACGGGGCTTGGGGGGATGAAGGTGGGGAGGGGCCAAGAGTCTCTTGAGCAGAGTGACTCTGTGGGGTGCCGTTAGAAAAGGAGATTTTGGTTGGGATGCTCCAGGTGTAATGGGAGGAGAGTGGAGGGCGGATCCCCGCCGTGTGGGAGAGGCAAAGAGAGGAGCCTCCGAGACGTTGCCGACTGAGAATGGTAACTTACTTGTTTTTTTCCCCTTGGGCTGTGTTTAGTAGCAAGGAAAAAGAAGTCAAGCCTCAGAGTCTACTGCCCTCATGCGACGGAATGTTAGTGAGAGCAGCGAGCCTGTGACCGTTGGGGATACCAGGCAAGAGCCCTCCATCTGGGAGCCGAGCTCTCGCCAGTCTCGGTGAGATAAGTGTCTGGTTTGGTGAGGACTCTGCTCACGCCCCACCTGAGTCCGGGTCGGGAAGCCCCGTCCATCAGGGTTCGGTGTGGAAGAAAAGGTTCCTGATCAGCTGTGGTTACGAGGGGGAAAAGGTCCCATTTTCAGAGGCTGCTCGTTTCTCTGGTCAGGAACGGTGTCTTCTCCACAACTGAAGCTTGGATCCAAGAGGATGACTCCAGGTGGTGAGTTGCCCGCCTTGCTCTCATGTTACTCTCTTTTCTCTCCTGTGTTCGCCAACTCGCTCTTTCTCTTCTCTCCTCTTCTCTCCTCGTGCTGTGTCCCTTCACAGGACACGGGTAGGTGTGCATTCCCACAAGGGAGGTCTCGGGAGCCATGGAAAAGTCGGAGCGGACGAAAATCATGCAGGGCAGTAGAAAGGCTGCTGAAAGTACCTGAAGTGACAAAGAAAATGAGAAGGGGGAAGTCCAGCCTGAAACAGGAGTGTAGTCTGTAAAGAGAAACAACGGGAAGTCTAAGCTACAGAAACTCTTCAAGTTGCCGAAAGACATGTAGGATGGGAAATTACTTCTTGAATCCAGTCTGTTGAAGTTCTTAGGCTCAGTATGCGTGCGTATTTGTAGTTGCTAAGCAGTCTGCCTTCTTCTGTTTGCTATCCCTTCTAATCACTGAAAATCTAGCTATCTATTTTTGGTTTAGTTTTATTATTATTATTATTATTATTATTATTATTTATTATTAAACTCAGTTTGTGCAACTGGTGCTCCGTGAGGAAATGATTTGTGTGTATTACTCCAAGGGGCTGCCCGGTGTCACTGTTGCTCCAGGAGGGAAATGATTTGAGCACTACCTGAATTGGCCACGCAGTGTCACCCTTGCTCCGTGAGGGAAATGCTTTCTGCATTACTCCAAGTGGCCACCCAGTGTCACTGTTGCTCCAGGAGGGAAATGCTTTCTGCATGACCTGAATTGGCCACACACATCACTGTTGCTCCGGGGTGGGGGGGGGGGAGGCGGGGGATTGTTTCTGTGTTACTCCTGAGTGGCCACGTCGTGTCACTCTTCCTCCAGGAGGGGAATGCTTTGTGCATTACCCTGTGTGGCCACCCAAGACAACACACACAGCACGACACCGACGCACACACACACAGAACACGTCACACATACAGATGGGGAGTGTAAATTGCTAAAAATGAGACATTCATTACTAATCAGATGTAGCCGTTGATGTCTCATGCACTCTTCCTCAAAAAGCCATTCGTAGTCTCGCATTATCATTTGGTAGAGATCTGTTCAAGAAAAGTACTCCTAATGAGACATACATTATTGACAAGTACTAGTCATCAATTTCTCCTCGAATGATTCACCAGAACGCTTTTCGATCCCCTGCTGGTGATTTGGAAGAAATCGTTTCTTGAAATGTACTAAACTAGAGAAATTCATCTTTGACCTGTGCGACAGATAAATTTGAGAGGGAATCTTCCTGAAAGCCCCGAGGATTCACTTCTCGTCAGACGGTACAGAGCAGTTTGCGAAAATTACTCAGAATGAGAACGTCATTCGTAATCAGGTATCCTGAGGTCTTTCTCATGGAACCATCCACCAAAAAGCAAGTCTATTCTCTCTGCGGCATTTGGCAGAGATTTATCGTGAAAATTGCTAAAAAAGAGAACGTTATAACTGATCAATGCTAATAATCAATGACAAATGGAATCATCCTCCAAAAGCCTTTCAGATTGGCTCCCTGTGATTAGGTAGATATCAGTTGACGATTTGGTAGAAATTACTAAAAAGGAGGCAGTTCTTTCTGATCAATGTTAGCAATTAACTACACATGGAATCATCCTCCGGACTATATTCATAATTAGCTCCTGGAGATTTGGACTAAAATCGGTTCGTGAAAATGACTAGGAATGAGACAATTCATTCCTCATCCATCTTCTGATAAATTTCCCACGGAATCATCCAGCAGAAAAGCAAAGGCATTCCCCCTTGGTGCGTTGGAACAGATTGGTTCGTTGAAATCACTCAAAGTAGAAAATCATTCTTTACAAGTCCCTAGTGGTAAAGACTCCAGCAATCCAGCTTCTCTCCTGGTGAGTTCGTAGCGATTGGTTCAAGAAAATTACTCCAAAGGAGACTTAAATTATTGACAAGTACTAGTGCTAAAGCTCTCCTCGAATGATTAACCAAAATGCTTTTCGATACGATGACACAGAAGGGCACAGAACACGACACACCAAAATAAGACACGAGAAAGACACACACACACCGCGACACGGAAAGCATCACCCACAAAATATCACACACACGACCCACAACATCTCACAAACACACACTCACTCAACACAAGACGACCCACAACATGTCGAGCGCTGTGGAGCGAGGGCTCCGGCTCGGCTTTCGCAGCGGCTCTGGCGAGGAATGGTGCCGGAGCTCTCGCCGGAGGGGAAGACGGCAGGAGGGGGCCTGAGCCGCTTGGGCCTCTTTCCAAGGAGGCGGAACCAGGCCTCCGCTCTCTGCCCTCTGCAGACCTGGCTGCCAGGTCAGTGCTTCCAGTTCCTCGTCCGCACTCGCTGTCGTCGTCCTCCTCAGCGGCCGTGGGCGTCCTCGCTGGGGACGGGGCTCGGGGGGATGAAGGTGGGGAGGGGCCAGAGTCTCTTGAGCAGAGTGACTCTGTGGGGTGCCGTTAGAAAAGGAGATTTTGGTTGGGATGCTCCAGGTGGAATGGGAGGAGAGTGGAGGGCGGATCCCCGCCGTGTGGGAGAGGCAAAGAGAGGAGCCTCCGAGACGTTGCCGACTGAGAATGGTAACTTACTTGGTTTTTTCCCCTTGGGCTGGGTTTAGTAGCAAGGAAAAAGAAGTCAAGCCTCAGAGTCTACTGCCCTCATGCGACGGAATGTGAGTGAGAGCAGCGAGCCTGTGACCGTTGGGGACACCAGGCAAGAGCCCTCCATCTGGGAGCCGAGCTCTCGCCAGTCTCGGTGAGAGAAGTGTCTGGTTTGGTGAGGACTCTGCTCACGCCCCACCTGAGTCCGGGTCGGGAAGCCCCGTCCATTAGGGTTCGGTGTGTAAGAAAAGGTTCCTGATCAGCTGTGGTTACGAGGGAGAAAAGGTCCCCTTTTCGGAGGCTGCTCGTTTCTCTGGTCAGGAACGGTGTCTTCTCCACAACTGAAGCTTGGATCCAAGAGGATGACTCCAGGTGGTGAGTTGCCCGCCTTGCTCTCATGTTTCTCTGTTTTCTCTCCTGTGTTCGCCAACTCGCTCTTTCTCTTCTCTCCTCTTCTCTCCTCGTGCCGTGTCCCTTCACAGGACACGGGTAGGTGTGCATTCCCACAAGGGAGGTCTCGGGAGCCATGGAAAAGTCGGAGCGGACGAAAATCATGCAGGGCAGTAGAAAGGCTGCTGAAAGTACCTGAAGTGACAAAGAAAATGAGAAGGGGGAAGTCCAGCCTGAAACAGGAGTGTAGTCTGTAAAGAGAAACAACGGGAAGTCTAAGCTACAGAAACTCTTCAAGTTGCCGAAAGACATGTAGGATGGGAAATTACTTCTTGAATCCAGTCTGTTGAAGATCTTAGGCTCAGTATGCGTGCGTATTTGTAGTTGCTTAGCAATCTGCCTTCTTCTGTTTGCTATCCCTTCTAATCACTGAAAATCTAGCTATCTATTTTTTGTTTAGTTTTATTATTATTATTATTATTATTATTATTTATTATTAAACTCAGTTTGTGCAACTGGTGCTCCGTGAGGAAATGATTTGTGTGTATTACTCCAAGGGGCTGCCCGGTGTCACTGTTGCTCCAGGAGGGAAATGATTTGAGCACTACCTGAATTGGCCACGCAGTGTCACCATTGCTCCGTGAAGGAAATGCTTTCTGCATTACTCCAAGTGGCCACCCAGTGTCACTGTTGCTCCAGGAGGGAAATGCTTTCTGCATGACCTGAATTGGCCACACACATCACTGTTGCTCCGGGGTGGGGGGGGGGGGAGGCGGGGGATTGTTTGTGTGTTACTCCTGAGTGGCCACGTCGTGTCACTCTTCCTCCAGGAGGGGAATGCTTTGTGCATTACCCTGTGTGGCCACCCAAGACAACACACACAGCACGACACCGACGCAGACACACACAGAACACGTCACACATACAGATGGGTAGTGTAAATTGCTAAAAATGAGACATTCATTACTAATCAGATGTAGCCGTTGATGTCTCATGCACTCTTCCTCGAAAAGCCATACGTAGTCTCGCCTGATCATTTGGTAGAGATCTGTTCAAGAAAATTACTCCTAATGAGACATACATTTTTGACAAGTACTAGTCATCAATTTCTCCTCGAATGATTCACCAAAACGCTTTTCGATCCCCTGCTGGTGATTTGGAAGAAATCGTTTCTTGAAATGTACTAAACTAGAGAAATTCATCTTTGACCTGTGCGACAGATAAATTTGAGAGGGAATCTTCCTGAAAGCCCCGAGGATTCACTTCTCGTCAGACGGTACAGAGCAGTTTGCGAAAATTACTCAGAATGAGAACGTCATTCGTAATCAGGTTTCCTGAGGTCTTTCTCATGGAACCATCCACCAAAAAGCAAGTCTATTCTCTCTGCGGCATTTGGCAGAGATTTATCGTGAAAATTGCTAAAGAAGAGAACGTTATAACTGATCAATGCTAATAATCAATGACAAATGGAATCATCCTCCAAAAGCCTTTCAGATTGGCTCCCTGTGATTAGGTAGATATCAGTTGACGATTTGGTAGAAATTACTAAAAAGGAGGCAGTTCTTTCTGATCAATGTTAGCAATTAATTACACATGGAATCATCCTCCGGACTATATTCATAATTAGCTCCTGGAGATTTGGACTCAAATCGGTTCGTGAAAATGACTAGGAATGAGACAATTCATTCCTCATCCGTCTTCTGATAAATTTCCCACGGAATCATCCAGCAGAAAAGCAAAGGCATTCCCCCTTGGTGCGTTGGAACAGATCGGTTCGTGCAAATCACTCAAGGTAGAAAATCATTCTTTACAAGTCCCTAGTGGTAAAGACTCCAGCAATCCAGCTTCTCTCCTGGTGAGTTCGTAGCGATTGGTTCAAGAAAATTACTCCGAAGGAGACTTAAATTATTGACAAGTACTAGTGCTAAAGCTCTCCTCGAATGATTAACCAAAATGCTTTTCGATACGATGACACAGAAGGGCACAGAACACGACACACCAAAATAAGACACGAGAAAGACACACACACACCGCGACACGGAAAGCATCACCCACAAAACATCACACACACGACCCACAACACCTCACAAACACACACTCACTCAACACAAGACGACCTACAACATGTCGAGCGCTGTGGAGCGAGGGCTCCGGCTCGGCTTTGGCAGCGGCTCTGGCGAGGAATGGTGCCGGAGCTCTCGCCGGAGGGGAAGACGGCAGGAGGGGGCCTGAGCCGCTTGGGCCTCTTTCCAAGGAGGTGGAACCAGGCCTCCGCTCTCTGCCCTCTGCAGACCTGGCTGCCAGGTCAGTGCTTCCAGTTGCTCGTCCGCACTTGCTGTCGTCGTAATCCTCAGCGGCCGTGGGCGTCCTCGCTGGGGACGGGGCTCGGGGGGATGAAGGTGGGGAGGGGCCAGAGTCTCTTGAGCAGAGTGACTCTGTGGGGTGCCGTTAGAAAAGGAGATTTTGGTTGGGATGCTCCAGGTGGAATGGGAGGAGAGTGGAGGGCGGATCCCCGCCGTGTGGGAGAGGCAAAGAGAGGAGCCTCCGAGACGTTGCCGACTGAGAATGGTAACTTACTTGGTTTTTTCCCCTTGGGCTGGGTTTAGTAGCAAGGAAAAAGAAGTCAAGCCTCAGAGTCTACTGCCCTCATGCGACGGAATGTGAGTGAGAGCAGCGAGCCTGTGACCGTTGGGGATACCAGGCAACAGCCCTCCATCTGGGAGCCGAGCTCTCGCCAGTCTCGGTGAGAGAAGTGTCTGGTTTGGTGAGGACTCTGCTCACGCCCCACCTGAGTCCGGGTCGGGAAGCCCCGTCCATTAGGGTTCGGTGTGTAAGAAAAGGTTCCTGATCAGCTGTGGTTACGAGGGAGAAAAGGTCACCTTTTCGGAGGCTGCTCGTTTCTCTGGTCAGGAACGGTGTCTTCTCCACAACTGAAGCTTGGATCCGAGAGGATGACTCCAGGTGGTGAGTTGCCCGCCTTGCTCTCATGTTTCTCTGTTTTCTCTCCTGTGTTCGCCAACTCGCTCTTTCTCTTCTCTCCTCTTCTCTCCTCGTGCCGTGTCCCTTCACAGGACACGGGTAGGTGTGCATTCCCACAAGGGAGGTCTCGGGAGCCATGGAAAAGTCGGAGCGGACGAAAATCATGCAGGGCAGTAGAAAGGCTGCTGAAAGTACCTGAAGTGACAAAGAAAATGAGAAGGGGGAAGTCCAGCCTGAAACAGGAGTGTAGTCTGTAAAGAGAAACAACGGGAAGTCTAAGCTACAGAAACTCTTCAAGTTGCCGAAAGACATGTAGGATGGGAAATTACTTCTTGAATCCAGTCTGTTGAAGATCTTAGGCTCAGTATGCGTGCGTATTTGTAGTTGCTTAGCAATCTGCCTTCTTCTGTTTGCTATCCCTTCTAATCACTGAAAATCTAGCTATCTATTTTTGTTTAGTTTTATTATTATTATTATTATTATTTATTATTAAACTCAGTTTGTGCAACTGGTGCTCCGTGAGGAAATGATTTGTGTGTATTACCCCAAGGGGCTGCCCGGTGTCACTGTTGCTCCAGGAGGGAAATGATTTGAGCACTACCTGAATTGGCCACGCAGTGTCACCATTGCTCCGTGAGGGAAATGCTTTCTGCATTACTCCAAGTGGCCACCCAGTGTCACTGTTGCTCCAGGAGGGAAATGCTTTCTGCATGACCTGAATTGGCCACACACATCACTGTTGCTCCGGGGTGGGGGGTGGGGGGCGGGGGCGGGGGATTGTTTGTGTGTTACTCCTGAGTGGCCACGTCGTGTCACTCTTCCTCCAGGAGGGGAATGCTTTGTGGATTACCCTGTGTGGCCACCCAAGACAACACACTCAGCACGACACCGACGCACACACACACAGAACACGTCACACATACAGATGGGGAGTGTAAATTGCTAAAAATGAGACATTCATTACTAATCAGATGTAGCCGTTGATGTCTCATGCACTCTTCCTCGAAAAGCCATACGTAGTCTCGCCTGATCATTTGGTAGAGATCTGTTCAAGAAAAGTACTCCTAATGAGACATACATTTTTGACAAGTACTAGTCATCAATTTCTCCTCGAATGATTCACCAAAACGCTTTTCGATCCCCTGCTGGTGATTTGGAAGAAATCGTTTCTTGAAATATACTAAACTAGAGAAATTCATCTTTGACCTGTGCGACAGATAAATTTGAGAGGGAATCTTCCTGAAAGCCCCGAGGATTCACTTCTCGTCAGACGGTACAGAGCAGTTTGCGAAAATTACTCAGAATGAGAACGTCATTCGTAATCAGGTTTCCTGAGGTCTTTCTCATGGAACCATCCACCAAAAAGCAAGTCTATTCTCTCTGCGGCATTTGGCAGAGATTTATCGTGAAAATTGCTAAAGAAGAGAACGTTATAACTGATCAATGCTAATAATCAATGACAAATGGAATCATCCTCCAAAAGCCTTTCAGATTGGCTCCCTGTGATTAGGTAGATATCAGTTGACAATTTGGTAGAAATTACTAAAAAGGAGGCAGTTCTTTCTGATCAATGTTAGCAATTAATTACACATGGAATCATCCTCCGGACTATATTCATAATTAGCTCCTGGAGATTTGGACTCAAATCGGTTCGTGAAAATGACTAGGAATGAGACAATTCATTCCTCATCCGTCTTCTGATAAATTTCCCACGGAATCATCCAGCAGAAAAGCAAAGGCATTCCCCCTTGGTGTGTTGGAACAGATGGGTTCGTGCAAATCACTCAAGGTAGAAAATCATTCTTTACAAGTCCCTAGTGGTAAAGACTCCAGCAATCCAGCTTCTCTCCTGGTGAGTTCGTAGCGATTGGTTCAAGAAAATTACTCCGAAGGAGACTTAAATTATTGACAAGTACTAGTGCTAAAGCTCTCCTCGAATGATTAACCAAAATGCTTTTCGATACGATGACACAGAAGGGCACAGAACACGACACACAAAAATAACACACGAGAAAGACACACACACACCGCGACACGGAAAGCATCACCCACAAAACATCACACACACGACCCACAACACCTCACAAACACACACTCACTCAACACAAGACGACCCACAACATGTCGAGCGCTGTGGAGCGAGGGCTCCGGCTCGGCTTTCGAAGCGGCTCTGGCGAGGAATGGTGCCGGAGCTCTCGCCGGAGGGGAAGACGGCAGGAGGGGGCCTGAGCCGCTTGGGCCTCTTTCCAAGGAGGCGGAACCAGGCCTCCGCTCTCTGCCCTCTGCAGACCTGGCTGCCAGGTCAGTGCTTCCAGTTCCTCGTCCGCACTCGCTGTCGTCGTCCTCCTCAGCGGCCGTGGGCATCCTCGCTGGGGACGGGGCTCGGGGGGATGAAGGTGGGGAGGGGCCAGAGTCTCTTGAGCAGAGTGACTCTGTGGGGTGCCGTTAGAAAAGGAGATTTTTGTTGGGATGCTCCAGGTGGAATGGGAGGAGAGTGGAGGGCGGATCCCCGCCGTGTGGGAGAGGCAAAGAGAGGAGCCTCCGAGACGTTGCCGACTGAGAATGGTAACTTACTTGGTTTTTTCCCCTTGGGCTGGGTTTAGTAGCAAGGAAAAAGAAGTCAAGCCTCAGAGTCTACTGCCCTCATGCGACGGAATGTGAGTGAGAGCAGCGAGCCTGTGACCGTTGGGGACACCAGGCAAGAGCCCTCCATCTGGGAGCCGAGCTCTCGCCAGTCTCGGTGAGAGAAGTGTCTGGTTTGGTGAGGACTCTGCTCACGCCCCACCTGAGTCCGGGTCGGGAAGCCCCGTCCATTAGGGTTCGGTGTGTAAGAAAAGGTTCCTGATCAGCTGTGGTTACGAGGGAGAAAAGGTCCCCTTTTCGGAGGCTGCTCGTTTCTCTGGTCAGGAACGGTGTCTTCTCCACAACTGAAGCTTGGTTCCGAGAGGATGACTCCAGGTGGTGAGTTGCCCGCCTTGCTCTCATGTTTCTCTGTTTTCTCTCCTGTGTTCGCCAACTCGCTCTTTCTCTTCTCTCCTCTTCTCTCCTCGTGCCGTGTCCCTTCACAGGACACGGGTAGGTGTGCATTCCCACAAGGGAGGTCTCGGGAGCCATGGAAAAGTCGGAGCGGATGAAAATCATGCAGGGCAGTAGAAAGGCTGCTGAAAGTACCTGAAGTGACAAAGAAAATGAGAAGGGGGAAGTCCAGCCTGAAACAGGAGTGTAGTCTGTAAAGAGAAACAACGGGAAGTCTAAGCTACAGAAACTCTTCAAGTTGCCGAAAGACATGTAGGATGGGAAATTACTTCTTGAATCCAGTCTGTTGAAGATCTTAGGCTCAGTATGCGTGCGTATTTGTAGTTGCTTAGCAATCTGCCTTCTTCTGTTTGCTATCCCTTCTAATCACTGAAAATCTAGCTATCTATTTTTGTTTAGTTTTATTATTATTATTATTATTATTTATTATTAAACTCAGTTTGTGCAACTGGTGCTCCGTGAGGAAATGATTTGTGTGTATAACCCCAAGGGGCTGCCCGGTGTCACTGTTGCTCCAGGAGGGAAATGATTTGAGCACTACCTGAATTGGCCACGCAGTGTCACCATTGCTCCGTGAGGGAAATGCTTTCTGCATTACTCCAAGTGGCCACCCAGTGTCACTGTTGCTCCAGGAGGGAAATGCTTTCTGCATGACCTGAATTGGCCACACACATCACTGTTGCTCCGGGGTGGGGGGTGGGGGGTGGGGGCGGGGGATTGTTTGTGTGTTACTCCTGAGTGGCCACGTCGTGTCACTCTTCCTCCAGGAGGGGAATTCTTTGTGGATTACCCTGTGTGGCCACCCAAGACAACACACTCAGCACGACACCGACGCACACACACACAGAACACGTCACACATACAGATGGGGAGTGTAAATTGCTAAAAATGAGACATTCATTACTAATCAGATGTAGCCGTTGATGTCTCATGCACTCTTCCTCGAAAAGCCATACGTAGTCTCGCCTGATCATTTGGTAGAGATCTGTTCAAGAAAAGTACTCCTAATGAGACATACATTTTTGACAAGTACTAGTCATCAATTTCTCCTCGAATGATTCACCAAAACGCTTTTCGATCCCCTGCTGGTGATTTGGAAGAAATCGTTTCTTGAAATATACTAAACTAGAGAAATTCATCTTTGACCTGTGCGACAGATAAATTTCAGAGGGAATCTTCCTGAAAGCCCCGAGGATTCACTTCTCGTCAGACGGTACAGAGCAGTTTGCGAAAATTACTCAGAATGAGAACGTCATTCGTAATCAGGTATCCTGAGGTCTTTCTCATGGAACCATCCACCAAAAAGCAAGTCTATTCTCTCTGCGGCATTTGGCAGAGATTTATCGTGAAAATTGCTAAAAAAGAGAACGTTATAACTGATCAATGCTAATAATCAATGACAAATGGAATCATCCTCCAAAAGCCTTTCAGATTGGCTCCCTGTGATTAGGTAGATATCGGTTGACGATTTGGTCGAAATTACTAAAAAGGAGGCAGTTCTTTCTGATCAATGTTAGCAATTAATTACACATGGAATCATCCTCCGGACTATATTCATAATTAGCTCCTGGAGATTTGGACTCAAATCGGTTCGTGAAAATGACTAGGAATGAGACAATTCATTCCTCATCCGTCTTCTGATAAATTTCCCACGGAATCATCCAGCAGAAAAGCAAAGGCATTCCCCCTTGGTGCGTTGGAACAGATCGGTTCGTGCAAATCACTCAAGGTAGAAAATCATTCTTTACAAGTCCCTAGTGGTAAAGACTCCAGCAATCCAGCTTCTCTCCTGGTGAGTTCGTAGCGATTGGTTCAAGAAAATTACTCCGAAGGAGACTTAAATTATTGACAAGTACTAGTGCTAAAGCTCTCCTCGAATGATTAACCAAAACGCTTTTCGATACGATGACACAGAAGGGCACAGAACACGACACACCAAAATAAGACACGAGAAAGACACACACACACCGCGACACGGAAAGCATCACCCACAAAACATCACACACATGACCCACAACATCTCACAAACACACACTCACTCAACACAAGACGACCCACAACATGTCGAGCGCTGTGGAGCGAGGGCTCCGGCTCGGCTTTGGCAGCGGCTCTGGCGAGGAATGGTGCCGGAGCTCTCGCCGGAGGGGAAGACGGCAGGAGGGGGCCTGAGCCGCTTGGGCCTCTTTCCAAGGAGGCGGAACCAGGCCTCCGCTCTCTGCCCTCTGCAGACCTGGCTGCCAGGTCAGTGCTTCCAGTTCCTCGTCCGCACTCGCTGTCGTCGTCCTCCTCAGCGGCCGTGGGCATCCTCGCTGGGGACGGGGCTCGGGGGGATGAAGGTGGGGAGGGGCCAGAGTCTCTTGAGCAGAGTGACTCTGTGGGGTACCGTTAGAAAAGGAGATTTTGGTTGGGATGCTCCAGGTGGAATGGGAGGAGAGTGGAGGGCGGATCCCCGCCGTGTGGGAGAGGCAAAGAGAGGAGCCTCCGAGACGTTGCCGACTGAGAATGGTAACTTACTTGGTTTTTCCCCTTGGGCTGGGTTTAGTAGCAAGGAAAAAGAAGTCAAGCCTCAGAGTCTACTGCCCTCATGCGACGGAATGTGAGTGAGAGCAGCGAGCCTGTGACCGTTGCGGACACCAGGCAAGAGCCCTCCATCTGGGAGCCGAGCTATCGCCAGTCTCGGTGAGAGAAGTGTCTGGTTTGGTGAGGACTCTGCTCACGCCCCACCTGAGTCCGGGTCGGGAAGCCCCGTCCATTAGGGTTCGGTGTGTAAGAAAAGGTTCCTGATCAGCTGTGGTTACGAGGGAGAAAAGGTCCCCTTTTCAGAGGCTGCTCGTTTCTCTGGTCAGGAACGGTGTCTTCTCCACAACTGAAGCTTGGATCCAAGAGGATGACTCCAGGTGGTGAGTTGCCCGCCTTGCTCTCATGTTTCTCTGTTTTCTCTCCTGTGTTCGCCAACTCGCTCTTTCTCTTCTCTCCTCGTGCCGTGTCCCTTCACAGGACACGGGTAGGTGTGCATTCCCACAAGGGAGGTCTCGGGAGCCATGGAAAAGTCGGAGCGGACGAAAATCATGCAGGGCAGTAGAAAGGCTGCTGAAAGTACCTGAAGTGACAAAGAAAATGAGAAGGGGGAAGTCCAGCCTGAAACAGGAGTGTAGTCTGTAAAGAGAAACAACGGGAAGTCTAAGCTACAGAAACTCTTCAAGTTGCCGAAAGACATGTAGGATGGGAAATTACTTCTTGAATCCAGTCTGTTGAAGATCTTAGGCTCAGTATGCGTGCGTATTTGTTGTTGCTTAGCAATCTGCCTTCTTCTGTTTGCTATCCCTTCTAATCACTGAAAATCCAGCTATCTATTCTTTGTTTAGTTTTATTATTATTATTATTATTATTTATTATGAAACTCAGTTTGTGCAACTGGTGCTCCGTGAGGAAATGATTTGTGTGTATTACTCCAAGGGGCTGCCCGGTGTCACTGTTGCTCCAGGAGGGAAATGATTTGAGCACTACCTGAATTGGCCACGCAGTGTCACCATTGCTCCGTGAGGGAAATGCTTTCTGCATTACTCCAAGTGGCCACCCAGTGTCACTGTTGCTCCAGGAGGGAAATGCTTTCTGCATGACCTGAATTGGCCACACACATCACTGTTGCTCCGGGGTGGGGGGTGGGGGGGGGAGGCGGGGGATTTTTTGTGTGTTACTCCTGAGTGGCCACGTCGTGTCACTCTTCCTCCAGGAGGGGAATGCTTTGTGCATTACCCTGTGTGGCCACCCAAGACAACACACACAGCACGACACCGACGCACACACACACAGAACACGTCACACATACAGATGGGTCGTGTAAATTGCTAAAAATGAGACATTCATTACTAATCAGATGTAGCCGTTGATGTCTCATGCACTCTTCCTCGAAAAGCCATACGTAGTCTCGCCTGATCATTTGGTAGAGATCTGTTCAAGAAAAGTACTCCTAATGAGACATACATTATTGACAAGTACTAGTCATCAATTTCTCCTCGAATGATTCACCAAAACGCTTTTCGATCCCCTGCTGGTGATTTGGAAGAAATCGTTTCTTGAAACGTACTAAACTAGAGAAATTCATCTTTGACCTGTGCGACAGATAAATTTGAGAGGGAATCTTCCTGAAAGCCCCGAGGATTCACTTCTCGTCAGACGGTACAGAGCAGTTTGCGAAAATTACTCAGAATGAGAACGTCATTCGTAATCAGGTATCCTGAGGTCTTTCTCATGGAACCATCCACCAAAAAGCAAGTCTATTCTCTCTGCGGCATTTGGCAGAGATTTATCGTGAAAATAGCTAAAAAAGAGAACGTTATAACTGATCAATGCTAATAATCAATGACAAATGGTATCATCCTCCAAAAGCCTTTCAGATTGGCTCCCTGTGATTAGGTAGATATCAGTTGACGATTTGGTAGAAATTACTAAAAAGGAGGCAGTTCTTTCTGATCAATGTTAGCAATTAATTACACATGGAATCATCCTCCGAACTATATTCATAATTAGCTCCTGGAGATTTGGACTCAAATCGGTTCGTGAAAATGACTAGGAATGAGACAATTCATTCCTCATCCGTCTTCTGATAAATTTCCCACGGAATCATCCAGCAGAAAAGCAAAGGCATTCCCCCTTGGTGCGTTGGAACAGATCGGTTCGTGCAAATCACTCAAGGTAGAAAATCATTCTTTACAAGTCCCTAGTGGTAAAGACTCCAGCAATCCAGCTTCTCTCCTGGTGAGTTCGTAGCGATTGGTTCAAGAAAATTACTCCGAAGGAGACTTAAATTATTGACAAGTACTAGTGCTAAAGCTCTCCTCGAATGATTAACCAAAACGCTTTTCGATACGATGACACAGAAGGGCACAGAACACGACACACCAAAATAAGACACGAGAAAGACACACACACACCGCGACACGGAAAGCATCACCCACAAAACATCACACACATGACCCACAACATCTCACAAACACACACTCACTCAACACAAGACGACCCACAACATGTCGAGCGCTGTGGAGCGAGGGCTCCGGCTCGGCTTTGGCAGCGGCTCTGGCGAGGAATGGTGCCGGAGCTCTCGCCGGAGGGGAAGACGGCAGGAGGGGGCCTGAGCCGCTTGGGCCTCTTTCCAAGGAGGCGGAACCAGGCCTCCGCTCTCTGCCCTCTGCAGACCTGGCTGCCAGGTCAGTGCTTCCAGTTCCTCGTCCGCACTCGCTGTCGTCGTCCTCCTCAGCGGCCGTGGGCATCCTCGCTGGGGACGGGGCTCGGGGGGATGAAGGTGGGGAGGGGCCAGAGTCTCTTGAGCAGAGTGACTCTGTGGGGTGCCGTTAGAAAAGGAGATTTTGGTTGGGATGCTCCAGGTGGAATGGGAGGAGAGTGGAGGGAGGATCCCCGCCGTGTGGGAGAGGCAAAGAGAGGAGCCTCCGAGACGTTGCCGACTGAGAATGGTAACTTACTTGTTTTTTTCCCCTTGGGCTGGGTTTAGTAGCAAGGAAAAAGAAGTCAAGCCTCAGAGTCTACTGCCCTCATGCGACGGAATGTGAGTGAGAGCAGCGAGCCTGTGACCGTTGCGGACACCAGGCAAGAGCCCTCCATCTGGGAGCCGAGCTCTCGCCAGTCTCGGTGAGAGAAGTGTCTGGTTTGGTGAGGACTCTGCTCACGCCCCACCTGAGTCCGGGTCGGGAAGCCCCGTCCATTAGGGTTCGCTGTGTAAGAAAAGGTTCCTGATCAGCTGTGGTTACGAGGGAGAAAAGGTCCCCTTTTCAGAGGCTGCTCGTTTCTCTGGTCAGGAACGGTGTCTTCTCCACAACTGAAGCTTGGATCCAAGAGGATGACTCCAGGTGGTGAGTTGCCCGCCTTGCTCTCATGTTTCTCTGTTTTCTCTCCTGTGTTCGCCAACTCGCTCTTTCTCTTCTCTCCTCTTCTCTCCTCGTGCCGTGTCCCTTCACAGGACACGGGTAGGTGTGCATTCCCACAAGGGAGGTCTCGGGAGCCATGGAAAAGTCGGAGCAGACGAAAATCATGCAGGGCAGTAGAAAGGCTGCTGAAAGTACCTGAAGTGACAAAGAAAATGAGAAGGGGGAAGTCCAGCCTGAAACAGGAGTGTAGTCTGTAAAGAGAAACAACGGGAAGTCTAAGCTACAGAAACTCTTCAAGTTGCCGAAAGACATGTAGGATGGGAAATTACTTCTTGAATCCAGTCTGTTGAAGATCTTAGGCTCAGTATGCGTGCGTATTTGTAGTTGCTTAGCAATCTGCCTTCTTCTGTTTGCTATCCCTTCTAATCACTGAAAATCTAGCTATCTATTTTTTGTTTAGTTTTATTATTATTATTATTATTATTTATTATTAAACTCAGTTTGTGCAACTGGTGCTCCGTGAGGAAATGATTTGTGTGTATTACCCCAAGGGGCTGCCCGGTGTCACTGTTGCTCCAGGAGGGAAATGATTTGAGCACTACCTGAATTGGCCACGCAGTGTCACCATTGCTCCGTGAGGGAAATGCTTTCTGCATTACTCCAAGTGGCCACCCAGTGTCACTGTTGCTCCAGGAGGGAAATGCTTTCTGCATGACCTGAATTGGCCACACACATCACTGTTGCTCCGGGGTGGGGGGTGGCGGGGGAGGCGGGGGATTGTTTGTGTGTTACACCTGAGTGGCCACGTCGTGTCACTCTTCCTCCAGGAGGGGAATGCTTTGTGCATTACCCTGTGTGGCCACCCAAGACAACACACACAGCACGACACCGACGCACACACACACAGAACACGTCACACATACAGATGGGTCGTGTAAATTGCTAAAAATGAGACATTCATTACTAATCAGATGTAGCCGTTGATGTCTCATGCACTCTTCCTCGAAAAGCCATACGTAGTCTCGCCTGATCATTTGGTAGAGATCTGTTCAAGAAAAGTACTCCTAATGAGACATACATTATTGACAAGTACTAGTCATCAATTTCTCCTCGAATGATTCACCAAAACGCTTTTCGATCCCCTGCTGGTGATTTGGAAGAAATCGTTTCTTGAAATGTACTAAAGTAGAGAAATTCATCTTTGACCTGTGCGACAGATAAATTTGAGAGGGAATCTTCCTGAAAGCCCCGAGGATTCACTTCTCGTCAGACGGTACAGAGCAGTTTGCGAAAATTACTCAGAATGAGAACGTCATTCGTAATCAGGTATCCTGAGGTCTTTCTCATGGAACCATCCACCAAAAAGCAAGTCTGTTCTCTCTGCGGCATTTGGCAGAGATTTATCGTGAAAATTGCTAAAAAAGAGAACGTTATAACTGATCAATGCTAATAATCAATGACAAATGGAATCATCCTCCAAAAGCCTTTCAGATTGGCTCCCTGTGATTAGGTAGATATCAGTTGACGATTTGGTAGAAATTACTAAAAAGGAGGCAGTTCTTTCTGATCAATGTTAGCAATTAATTACACATGGAATCATCCTCCGGACTATATTCATAATTAGCTCCTGGAGATTTGGACTCAAATCGGTTCGTGAAAATGACTAGGAATGAGACAATTCATTCCTCATCCGTCTTCTGATAAATTTCCCACGGAATCATCCAGCAGAAAAGCAAAGGCATTCCCCCTTGGTGCGTTGGAACAGATCGGTTCGTGCAAATCACTCAAGGTAGAAAATCATTCTTTACAAGTCCCTAGTGGTAAAGACTCCAGCAATCCAGCTTCTCTCCTGGTGAGTTCGTAGCGATTGGTTCAAGAAAATTACTCCGAAGGAGACTTAAATTATTGACAAGTACTAGTGCTAAAGCTCTCCTCGAATGATTAACCAAAACGCTTTTCGATACGATGACACAGAAGGGCACAGAACACGACACACCAAAATAAGACACGAGAAAGACACACACACACCGCGACACAGAAAGCATCACCCACAAAACATCACACACACGACCCACAACATCTCACAAACACACACTCACTCAACACAAGACGACCCACAACATGTCGAGCGCTGTGGAGCGAGGGCTCCGGCTCGGCTTTGGCAGCGGCTCTGGCGAGGAATGGTGCCGGAGCTCTCGCCGGAGGGGAAGACGGCAGGAGGGGGCCTGAGCCGCTTGGGCCTCTTTCCAAGGAGGCGGAACCAGGCCTCCGCTCTCTGCCCTCTGCAGACCTGGCTGCCAGGTCAGTGCTTCCAGTTCCTCGTCCGCACTCGCTGTCGTCGTCCTCCTCAGCGGCCGTGGGCGTCCTCGCTGGGGACGGGGCTCGGGGGGATGAAGGTGGGGAGGGGCCAGAGTCTCTTGAGCAGAGTGACTCTGTGGGGTGCCGTTAGAAAAGGAGATTTTGGTTGGGATGCTCCAGGTGGAATGGGAGGAGAGTGGAGGGCGGATCCCCGCCGTGTGGGAGAGGCAAAGAGAGGAGCCTCCGAGACGTTGCCGACTGAGAATGGTAACTTACTTGGTTTTTTCCCCTTGGGCTGGGTTTAGTAGCAAGGAAAAAGAAGTCAAGCCTCAGAGTCTACTGCCCTCATGCGACGGAATGTGAGTGAGAGCAGCGAGCCTGTGACCATTGGGGACACCAGGCAAGAGCCCTCCATCTGGGAGCCGAGCTCTCGCCAGTCTCGGTGAGAGAAGTGTCTGGTTTGGTGAGGACTCTGCTCACGCCCCACCTGAGTCCGGGTCGGGAAGCCCCGTCCATTAGGGTTCGGTGTGTAAGAAAAGGTTCCTGATCAGCTGTGGTTACGAGGGAGAAAAGGTCCCCTTTTCAGAGGCTGCTCGTTTCTCTGGTCAGGAACGGTGTCTTCTCCACAACTGAAGCTTGGATCCAAGAGGATGACTCCAGGTGGTGAGTTGCCCGCCTTGCTCTCATGTTTCTCTGTTTTCTCTCCTGTGTTCGCCAACTCGCTCTTTCTCTTCTCTCCTCGTGCCGTGTCCCTTCACAGGACACGGGTAGGTGTGCATTCCCACAAGGGAGGTCTCGGGAGCCATGGAAAAGTCGGAGCGGACGAAAATCATGCAGGGCAGTAGAAAGGCTGCTGAAAGTACCTGAAGTGACAAAGAAAATGAGAAGGGGGAAGTCCAGCCTGAAACAGGAGTGTAGTCTGTAAAGAGAAACAACGGGAAGTCTAAGCTACAGAAACTCTTCAAGTTGCCGAAAGACATGTAGGATGGGAAATTACTTCTTGAATCCAGTCTGTTGAAGATCTTAGGCTCAGTATGCGTGCGTATTTGTAGTTGCTTAGCAATCTGCCTTCTTCTCTTTGCTATCCCTTCTAATCACTGAAAATCTAGCTATCTATTTTTTGTTTAGTTTTATTATTATTATTATTATTATTATTTATTATTAAACTCAGTTTGTGCAACTGGTGCTCCGTGAGGAAATGATTTGTGTGTATTACTCCAAGGGGCTGCCCGGTGTCACTGTTGCTCCAGGAGGGAAATGATTTGAGCACTACCTGAATTGGCCACGCAGTGTCACCATTGCTCCGTGAGGGAAATGCTTTCTGCATTACTCCAAGTGGCCACCCAGTGTCACTGTTGCTCCAGGAGGGAAATGCTTCCTGCATGACCTGAATTGGCCACACGCATCACTGTTGCTCCGGGGTGGGGGGTGGGGGGGGGGAGGCGGGGGATTGTTTGTGTGTTACTCCTGAGTGGCCACGTCGTGTCACTCTTCCTCCAGGAGGGGAATGCTTTGTGCATTACCCTGTGTGGCCACCCAAGACAACACACACAGCACGACACCGACGCACACACACACAGAACACGTCACACATACAGATGGGTCGTGTAAATTGCTAAAAATGAGACATTCATTACTAATCAGATGTAGCCGTTGATGTCTCATGCACTCTTCCTCGAAAAGCCATACGTAGTCTCGCCTGATCATTTGGTAGAGATCTGTTCAAGAAAAGTACTCCTAATGAGACATACATTATTGACAAGTACTAGTCATCAATTTCTCCTCGAATGATTCACCAAAACGCTTTTCGATCCCCTGCTGGTGATTTGGAAGAAATCGTTTCTTGAAATGTACTAAACTAGAGAAATTCATCTTTGACCTGTGCGACAGATAAATTTGAGAGGGAATCTTCCTGAAAGCCCCGAGGATTCACTTCTCGTCAGACGGTACAGAGCAGTTTGCGAAAATTACTCAGAATGAGAACGTCATTCGTAATCAGGTATCCTGAGGTCTTTCTCATGGAACCATCCACCAAAAAGCAAGTCTATTCTCTCTGCGGCATTTGGCAGAGATTTATCGTGAAAATTGCTAAAGAAGAGAACGTTATAACTGATCAATGCTAATAATCAATGACAAATGGAATCATCCTCCAAAAGCCTTTCAGATTGGCTCCCTGTGATTAGGTAGATATCAGTTGACGATTTGGTAGAAATTACTAAAAAGGAGGCAGTTCTTTCTGATCAATGTTAGCAATTAATTACACATGGAATCATTCTCCGGACTATATTCATAATTAGCTCCTGGAGATTTGGACTCAAATCGGTTCGTGAAAATGAATAGGAATGAGACAATTCATTCCTCATCCGTCTTCTGATAAATTTCCCACGGAATCATCCAGCAGAAAAGCAAAGGCATTCCCCCTTGGTGCGTTGGAACAGATCGGTTCGTGCAAATCACTCAAGGTAGAAAATCATTCTTTACAAGTCCCTAGTGGTAAAGACTCCAGCAATCCATCTTCTCTCCTGGTGAGTTCGTAGCGATTGGTTCAAGAAAATTACTCCGAAGGAGACTTAAATTATTGACAAGTACTAGTGCTAAAGCTCTCCTCGAATGATTAACCAAAATGCTTTTCGATACGATGACACAGAAGGGCACAGAACACGACACACAAAAATAACACACGAGAAAGAGACACGCACACCGCGACATGGAAAGCATCACCCACAAAACATCACACACACGACCCACAACATCTCACAAACACACACTCACTCAACACAAGACGACCCACAACATGTCGAGCGCTGTGGAGCGAGGGCTCCGGCTCGGCTTTGGCAGCGGCTCTGGCGAGGAATGGTGCCGGAGCTCTCGCCGGAGGGGAAGACGGCAGGAGGGGGCCTGAGCCGCTTGGGCCTCTTTCCAAGGAGGCGGAACCAGGCCTCCGCTCTCTGCCCTCTGCAGACCTGGCTGCCAGGTCAGTGCTTCCAGTTCCTCGTCCGCACTCGCTGTCGTCGTCCTCCTCAGCGGCCGTGGGCGTCCTCGCTGGGGACGGGGCTCAGGGGGATGAAGGTGGGGAGGGGCCAGAGTCTCTTGAGCAGAGTGACTCTGTGGGGTGCCATTAGAAAAGGAGATTTTGGTTGGGATGCTCCAGGTGGAATGGGAGGAGAGTGGAGGGCGGATCCCCGCCGTGTGGGAGAGGCAAAGAGAGGAGCCTCCGAGACGTTGCCGACTGAGAATGGTAACTTACTTGGTTTTTTCCCCTTGGGCTGGGTTTAGTAGCAAGGAAAAAGAAGTCAAGCCTCAGAGTCTACTGCCCTCATGCGACGGAATGTGAGTGAGAGCAGCGAGCCTGTGACCGTTGGGGATACCAGGCAAGAGCCCTCCATCTGGGAGCCGAGCTCTCGCCAGTCTCGGTGAGAGAAGTGTCTGGTTTGGTGAGGACTCTGCTCACGCCCCACCTGAGTCCGGGTCGGGAAGCCCCGTCCATTAGGGTTCGGTGTGTAAGAAAAGGTTCCTGATCAGCTGTGGTTACGAGGGAGAAAAGGTCCCCTTTTCAGAGGCTGCTCGTTTCTCTGGTCAGGAACGGTGTCTTCTCCACAACTGAAGCTTGGATCCAAGAGGATGACTCCAGGTGGTGAGTTGCCCGCCTTGCTCTCATGTTTCTCTGTTTTCTCTCCTGTGTTCGCCAACTCGCTCTTTCTGTTCTCTCCTCTTCTCTCCTCGTGCCGTGTCCCTTCACAGGACACGGGTAGGTGTGCATTCCCACAAGGGAGGTCTCGGGAGCCATGGAAAAGTCGGAGCGGACGAAAATCATGCAGGGCAGTAGAAAGGCTGCTGAAAGTACCTGAAGTGACAAAGAAAATGAGAAGGGGGAAGTCCAGCCTGAAACAGGAGTGTAGTCTGTAAAGAGAAACAACGGGAAGTCTAAGCTACAGAAACTCTTCAAGTTGCCGAAAGACATGTAGGATGGGAAATTACTTCTTGAATCCAGTCTGTTGAAGATCTTAGGCTCAGTATGCGTGCGTGTTTGTAGTTGCTTAGCAATCTGCCTTCTTCTCTTTGCTATCCCTTCTAATCACTGAAAATCTAGCTATCTATTTTTTGTTTAATTTTATTATTATTATTATTATTATTATTATTATTATAATTATTATTATTATTATTTATTATTATTAAACTCAGTTTGTGCAACTGGTGCTCCGTGAGGAAATGATTTGTGTGTATTACTCCAAGGGGCTGCCCGGTGTCACTGTTGCTCCAGGAGGGAAATGATTTGAGCACTACCTGAATTGGCCTAGCAGTGTCACCATTGCTCCGTGAGGGAAATGCTTTCTGCATTACTCCAAGTGGCCACCCAGTGTCACTGTTGCTCCAGGAGGGAAATGCTTCCTGCATGACCTGAATTGGCCACACACATCACTGTTGCTCCGGTGTGGGGGGTGGGGGGGAAGGCGGGGGATTGTTTGTGTGTTACTCCTGAGTGGCCACGTCGTGTCACTCTTCCTCCAGGAGGGGAATGCTTTGTGCATTACCCCGTGTGGCCACCCAAGACAACACACACAGCACGACACCGACGCACACACACACAGAACACGTCACACATACAGATGGGGAGTGTAAATTGCTAAAAATGAGACATTCATTACTAATCAGATGTAGCCGTTGATGTCTCATGCACTCTTCCTCGAAAAGCCATACGTAGTCTCGCCTGATCATTTGGTAGAGATCTGTTCAAGAAAAGTACTCCTAATGAGACATACATTTTTGACAAGTACTAGTCATCAATTTCTCCTCGAATGATTCACCAAAACGCTTTTCGATCCCCTGCTGGTGATTTGGAAGAAATCCTTTCTTGAAATATACTAAACTAGAGAAATTCATCTTTGACCTGTGCGACAGATAAATTTGAGAGGGAATCTTCCTGAAAGCCCCGAGGATTCACTTCTCGTCAGACGGTACAGAGCAGTTTGCGAAAATTACTCAGAATGAGAACGTCATTCGTAATCAGGTTTCCTGAGGTCTTTCTCATGGAACCATCCACCAAAAAGCAAGTCTATTCTCTCTGCGGCATTTGGCAGAGATTTATCGTGAAAATTGCTAAAGAAGAGAACGTTATAACTGATCAATGCTAATAATCAATGACAAATGGAATCATCCTCCAAAAGCCTTTCAGATTGGCTCCCTGTGATTAGGTAGATATCAGTTGACAATTTGGTAGAAATTACTAAAAAGGAGGCAGTTCTTTCTGATCAATGTTAGCAATTAATTACACATGGAATCATCCTCCGGACTATATTCATAATTAGCTCCTGGAGATTTGGACTCAAATCGGTTCGTGAAAATGACTAGGAATGAGACAATTCATTCCTCATCCGTCTTCTGATAAATTTCCCACGGAATCATCCAGCAGAAAAGCAAAGGCATTCCCCCTTGGTGTGTTGGAACAGATGGGTTCGTGCAAATCACTCAAGGTAGAAAATCATTCTTTACAAGTCCCTAGTGGTAAAGACTCCAGCAATCCAGCTTCTCTCCTGGTGAGTTCGTAGCGATTGGTTCAAGAAAATTACTCCGAAGGAGACTTAAATTATTGACAAGTACTAGTGCTAAAGCTCTCCTCGAATGATTAACCAAAATGCTTTTCGATACGATGACACAGAAGGGCACAGAACACGACACACAAAAATAACACACGAGAAAGACACACACACACCGCGACACGGAAAGCATCACCCACAAAACATCACACACACGACCCACAACACCTCACAAACACACACTCACTCAACACAAGACGACCCACAACATGTCGAGCGCTGTGGAGCGAGGGCTCCGGCTCGGCTTTCGCAGCGGCTCTGGCGAGGAATGGTGCCGGAGCTCTCGCCGGAGGGGAAGACGGCAGGAGGGGGCCTGAGCCGCTTGGGCCTCTTTCCAAGGAGGCGGAACCAGGCCTCCGCTCTCTGCCCTCTGCAGACCTGGCTGCCAGGTCAGTGCTTCCAGTTCCTCGTCCGCACTCGCTGTCGTCGTCCTCCTCAGCGGCCGTGGGCATCCTCGCTGGGGACGGGGCTCGGGGGGATGAAGGTGGGGAGGGGCCAGAGTCTCTTGAGCAGAGTGACTCTGTGGGGTGCCGTTAGAAAAGGAGATTTTTGTTGGGATGCTCCAGGTGGAATGGGAGGAGAGTGGAGGGCGGATCCCCGCCGTGTGGGAGAGGCAAAGAGAGGAGCCTCCGAGACGTTGCCGACTGAGAATGGTAACTTACTTGGTTTTTTCCCCTTGGGCTGGGTTTAGTAGCAAGGAAAAAGAAGTCAAGCCTCAGAGTCTACTGCCCTCATGCGACGGAATGTGAGTGAGAGCAGCGAGCCTGTGACCGTTGGGGACACCAGGCAAGAGCCCTCCATCTGGGAGCCGAGCTCTCGCCAGTCTCGGTGAGAGAAGTGTCTGGTTTGGTGAGGACTCTGCTCACGCCCCACCTGAGTCCGGGTCGGGAAGCCCCGTCCATTAGGGTTCGGTGTGTAAGAAAAGGTTCCTGATCAGCTGTGGTTACGAGGGAGAAAAGGTCCCCTTTTCGGAGGCTGCTCGTTTCTCTGGTCAGGAACGGTGTCTTCTCCACAACTGAAGCTTGGTTCCGAGAGGATGACTCCAGGTGGTGAGTTGCCCGCCTTGCTCTCATGTTTCTCTGTTTTCTCTCCTGTGTTCGCCAACTCGCTCTTTCTCTTCTCTCCTCTTCTCTCCTCGTGCCGTGTCCCTTCACAGGACACGGGTAGGTGTGCATTCCCACAAGGGAGGTCTCGGGAGCCATGGAAAAGTCGGAGCGGATGAAAATCATGCAGGGCAGTAGAAAGGCTGCTGAAAGTACCTGAAGTGACAAAGAAAATGAGAAGGGGGAAGTCCAGCCTGAAACAGGAGTGTAGTCTGTAAAGAGAAACAACGGGAAGTCTAAGCTACAGAAACTCTTCAAGTTGCCGAAAGACATGTAGGATGGGAAATTACTTCTTGAATCCAGTCTGTTGAAGATCTTAGGCTCAGTATGCGTGCGTATTTGTAGTTGCTTAGCAATCTGCCTTCTTCTGTTTGCTATCCCTTCTAATCACTGAAAATCTAGCTATCTATTTTTGTTTAGTTTTATTATTATTATTATTATTATTTATTATTAAACTCAGTTTGTGCAACTGGTGCTCCGTGAGGAAATGATTTGTGTGTATTACCCCAAGGGGCTGCCCGGTGTCACTGTTGCTCCAGGAGGGAAATGATTTGAGCACTACCTGAATTGGCCACGCAGTGTCACCATTGCTCCGTGAGGGAAATGCTTTCTGCATTACTCCAAGTGGCCACCCAGTGTCACTGTTGCTCCAGGAGGGAAATGCTTTCTGCATGACCTGAATTGGCCACACACATCACTGTTGCTCCGGGGTGGGGGGTGGGGGGTGGGGGCGGGGGATTGTTTGTGTGTTACTCCTGAGTGGCCACGTCGTGTCACTCTTCCTCCAGGAGGGGAATGCTTTGTGGATTACCCTGTGTGGCCACCCAAGACAACACACTCAGCACGACACCGACGCACACACACACAGAACACGTCACACATACAGATGGGGAGTGTAAATTGCTAAAAATGAGACATTCATTACTAATCAGATGTAGCCGTTGATGTCTCATGCACTCTTCCTCGAAAAGCCATACGTAGTCTCGCCTGATCATTTGGTAGAGATCTGTTCAAGAAAAGTACTCCTAATGAGACATACATTTTTGACAAGTACTAGTCATCAATTTCTCCTCGAATGATTCACCAAAACGCTTTTCGATCCCCTGCTGGTGATTTGGAAGAAATCCTTTCTTGAAATATACTAAACTAGAGAAATTCATCTTTGACCTGTGCGACAGATAAATTTCAGAGGGAATCTTCCTGAAAGCCCCGAGGATTCACTTCTCGTCAGACGGTACAGAGCAGTTTGCGAAAATTACTCAGAATGAGAACGTCATTCGTAATCAGGTATCCTGAGGTCTTTCTCATGGAACCATCCACCAAAAAGCAAGTCTATTCTCTCTGCGGCATTTGGCAGAGATTTATCGTGAAAATTGCTAAAAAAGAGAACGTTATAACTGATCAATGCTAATAATCAATGACAAATGGAATCATCCTCCAAAAGCCTTTCAGATTGGCTCCCTGTGATTAGGTAGATATCGGTTGACGATTTGGTCGAAATTACTAAAAAGGAGGCAGTTCTTTCTGATCAATGTTAGCAATTAATTACACATGGAATCATCCTCCGGACTATATTCATAATTAGCTCCTGGAGATTTGGACTCAAATCGGTTCGTGAAAATGACTAGGAATGAGACAATTCATTCCTCATCCGTCTTCTGATAAATTTCCCACGGAATCATCCAGCAGAAAAGCAAAGGCATTCCCCCTTGGTGCGTTGGAACAGATCGGTTCGTGCAAATCACTCAAGGTAGAAAATCATTCTTTACAAGTCCCTAGTGGTAAAGACTCCAGCAATCCAGCTTCTCTCCTGGTGAGTTCGTAGCGATTGGTTCAAGAAAATTACTCCGAAGGAGACTTAAATTATTGACAAGTACTAGTGCTAAAGCTCTCCTCGAATGATTAACCAAAACGCTTTTCGATACGATGACACAGAAGGGCACAGAACACGACACACCAAAATAAGACACGAGAAAGACACACACACACCGCGACACGGAAAGCATCACCCACAAAACATCACACACATGACCCACAACATCTCACAAACACACACTCACTCAACACAAGACGACCCACAACATGTCGAGCGCTGTGGAGCGAGGGCTCCGGCTCGGCTTTGGCAGCGGCTCTGGCGAGGAATGGTGCCGGAGCTCTCGCCGGAGGGGAAGACGGCAGGAGGGGGCCTGAGCCGCTTGGGCCTCTTTCCAAGGAGGCGGAACCAGGCCTCCGCTCTCTGCCCTCTGCAGACCTGGCTGCCAGGTCAGTGCTTCCAGTTCCTCGTCCGCACTCGCTGTCGTCGTCCTCCTCAGCGGCCGTGGGCATCCTCGCTGGGGACGGGGCTCGGGGGGATGAAGGTGGGGAGGGGCCAGAGTCTCTTGAGCAGAGTGACTCTGTGGGGTACCGTTAGAAAAGGAGATTTTGGTTGGGATGCTCCAGGTGGAATGGGAGGAGAGTGGAGGGCGGATCCCCGCCGTGTGGGAGAGGCAAAGAGAGGAGCCTCCGAGACGTTGCCGACTGAGAATGGTAACTTACTTGGTTTTTCCCCTTGGGCTGGGTTTAGTAGCAAGGAAAAAGAAGTCAAGCCTCAGAGTCTACTGCCCTCATGCGACGGAATGTGAGTGAGAGCAGCGAGCCTGTGACCGTTGCGGACACCAGGCAAGAGCCCTCCATCTGGGAGCCGAGCTCTCGCCAGTCTCGGTGAGAGAAGTGTCTGGTTTGGTGAGGACTCTGCTCACGCCCCACCTGAGTCCGGGTCGGGAAGCCCCGTCCATTAGGGTTCGGTGTGTAAGAAAAGGTTCCTGATCAGCTGTGGTTACGAGGGAGAAAAGGTCCCCTTTTCAGAGGCTGCTCGTTTCTCTGGTCAGGAACGGTGTCTTCTCCACAACTGAAGCTTGGATCCAAGAGGATGACTCCAGGTGGTGAGTTGCCCGCCTTGCTCTCATGTTTCTCTGTTTTCTCTCCTGTGTTCGCCAACTCGCTCTTTCTCTTCTCTCCTCGTGCCGTGTCCCTTCACAGGACACGGGTAGGTGTGCATTCCCACAAGGGAGGTCTCGGGAGCCATGGAAAAGTCGGAGCGGACGAAAATCATGCAGGGCAGTAGAAAGGCTGCTGAAAGTACCTGAAGTGACAAAGAAAATGAGAAGGGGGAAGTCCAGCCTGAAACAGGAGTGTAGTCTGTAAAGAGAAACAACGGGAAGTCTAAGCTACAGAAACTCTTCAAGTTGCCGAAAGACATGTAGGATGGGAAATTACTTCTTGAATCCAGTCTGTTGAAGATCTTAGGCTCAGTATGCGTGCGTATTTGTTGTTGCTTAGCAATCTGCCTTCTTCTGTTTGCTATCCCTTCTAATCACTGAAAATCCAGCTATCTATTCTTTGTTTAGTTTTATTATTATTATTATTATTATTTATTATGAAACTCAGTTTGTGCAACTGGTGCTCCGTGAGGAAATGATTTGTGTGTATTACTCCAAGGGGCTGCCCGGTGTCACTGTTGCTCCAGGAGGGAAATGATTTGAGCACTACCTGAATTGGCCACGCAGTGTCACCATTGCTCCGTGAGGGAAATGCTTTCTGCATTACTCCAAGTGGCCACCCAGTGTCACTGTTGCTCCAGGAGGGAAATGCTTTCTGCATGACCTGAATTGGCCACACACATCACTGTTGCTCCGGGGTGGGGGGTGGGGGGGGGAGGCGGGGGATTTTTTGTGTGTTACTCCTGAGTGGCCACGTCGTGTCACTCTTCCTCCAGGAGGGGAATGCTTTGTGCATTACCCTGTGTGGCCACCCAAGACAACACACACAGCACGACACCGACGCACACACACACAGAACACGTCACACATACAGATGGGTCGTGTAAATTGCTAAAAATGAGACATTCATTACTAATCAGATGTAGCCGTTGATGTCTCATGCACTCTTCCTCGAAAAGCCATACGTAGTCTCGCCTGATCATTTGGTAGAGATCTGTTCAAGAAAAGTACTCCTAATGAGACATACATTATTGACAAGTACTAGTCATCAATTTCTCCTCGAATGATTCACCAAAACGCTTTTCGATCCCCTGCTGGTGATTTGGAAGAAATCCTTTCTTGAAACGTACTAAACTAGAGAAATTCATCTTTGACCTGTGCGACAGATAAATTTGAGAGGGAATCTTCCTGAAAGCCCCGAGGATTCACTTCTCGTCAGACGGTACAGAGCAGTTTGCGAAAATTACTCAGAATGAGAACGTCATTCGTAATCAGGTATCCTGAGGTCTTTCTCATGGAACCATCCACCAAAAAGCAAGTCTATTCTCTCTGCGGCATTTGGCAGAGATTTATCGTGAAAATAGCTAAAAAAGAGAACGTTATAACTGATCAATGCTAATAATCAATGACAAATGGTATCATCCTCCAAAAGCCTTTCAGATTGGCTCCCTGTGATTAGGTAGATATCAGTTGACGATTTGGTAGAAATTACTAAAAAGGAGGCAGTTCTTTCTGATCAATGTTAGCAATTAATTACACATGGAATCATCCTCCGAACTATATTCATAATTAGCTCCTGGAGATTTGGACTCAAATCGGTTCGTGAAAATGACTAGGAATGAGACAATTCATTCCTCATCCGTCTTCTGATAAATTTCCCACGGAATCATCCAGCAGAAAAGCAAAGGCATTCCCCCTTGGTGCGTTGGAACAGATCGGTTCGTGCAAATCACTCAAGGTAGAAAATCATTCTTTACAAGTCCATAGTGGTAAAGACTCCAGCAATCCAGCTTCTCTCCTGGTGAGTTCGTAGCGATTGGTTCAAGAAAATTACTCCGAAGGAGACTTAAATTATTGACAAGTACTAGTGCTAAAGCTCTCCTCGAATGATTAACCAAAACGCTTTTCGATACGATGACACAGAAGGGCACAGAACACGACACACCAAAATAAGACACGAGAAAGACACACACACACCGCGACACGGAAAGCATCACCCACAAAACATCACACACATGACCCACAACATCTCACAAACACACACTCACTCAACACAAGACGACCCACAACATGTCGAGCGCTGTGGAGCGAGGGCTCCGGCTCGGCTTTGGCAGCGGCTCTGGCGAGGAATGGTGCCGGAGCTCTCGCCGGAGGGGAAGACGGCAGGAGGGGGCCTGAGCCGCTTGGGCCTCTTTCCAAGGAGGCGGAACCAGGCCTCCGCTCTCTGCCCTCTGCAGACCTGGCTGCCAGGTCAGTGCTTCCAGTTCCTCGTCCGCACTCGCTGTCGTCGTCCTCCTCAGCGGCCGTGGGCATCCTCGCTGGGGACGGGGCTCGGGGGGATGAAGGTGGGGAGGGGCCAGAGTCTCTTGAGCAGAGTGACTCTGTGGGGTGCCGTTAGAAAAGGAGATTTTGGTTGGGATGCTCCAGGTGGAATGGGAGGAGAGTGGAGGGAGGATCCCCGCCGTGTGGGAGAGGCAAAGAGAGGAGCCTCCGAGACGTTGCCGACTGAGAATGGTAACTTACTTGTTTTTTTCCCCTTGGGCTGGGTTTAGTAGCAAGGAAAAAGAAGTCAAGCCTCAGAGTCTACTGCCCTCATGCGACGGAATGTGAGTGAGAGCAGCGAGCCTGTGACCGTTGCGGACACCAGGCAAGAGCCCTCCATCTGGGAGCCGAGCTCTCGCCAGTCTCGGTGAGAGAAGTGTCTGGTTTGGTGAGGACTCTGCTCACGCCCCACCTGAGTCCGGGTCGGGAAGCCCCGTCCATTAGGGTTCGGTGTGTAAGAAAAGGTTCCTGATCAGCTGTGGTTACGAGGGAGAAAAGGTCCCATTTTCAGAGGCTGCTCGTTTCTCTGGTCAGGAACGGTGTCTTCTCCACAACTGAAGCTTGGATCCAAGAGGATGACTCCAGGTGGTGAGTTGCCCGCCTTGCTCTCATGTTTCTCTGTTTTCTCTCCTGTGTTCGCCAACTCGCTCTTTCTCTTCTCTTCTCTCCTCGTGCCGTGTCCCTTCACAGGACACGGGTAGGTGTGCATTCCCACAAGGGAGGTCTCGGGAGCCATGGAAAAGTCGGAGCGGACGAAAATCATGCAGGGCAGTAGAAAGGCTGCTGAAAGTACCTGAAGTGACAAAGAAAATGAGAAGGGGGAAGTCCAGCCTGAAACAGGAGTGTAGTCTGTAAAGAGAAACAACGGGAAGTCTAAGCTACAGAAACTCTTCAAGTTGCCGAAAGACATGTAGGATGGGAAATTACTTCTTGAATCCAGTCTGTTGAAGATCTTAGGCTCAGTATGCGTGCGTATTTGTAGTTGCTTAGCAATCTGCCTTCTTCTGTTTGCTATCCCTTCTAATCACTGAAAATCTAGCTATCTATTTTTTGTTTAGTTTTATTATTATTATTATTATTATTATTATTATTTATTATTAAACTCAGTTTGTGCAACTGGTGCTCCGTGAGGAAATGATTTGTGTGTATTACTCCAAGGGGCTGCCCGGTGTCACTGTTGCTCCAGGAGGGAAATGATTTGAGCACTACCTGAATTGGCCACGCAGTGTCACCATTGCTCCGTGAGGGAAATGCTTTCTGCATTACTCCAAGTGGCCACCCAGTGTCACTGTTGCTCCAGGAGGGAAATGCTTTCTGCATGACCTGAATTGGCCACACACATCACTGTTGCTCCGGGGTGGGGGGTGGGGGGTGGGGAGGCGGGGGATTGTTTGTGTGTTACTCCTGAGTGGCCACGTCGTGTCACTCTTCCTCCAGGAGGGGAATGCTTTGTGCATTACCCTGTGTGGCCACCCAAGACAACACACACAGCACGACACCGACGCAGACACACACAGAACACGTCACACATACAGATGGGTAGTGTAAATTGCTAAAAATGAGACATTCATTACTAATCAGATGTAGCCGTTGATGTCTCATGCACTCTTCCTCGAAAAGCCATATGTAGTCTCGCCTGATCATTTGGTAGAGATCTGTTCAAGAAAAGTACTCCTAATGAGACATACATTATTGACAAGTACTAGTCATCAATTTCTCCTGGAATGATTCACCAAAACGCTTTTCGATCCCCTGCCGGTGATTTGGAAGAAATCGTTTCTTGAAATGTACTAAACTAGAGAAATTCATCTTTGACCTGTGCGACAGATAAATTTGAGAGGGAATCTTCCTGAAAGCCCCGAGGATTCACTTCTCGTCAGACGGTACAGAGCAGTTTGCGAAAATTACTCAGAATGAGAACGTCGTTCGTAATCAGGTATCCTGAGGTCTTTCTCATGGAACCATCCACCAAAAAGCAAGTCTATTCTCTCTGCGGCATTTGGCAGAGATTTATCGTGAAAATTGCTAAAAAAGAGAACGTTATAACTGATCAGTGCTAATAATCAATGACAAATGGAATCATCCTCCAAAAGCCTTTCAGATTGGCTCCCTGTGATTAGGTAGATATCAGTTGACGATTTGGTAGAAATTACTAAAAAGGAGGCAGTTCTTTCTGATCAATGTTAGCAATTAATTACACATGGAATCATCCTCCGGACTATATTCATAATTAGCTCCTGGAGATTTGGACTAAAATCGGTTTGTGAAAATGACTAGGAATGAGACAATTCATTCCTCATCCGTCTTCTGATAAATTTCCCACGGAATCATCCAGCAGAAAAGCAAAGGCATTCCCCCTTGGTGCGTTGGAACAGATCGGTTCGTGCAAATCACTCAAGGTAGAAAATCATTCTTTACAAGTCCCTAGTGGTAAAGACTCCAGCAATCCAGCTTCTCTCCTGGTGAGTTCGTAGCGATTGGTTCAAGAAAATTACTCCGAAGGAGACTTAAATTATTGACAAGTACTAGTGCTAAAGCTCTCCTCGAATGATTAACCAAAATGCTTTTCGATACGATGACACAGAAGGGCACAGAACACGACACACCAAAATAAGACACGAGAAAGACACACACACACCGCGACACGGAAAGCATCACCCACAAAACATCACACACACCACCCACAACATCTCACAAACACACACTCACTCAACACAAGACGACCCACAACATGTCGAGCGCTGTGGAGCGAGGGCTCCGGCTCGGCTTTCGCAGCGGCTCTGGCGAGGAATGGTGCCGGAGCTCTCGCCGGAGGGGAAGACGGCAGGAGGGGGCCTGAGCCGCTTGGGCCTCTTTCCAAGGAGGCGGAACCAGGCCTCCGCTCTCTGCCCTCTGCAGACCTGGCTGCCAGGTCAGTGCTTCCAGTTCCTCGTCCGCACTCGCTGTCGTCGTCCTCCTCAGCGGCCGTGGGCGTCCTCGCTGGGGACGGGGCTCGGGGGGATGAAGGTGGGGAGGGGCCAGAGTCTCTTGAGCAGAGTGACTCTGTGGGGTGCCGTTAGAAAAGGAGATTTTGGTTGGGATGCTCCAGGTGGAATGGGAGGAGAGTGGAGGGCGGATCCCCGCCGTGTGGGAGAGGCAAAGAGAGGAGCCTCCGAGACGTTGCCGACTGAGAATGATAACTTACTTGTTTTTTTCCCCTTGGGCTGGGTTTAGTAGCAAGGAAAAAGAAGTCAAGCCTCAGAGTCCACTGCCCTCATGCGACGGAATGTGAGTGAGAGCAGCGAGCCTGTGACCGTTGGGGATACCAGGCAAGAGCCCTCCATCTGGGAGCAGAGCTCTCGCCAGTCTCGGTGAGAGAAGTGTCTGGTTTGGTGAGGGCTCTGCTCACGCCCCACCTGAGTCCGGGTCGGGAAGCCCCGTCCATTAGGGTTCGCTGTGTAAGAAAAGGTTCCTGATCAGCTGTGGTTACGAGGGAGAAAAGGTCCCATTTTCAGAGGCTGCTCGTTTCTCTGGTCAGGAACGGTGTCTTCTCCACAACTGAAGCTTGGATCCAAGAGGATGACTCCAGGTGGTGAGTTGCCCGCCTTGCTCTCATGTTTCTCTGTTTTCTCTCCTGTGTTCGCCAACTCGCTCTTTCTCTTCTCTTCTCTCCTCTTCTCTCCTCGTGCCGTGTCCCTTCACAGGACACGGGTAGGTGTGCATTCCCACAAGGGAGGTCTCGGGAGCCATGGAAAAGTCGGAGCGGACGAAAATCATGCAGGGCAGTAGAAAGGCTGCTGAAAGTACCTGAAGTGACAAAGAAAATGAGAAGGGGGAAGTCCAGCCTGAAACAGGAGTGTAGTCTGTAAAGAGAAACAACGGGAAGTCTAAGCTACAGAAACTCTTCAAGTTGCCGAAAGACATGTAGGATGGGAAATTACTTCTTGAATCCAGTCTGTTGAAGATCTTAGGCTCAGTATGCGTGCGTATTTGTAGTTGCTTAGCAATCTGCCTTCTTCTGTTTGCTATCCCTTCTAATCACTGAAAATCTAGCTATCTATTTTTTGTTTAGTTTTATTATTATTATTATTATTATTATTATTTATTATTAAACTCAGTTTGTGCAACTGGTGCTCCGTGAGGAAATGATTTGTGTGTATTACTCCAAGGGGCTGCCCGGTGTCACTGTTGCTCCAGGAGGGAAATGATTTGAGCACTACCTGAATTGGCCACGCAGTGTCACCATTGCTCCGTGAGGGAAATGCTTTCTGCATTACTCCAAGTGGCCACCCAGTGTCACTGTTGCTCCAGGAGGGAAATGCTTTCTGCATGACCTGAATTGGCCACACACATCACTGTTGCTCCGGGGTGGGGGGTGGGGGGTGGGGAGGCGGGGGATTGTTTGTGTGTTACTCCTGAGTGGCCACGTCGTGTCACTCTTCCTCCAGGAGGGGAATGCTTTGTGCATTACCCTGTGTGGCCACCCAAGACAACACACACAGCACGACACCGACGCACACACACACAGAACACGTCACACATACAGATGGGTAGTGTAAATTGCTAAAAATGAGACATTCATTACTAATCAGATGTAGCCGTTGATGTCTCATGCACTCTTCCTCGAAAAGCCATATGTAGTCTCGCCTGATCATTTGGTAGAGATCTGTTCAAGAAAAGTACTCCTAATGAGACATACATTATTGACAAGTACTAGTCATCAATTTCTCCTCGAATGATTCACCAAAACGCTTTTCGATCCCCTGCCGGTGATTTGGAAGAAATCGTTTCTTGAAATGTACTAAACTAGAGAAATTCATCTTTGACCTGTGCGACAGATAAATTTGAGAGGGAATCTTCCTGAAAGCCCCGAGGATTCACTTCTCGTCAGACGGTACAGAGCAGTTTGCGAAAATTACTCAGAATGAGAACGTCGTTCGTAATCAGGTATCCTGAGGTCTTTCTCATGGAACCATCCACCAAAAAGCAAGTCTATTCTCTCTGCGGCATTTGGCAGAGATTTATCGTGAAAATTGCTAAAAAAGAGAACGTTATAACTGATCAGTGCTAATAATCAATGACAAATGGAATCATCCTCCAAAAGCCTTTCAGATTGGCTCCCTGTGATTAGGTAGATATCAGTTGACGATTTGGTAGAAATTACTAAAAAGGAGGCAGTTCTTTCTGATCAATGTTAGCAATTAATTACACATGGAATCATCCTCCGGACTATATTCATAATTAGCTCCTGGAGATTTGGACTCAAATCGGTTTGTGAAAATGACTAGGAATGAGACAATTCATTCCTCATCCGTCTTCTGATAAATTTCCCACGGAATCATCCAGCAGAAAAGCAAAGGCATTCCCCCTTGGTGCGTTGGAACAGATCGGTTCGTGCAAATCACTCAAGGTAGAAAATCATTCTTTACAAGTCCCTAGTGGTAAAGACTCCAGCAATCCAGCTTCTCTCCTGGTGAGTTCGTAGCGATTGGTTCAAGAAAATTACTCCGAAGGAGACTTAAATTATTGACAAGTACTAGTGCTAAAGCTCTCCTCGAATGATTAACCAAAATGCTTTTCGATACGATGACACAGAAGGGCACAGAACACGACACACCAAAATAACACACGAGAAAGACACACACACACCGCGACACGGAAAGCATCACCCACAAAACATCACACACACGACCCACAACATCTCACAAACACACACTCACTCAACACAAGACGACCCACAACATGTCGAGCGCTGTGGAGCGAGGGCTCCGGCTCGGCTTTCGCAGCGGCTCTGGCGAGGAATGGTGCCGGAGCTCTCGCCGGAGGGGAAGACGGCAGGAGGGGGCCTGAGCCGCTTGGGCCTCTTTCCAAGGAGGCGGAACCAGGCCTCCGCTCTCTGCCCTCTGCAGACCTGGCTGCCAGGTCAGTGCTTCCAGTTCCTCGTCCGCACTCGCTGTCGTCGTCCTCCTCAGCGGCCGTGGGCGTCCTCGCTGGGGACGGGGCTCGGGGGGATGAAGGTGGGGAGGGGCCAGAGTCTCTTGAGCAGAGTGACTCTGTGGGGTGCCGTTAGAAAAGGAGATTTTGGTTGGGATGCTCCAGGTGGAATGGGAGGAGAGTGGAGGGCGGATCCCCGCCGTGTGGGAGAGGCAAAGAGAGGAGCCTCCGAGACGTTGCCGACTGAGAATGATAACTTACTTGTTTTTTTCCCCTTGGGCTGGGTTTAGTAGCAAGGAAAAAGAAGTCAAGCCTCAGAGTCCACTGCCCTCAGGCGACGGAATGTGAGTGAGAGCAGCGAGCCTGTGACCGTTGGGGATACCAGGCAAGAGCCCTCCATCTGGGAGCCGAGCTCTCGCCAGTCTCGGTGAGAGAAGTGTCTGGTTTGGTGAGGGCTCTGCTCACGCCCCACCTGAGTCCGGGTCGGGAAGCCCCGTCCATTAGGGTTCGCTGTGTAAGAAAAGGTTCCTGATCAGCTGTGGTTACGAGGGAGAAAAGGTCCCATTTTCAGAGGCTGCTCGTTTCTCTGGTCAGGAACGGTGTCTTCTCCACAACTGAAGCTTGGATCCAAGAGGATGACTCCAGGTGGTGAGTTGCCCGCCTTGCTCTCATGTTTCTCTGTTTTCTCTCCTGTGTTCGCCAACTCGCTCTTTCTCTTCTCTTCTCTCCTCTTCTCTCCTCGTGCCGTGTCCCTTCACAGGACACGGGTAGGTGTGCATTCCCACAAGGGAGGTCTCGGGAGCCATGGAAAAGTCGGAGCGGACGAAAATCATGCAGGGCAGTAGAAAGGCTGCTGAAAGTACCTGAAGTGACAAAGAAAATGAGAAGGGGGAAGTCCAGCCTGAAACAGGAGTGTAGTCTGTAAAGAGAAACAACGGGAAGTCTAAGCTACAGAAACTCTTCAAGTTGCCGAAAGACATGTAGGATGGGAAATTACTTCTTGAATCCAGTCTGTTGAAGATCTTAGGCTCAGTATGCGTGCGTATTTGTAGTTGCTTAGCAATCTGCCTTCTTCTGTTTGCTATCCCTTCTAATCACTGAAAATCTAGCTATCTATTTTTTGTTTAGTTTTATTATTATTATTATTATTATTTATTATTAAACTCAGTTTGTGCAACTGGTGCTCCGTGAGGAAATGCTTTGTGTGTATTACTCCAAGGGGCTGCCCGGTGTCACTGTTGCTCCAGGAGGGAAATGATTTGAGCACTACCTGAATTGGCCACGCAGTGTCACCATTGCTCCGTGAGGGAAATGCTTTCTGCATTACTCCAAGTGGCCACCCAGTGTCACTGTTGCTCCAGGAGGGAAATGCTTTCTGCATGACCTGAATTGGCCACACACATCACTGTTGCTCCGGGGTGGGGGGTGGGGGGTGGGGAGGCGGGGGATTGTTTGTGTGTTACTCCTGAGTGGCCACGTCGTGTCACTCTTCCTCCAGGAGGGGAATGCTTTGTGCATTACCCTGTGTGGCCACCCAAGACAACACACACAGCACGACACCGACGCAGACACACACAGAACACGTCACACATACAGATGGGTAGTGTAAATTGCTAAAAATGAGACATTCATTACTAATCAGATGTAGCCGTTGATGTCTCATGCACTCTTCCTCGAAAAGCCATATGTAGTCTCGCCTGATCATTTGGTAGAGATCTGTTCAAGAAAAGTACTCCTAATGAGACATACATTATTGACAAGTACTAGTCATCAATTTCTCCTGGAATGATTCACCAAAACGCTTTTCGATCCCCTGCCGGTGATTTGGAAGAAATCGTTTCTTGAAATGTACTAAACTAGAGAAATTCATCTTTGACCTGTGCGACAGATAAATTTGAGAGGGAATCTTCCTGAAAGCCCCGAGGATTCACTTCTCGTCAGACGGTACAGAGCAGTTTGCGAAAATTACTCAGAATGAGAACGTCGTTCGTAATCAGGTATCCTGAGGTCTTTCTCATGGAACCATCCACCAAAAAGCAAGTCTATTCTCTCTGCGGCATTTGGCAGAGATTTATCGTGAAAATTGCTAAAAAAGAGAACGTTATAACTGATCAGTGCTAATAATCAATGACAAATGGAATCATCCTCCAAAAGCCTTTCAGATTGGCTCCCTGTGATTAGGTAGATATCAGTTGACGATTTGGTAGAAATTACTAAAAAGGAGGCAGTTCTTTCTGATCAATGTTAGCAATTAATTACACATGGAATCATCCTCCGGACTATATTCATAATTAGCTCCTGGAGATTTGGACTCAAATCGGTCTGTGAAAATGACTAGGAATGAGACAATTCATTCCTCATCCGTCTTCTGATAAATTTCCCACGGAATCATCCAGCAGAAAAGCAAAGGCATTCCCCCTTGGTGCGTTGGAACAGATCGGTTCGTGCAAATCACTCAAGGTAGAAAATCATTCTTTACAAGTCCCTAGTGGTAAAGACTCCAGCAATCCAGCTTCTCTCCTGGTGAGTTCGTAGCGATTGGTTCAAGAAAATTACTCCGAAGGAGACTTAAATTATTGACAAGTACTAGTGCTAAAGCTCTCCTCGAATGATTAACCAAAATGCTTTTCGATACGATGACACAGAAGGGCACAGAACACGACACACCAAAATAACACACGAGAAAGACACACACACACCGCGACACGGAAAGCATCACCCACAAAACATCACACACACGACCCACAACATCTCACAAACACACACTCACTCAACACAAGACGACCCACAACATGTCGAGCGCTGTGGAGCGAGGGCTCCGGCTCGGCTTTCGCAGCGGCTCTGGCGAGGAATGGTGCCGGAGCTCTCGCCGGAGGGGAAGACGGCAGGAGGGGGCCTGAGCCGCTTGGGCCTCTTTCCAAGGAGGCGGAACCAGGCCTCCGCTCTCTGCCCTCTGCAGACCTGGCTGCCAGGTCAGTGCTTCCAGTTCCTCGTCCGCACTCGCTGTCGTCGTCCTCCTCAGCGGCCGTGGGCGTCCTCGCTGGGGACGGGGCTCGGGGGGATGAAGGTGGGGAGGGGCCAGAGTCTCTTGAGCAGAGTGACTCTGTGGGGTGCCGTTAGAAAAGGAGATTTTGGTTGGGATGCTCCAGGTGGAATGGGAGGAGAGTGGAGGGCGGATCCCCGCCGTGTGGGAGAGGCAAAGAGAGGAGCCTCCGAGACGTTGCCGACTGAGAATGATAACTTACTTGTTTTTTTCCCCTTGGGCTGGGTTTAGTAGCAAGGAAAAAGAAGTCAAGCCTCAGAGTCCACTGCCCTCAGGCGACGGAATGTGAGTGAGAGCAGCGAGCCTGTGACCGTTGGGGATACCAGGCAAGAGCCCTCCATCTGGGAGCCGAGCTCTCGCCAGTCTCGGTGAGAGAAGTGTCTGGTTTGGTGAGGGCTCTGCTCACGCCCCACCTGAGTCCGGGTCGGGAAGCCCCGTCCATTAGGGTTCGCTGTGTAAGAAAAGGTTCCTGATCAGCTGTGGTTACGAGGGAGAAAAGGTCCCATTTTCAGAGGCTGCTCGTTTCTCTGGTCAGGAACGGTGTCTTCTCCACAACTGAAGCTTGGATCCAAGAGGATGACTCCAGGTGGTGAGTTGCCCGCCTTGCTCTCATGTTTCTCTGTTTTCTCTCCTGTGTTCGCCAACTCGCTCTTTCTCTTCTCTTCTCTCCTCTTCTCTCCTCGTGCCGTGTCCCTTCACAGGACACGGGTAGGTGTGCATTCCCACAAGGGAGGTCTCGGGAGCCATGGAAAAGTCGGAGCGGACGAAAATCATGCAGGGCAGTAGAAAGGCTGCTGAAAGTACCTGAAGTGACAAAGAAAATGAGAAGGGGGAAGTCCAGCCTGAAACAGGAGTGTAGTCTGTAAAGAGAAACAACGGGAAGTCTAAGCTACAGAAACTCTTCAAGTTGCCGAAAGACATGTAGGATGGGAAATTACTTCTTGAATCCAGTCTGTTGAAGATCTTAGGCTCAGTATGCGTGCGTATTTGTAGTTGCTTAGCAATCTGCCTTCTTCTGTTTGCTATCCCTTCTAATCACTGAAAATCTAGCTATCTATTTTTTGTTTAGTTTTATTATTATTATTATTATTATTTATTATTAAACTCAGTTTGTGCAACTGGTGCTCCGTGAGGAAATGCTTTGTGTGTATTACTCCAAGGGGCTGCCCGGTGTCACTGTTGCTCCAGGAGGGAAATGATTTGAGCACTACCTGAATTGGCCACGCAGTGTCACCATTGCTCCGTGAGGGAAATGCTTTCTGCATTACTCCAAGTGGCCACCCAGTGTCACTGTTGCTCCAGGAGGGAAATGCTTTCTGCATGACCTGAATTGGCCACACACATCACTGTTGCTCCGGGGTGGGGGGTGGGGGGTGGGGAGGCGGGGGATTGTTTGTGTGTTACTCCTGAGTGGCCACGTCGTGTCACTCTTCCTCCAGGAGGGGAATGCTTTGTGCATTACCCTGTGTGGCCACCCAAGACAACACACACAGCACGACACCGACGCAGACACACACAGAACACGTCACACATACAGATGGGTAGTGTAAATTGCTAAAAATGAGACATTCATTACTAATCAGATGTAGCCGTTGATGTCTCATGCACTCTTCCTCGAAAAGCCATATGTAGTCTCGCCTGATCATTTGGTAGAGATCTGTTCAAGAAAAGTACTCCTAATGAGACATACATTATTGACAAGTACTAGTCATCAATTTCTCCTGGAATGATTCACCAAAACGCTTTTCGATCCCCTGCCGGTGATTTGGAAGAAATCGTTTCTTGAAATGTACTAAACTAGAGAAATTCATCTTTGACCTGTGCGACAGATAAATTTGAGAGGGAATCTTCCTGAAAGCCCCGAGGATTCACTTCTCGTCAGACGGTACAGAGCAGTTTGCGAAAATTACTCAGAATGAGAACGTCGTTCGTAATCAGGTATCCTGAGGTCTTTCTCATGGAACCATCCACCAAAAAGCAAGTCTATTCTCTCTGCGGCATTTGGCAGAGATTTATCGTGAAAATTGCTAAAAAAGAGAACGTTATAACTGATCAGTGCTAATAATCAATGACAAATGGAATCATCCTCCAAAAGCCTTTCAGATTGGCTCCCTGTGATTAGGTAGATATCAGTTGACGATTTGGTAGAAATTACTAAAAAGGAGGCAGTTCTTTCTGATCAATGTTAGCAATTAATTACACATGGAATCATCCTCCGGACTATATTCATAATTAGCTCCTGGAGATTTGGACTCAAATCGGTCTGTGAAAATGACTAGGAATGAGACAATTCATTCCTCATCCGTCTTCTGATAAATTTCCCACGGAATCATCCAGCAGAAAAGCAAAGGCATTCCCCCTTGGTGCGTTGGAACAGATCGGTTCGTGCAAATCACTCAAGGTAGAAAATCATTCTTTACAAGTCCCTAGTGGTAAAGACTCCAGCAATCCAGCTTCTCTCCTGGTGAGTTCGTAGCGATTGGTTCAAGAAAATTACTCCGAAGGAGACTTAAATTATTGACAAGTACTAGTGCTAAAGCTCTCCTCGAATGATTAACCAAAATGCTTTTCGATACGATGACACAGAAGGGCACAGAACACGACACACCAAAATAACACACGAGAAAGACACACACACACCGCGACACGGAAAGCATCACCCACAAAACATCACACACACGACCCACAACATCTCACAAACACACACTCACTCAACACAAGACGACCCACAACATGTCGAGCGCTGTGGAGCGAGGGCTCCGGCTCGGCTTTCGCAGCGGCTCTGGCGAGGAATGGTGCCGGAGCTCTCGCCGGAGGGGAAGACGGCAGGAGGGGGCCTGAGCCGCTTGGGCCTCTTTCCAAGGAGGCGGAACCAGGCCTCCGCTCTCTGCCCTCTGCAGACCTGGCTTCCAGGTCAGTGCTTCCAGTTCCTCGTCCGCACTCGCTGTCGTCGTCCTCCTCAGCGGCCGTGGGCGTCCTCGCTGGGGACGGGGCTCGGGGGGATGAAGGTGGGGAGGGGCCAGAGTCTCTTGAGCAGAGTGACTCTGTGGGGTGCCGTTAGAAAAGGAGATTTTGGTTGGGATGCTCCAGGTGGAATGGGAGGAGAGTGGAGGGCGGATCCCCGCCTTGTGGGAGAGGCAAAGAGAGGAGCCTCCGAGACGTTGCCGACTGAGAATGATAACTTACTTGTTTTTTTCCCCTTGGGCTGGGTTTAGTAGCAAGGAAAAAGAAGTCAAGTCTCAGAGTCCACTGCCCTCATGCGACGGAATGTGAGTGAGAGCAGCGAGCCTGTGACCGTTGGGGATACCAGGCAAGAGCCCTCCATCTGGGAGCCGAGCTCTCTCCAGTCTCGGTGAGAGAAGTGTCTGGTTTGGTGAGGGCTCTGCTCACGCCCCACCTGAGTCCGGGTCGGGAAGCCCCGTCCATTAGGGTTCGCTGTGTAAGAAAAGGTTCCTGATCAGCTGTGGTTACGAGGGAGAAAAGGTCCCATTTTCAGAGGCTGCTCGTTTCTCTGGTCAGGAACGGTGTCTTCTCCACAACTGAAGCTTGGATCCAAGAGGATGACTCCAGGTGGTGAGTTGCCCGCCTTGCTCTCATGTTTCTCTGTTTTCTCTCCTGTGTTCGCCAACTCGCTCTTTCTCTTCTCTTCTCTCCTCTTCTCTCCTCGTGCCGTGTCCCTTCACAGGACACGGGTAGGTGTGCATTCCCACAAGGGAGGTCTCGGGAGCCATGGAAAAGTCGGAGCGGACGAAAATCATGCAGGGCAGTAGAAAGGCTGCTGAAAGTACCTGAAGTGACAAAGAAAATGAGAAGGGGGAAGTCCAGCCTGAAACAGGAGTGTAGTCTGTAAAGAGAAACAACGGGAAGTCTAAGCTACAGAAACTCTTCAAGTTGCCGAAAGACATGTAGGATGGGAAATTACTTCTTGAATCCAGTCTGTTGAAGATCTTAGGCTCAGTATGCGTGCGTATTTGTAGTTGCTTAGCAATCTGCCTTCTTCTGTTTGCTATCCCTTCTAATCACTGAAAATCTAGCTATCTATTTTTTGTTTAGTTTTATTATTATTATTTATTATTAAACTCAGTTTGTGCAACTGGTGCTCCGTGAGGAAATGATTTGTGTGTATTACTCCAAGGGGCTGCCCGGTGTCACTGTTGCTCCAGGAGGGAAATGATTTGAGCACTACCTGAATTGGCCACGCAGTGTCACCATTGCTCCGTGAGGGAAATGCTTTCTGCATTACTCCAAGTGGCCACCCAGTGTCACTGTTGCTCCAGGAGGGAAATGCTTTCTGCATGACCTGAATTGGCCACACACATCACTGTTGCTCCGGGGTGGGGGGTGGGGGGTGGGGAGGCGGGGGATTGTTTGTGTGTTACTCCTGAGTGGCCACGTCGTGTCACTCTTCCTCCAGGAGGGGAATGCTTTGTGCATTACCCTGTGTGGCCACCCAAGACAACACACACAGCACGACACCGACGCAGACACACACAGAACACGTCACACATACAGATGGGTAGTGTAAATTGCTAAAAATGAGACATTCATTACTAATCAGATGTAGCCGTTGATGTCTCATGCACTCTTCCTCGAAAAGCCATATGTAGTCTCGCCTGATCATTTGGTAGAGATCTGTTCAAGAAAAGTACTCCTAATGAGACATACATTATTGACAAGTACTAGTCATCAATTTCTCCTCGAATGATTCACCAAAACGCTTTTCGATCCCCTGCCGGTGATTTGGAAGAAATCGTTTCTTGAAATGTACTAAACTAGAGAAATTCATCTTTGACCTGTGCGACAGATAAATTTGAGAGGGAATCTTCCTGAAAGCCCCGAGGATTCACTTCTCGTCAGACGGTACAGAGCAGTTTGCGAAAATTACTCAGAATGAGAACGTCGTTCGTAATCAGGTATCCTGAGGTCTTTCTCATGGAACCATCCACCAAAAAGCAAGTCTATTCTCTCTGCGGCATTTGGCAGAGATTTATCGTGAAAATTGCTAAAAAAGAGAACGTTATAACTGATCAGTGCTAATAATCAATGACAAATGGAATCATCCTCCAAAAGCCTTTCAGATTGGCTCCCTGTGATTAGGTAGATATCAGTTGACGATTTGGTAGAAATTACTAAAAAGGAGGCAGTTCTTTCTGATCAATGTTAGCAATTAATTACACATGGAATCATCCTCCGGACTATATTCATAATTAGCTCCTGGAGATTTGGACTCAAATCGGTTTGTGAAAATGACTAGGAATGAGACAATTCATTCCTCATCCGTCTTCTGATAAATTTCCCACGGAATCATCCAGCAGAAAAGCAAAGGCATTCCCCCTTGGTGCGTTGGAACAGATCGGTTCGTGCAAATCACTCAAGGTAGAAAATCATTCTTTACAAGTCCCTAGTGGTAAAGACTCCAGCAATCCAGCTTCTCTCCTGGTGAGTTCGTAGCGATTGGTTCAAGAAAATTACTCCGAAGGAGACTTAAATTATTGACAAGTACTAGTGCTAAAGCTCTCCTCGAATGATTAACCAAAATGCTTTTCGATACGATGACACAGAAGGGCACAGAACACGACACACCAAAATAACACACGAGAAAGACACACACACACCGCGACACGGAAAGCATCACCCACAAAACATCACACACACGACCCACAACATCTCACAAACACACACTCACTCAACACAAGACGACCCACAACATGTCGAGCGCTGTGGAGCGAGGGCTCCGGCTCGGCTTTCGCAGCGGCTCTGGCGAGGAATGGTGCCGGAGCTCTCGCCGGAGGGGAAGACGGCAGGAGGGGGCCTGAGCCGCTTGGGCCTCTTTCCAAGGAGGCGGAACCAGGCCTCCGCTCTCTGCCCTCTGCAGACCTGGCTGCCAGGTCAGTGCTTCCAGTTCCTCGTCCGCACTCGCTGTCGTCGTCCTCCTCAGCGGCCGTGGGCGTCCTCGCTGGGGACGGGGCTCGGGGGGATGAATGTGGGGAGGGGCCAGAGTCTCTTGAGCAGAGTGACTCTGTGGGGTGCCGTTAGAAAAGGAGATTTTGGTTGGGATGCTCCAGGTGTAATGGGAGGAGAGTGGAGGGCGGATCCCCGCCGTGTGGGAGAGGCAAAGAGAGGAGCCTCCGAGACGTTGCCGACTGAGAATGATAACTTACTTGTTTTTTTCCCCTTGGGCTGGGTTTAGTAGCAAGGAAAAAGAAGTCAAGCCTCAGAGTCCACTGCCCTCATGCGACGGAATGTGAGTGAGAGCAGCGAGCCTGTGACCGTTGGGGATACCAGGCAAGAGCCCTCCATCTGGGAGCCGAGCTCTCGCCAGTCTCGGTGAGAGAAGTGTCTGGTTTGGTGAGGGCTCTGCTCACGCCCCACCTGAGTCCGGGTCGGGAAGCCCCGTCCATTAGGGTTCGCTGTGTAAGAAAAGGTTCCTGATCAGCTGTGGTTACGAGGGAGAAAAGGTCCCATTTTCAGAGGCTGCTCGTTTCTCTGGTCAGGAACGGTGTCTTCTCCACAACTGAAGCTTGGATCCAAGAGGATGACTCCAGGTGGTGAGTTGCCCGCCTTGCTCTCATGTTTCTCTGTTTTCTCTCCTGTGTTCGCCAACTCGCTCTTTCTCTTCTCTTCTCTCCTCTTCTCTCCTCGTGCCGTGTCCCTTCACAGGACACGGGTAGGTGTGCATTCCCACAAGGGAGGTCTCGGGAGCCATGGAAAAGTCGGAGCGGACGAAAATCATGCAGGGCAGTAGAAAGGCTGCTGAAAGTACCTGAAGTGACAAAGAAAATGAGAAGGGGGAAGTCCAGCCTGAAACAGGAGTGTAGTCTGTAAAGAGAAACAACGGGAAGTCTAAGCAACAGAAACTCTTCAAGTTGCCGAAAGACATGTAGGATGGGAAATTACTTCTTGAATCCAGTCTGTTGAAGATCTTAGGCTCAGTATGCGTGCGTATTTGTAGTTGCTTAGCAATCTGCCTTCTTCTGTTTGCTATCCCTTCTAATCACTGAAAATCTAGCTATCTATTTTTTGTTTAGTTTTATTATTATTATTATTATTATTTATTATTAAACTCAGTTTGTGCAACTGGTGCTCCGTGAGGAAATGCTTTGTGTGTATTACTCCAAGGGGCTGCCCGGTGTCACTGTTGCTCCAGGAGGGAAATGATTTGAGCACTACCTGAATTGGCCACGCAGTGTCACCATTGCTCCGTGAGGGAAATGCTTTCTGCATTACTCCAAGTGGCCACCCAGTGTCACTGTTGCTCCAGGAGGGAAATGCTTTCTGCATGACCTGAATTGGCCACACACATCACTTTTGCTCCGGGGTGGGGGGTGGGGGGTGGGGAGGCGGGGGATTGTTTGTGTGTTACTCCTGAGTGGCCACGTCGTGTCACTCTTCCTCCAGGAGGGGAATGCTTTGTGCATTACCCTGTGTGGCCACCCAAGACAACACACACAGCACGACACCGACGCAGACACACACAGAACACGTCACACATACAGATGGGTAGTGTAAATTGCTAAAAATGAGACATTCATTACTAATCAGATGTAGCCGTTGATGTCTCATGCACTCTTCCTCGAAAAGCCATATGTAGTCTCGCCTGATCATTTGGTAGAGATCTGTTCAAGAAAAGTACTCCTAATGAGACATACATTATTGACAAGTACTAGTCATCAATTTCTCCTCGAATGATTCACCAAAACGCTTTTCGATCCCCTGCCGGTGATTTGGAAGAAATCGTTTCTTGAAATGTACTAAACTAGAGAAATTCATCTTTGACCTGTGCGACAGATAAATTTGAGAGGGAATCTTCCTGAAAGCCCCGAGGATTCACTTCTCGTCAGACGGTACAGAGCAGTTTGCGAAAATTACTCAGAATGAGAACGTCGTTCGTAATCAGGTATCCTGAGGTCTTTCTCATGGAACCATCCACCAAAAAGCAAGTCTATTCTCTCTGCGGCATTTGGCAGAGATTTATCGTGAAAATTGCTAAAAAAGAGAACGTTATAACTGATCAGTGCTAATAATCAATGACAAATGGAATCATCCTCCAAAAGCCTTTCAGATTGGCTCCCTGTGATTAGGTAGATATCAGTTGACGATTTGGTAGAAATTACTAAAAAGGAGGCAGTTCTTTCTGATCAATGTTAGCAATTAATTACACATGGAATCATCCTCCGGACTATATTCATAATTAGCTCCTGGAGATTTGGACTCAAATCGGTTTGTGAAAATGACTAGGAATGAGACAATTCATTCCTCATCCGTCTTCTGATAAATTTCCCACGGAATCATCCAGCAGAAAAGCAAAGGCATTCCCCCTTGGTGCGTTGGAACAGATCGGTTCGTGCAAATCACTCAAGGTAGAAAATCATTCTTTACAAGTCCCTAGTGGTAAAGACTCCAGCAATCCAGCTTCTCTCCTGGTGAGTTCGTAGCGATTGGTTCAAGAAAATTACTCCGAAGGAGACTTAAATTATTGACAAGTACTAGTGCTAAAGCTCTCCTCGAATGATTAACCAAAATGCTTTTCGATACGATGACACAGAAGGGCACAGAACACGACACACCAAAATAAGACACGAGAAAGACACACACACACCGCGACACGGAAAGCATCACCCACAAAACATCACACACACGACCCACAACATCTCACAAACACACACTCACTCAACACAAGACGACCCACAACATGTCGAGCGCTGTGGAGCGAGGGCTCCGGCTCGGCTTTCGCAGCGGCTCTGGCGAGGAATGGTGCCGGAGCTCTCGCCGGAGGGGAAGACGGCAGGAGGGGGCCTGAGCCGCTTGGGCCTCTTTCCAAGGAGGCGGAACCAGGCCTCCGCTCTCTGCCCTCTGCAGACCTGGCTGCCAGGTCAGTGCTTCCAGTTCCTCGTCCGCACTCGCTGTCGTCGTCCTCCTCAGCGGCCGTGGGCGTCCTCGCTGGGGACGGGGCTCGGGGGGATGAATGTGGGGAGGGGCCAGAGTCTCTTGAGCAGAGTGACTCTGTGGGGTGCCGTTAGAAAAGGAGATTTTGGTTGGGATGCTCCAGGTGTAATGGGAGGAGAGTGGAGGGCGGATCCCCGCCGTGTGGGAGAGGCAAAGAGAGGAGCCTCCGAGACGTTGCCGACTGAGAATGATAACTTACTTGTTTTTTTCCCCTTGGGCTGGGTTTAGTAGCAAGGAAAAAGAAGTCAAGCCTCAGAGTCCACTGCCCTCATGCGACGGAATGTGAGTGAGAGCAGCGAGCCTGTGACCGTTGGGGATACCAGGCAAGAGCCCTCCATCTGGGAGCCGAGCTCTCGCCAGTCTCGGTGAGAGAAGTGTCTGGTTTGGTGAGGGCTCTGCTCACGCCCCACCTGAGTCCGGGTCGGGAAGCCCCGTCCATTAGGGTTCGCTGTGTAAGAAAAGGTTCCTGATCAGCTGTGGTTACGAGGGAGAAAAGGTCCCATTTTCAGAGGCTGCTCGTTTCTCTGGTCAGGAACGGTGTCTTCTCCACAACTGAAGCTTGGATCCAAGAGGATGACTCCAGGTGGTGAGTTGCCCGCCTTGCTCTCATGTTTCTCTGTTTTCTCTCCTGTGTTCGCCAACTCGCTCTTTCTCTTCTCTTCTCTCCTCTTCTCTCCTCGTGCCGTGTCCCTTCACAGGACACGGGTAGGTGTGCATTCCCACAAGGGAGGTCTCGGGAGCCATGGAAAAGTCGGAGCGGACGAAAATCATGCAGGGCAGTAGAAAGGCTGCTGAAAGTACCTGAAGTGACAAAGAAAATGAGAAGGGGGAAGTCCAGCCTGAAACAGGAGTGTAGTCTGTAAAGAGAAACAACGGGAAGTCTAAGCAACAGAAACTCTTCAAGTTGCCGAAAGACATGTAGGATGGGAAATTACTTCTTGAATCCAGTCTGTTGAAGATCTTAGGCTCAGTATGCGTGCGTATTTGTAGTTGCTTAGCAATCTGCCTTCTTCTGTTTGCTATCCCTTCTAATCACTGAAAATCTAGCTATCTATTTTTTGTTTAGTTTTATTATTATTATTATTATTATTTATTATTAAACTCAGTTTGTGCAACTGGTGCTCCGTGAGGAAATGCTTTGTGTGTATTACTCCAAGGGGCTGCCCGGTGTCACTGTTGCTCCAGGAGGGAAATGATTTGAGCACTACCTGAATTGGCCACGCAGTGTCACCATTGCTCCGTGAGGGAAATGCTTTCTGCATTACTCCAAGTGGCCACCCAGTGTCACTGTTGCTCCAGGAGGGAAATGCTTTCTGCATGACCTGAATTGGCCACACACATCACTTTTGCTCCGGGGTGGGGGGTGGGGGGTGGGGAGGCGGGGGATTGTTTGTGTGTTACTCCTGAGTGGCCACGTCGTGTCACTCTTCCTCCAGGAGGGGAATGCTTTGTGCATTACCCTGTGTGGCCACCCAAGACAACACACACAGCACGACACCGACGCAGACACACACAGAACACGTCACACATACAGATCGGTAGTGTAAATTGCTAAAAATGAGACATTCATTACTAATCAGATGTAGCCGTTGATGTCTCATGCACTCTTCCTCGAAAAGCCATACGTAGTCTCGCCTGATTATTTGGTAGAGATCTGTTCAAGAAAAGTACTCCTAATGAGACATACATTATTGACAAGTACTAGTCATCAATTTCTCCTCGAATGATTCACCAAAACGCTTTTCGATCCCCTGCTGGTGATTTGGAAGAAATCGTTTCTTGAAATGTACTAAACTAGAGAAATTCATCTTTGACCTGTGCGACAGATAAATTTGAGAGGGAATCTTCCTGAAAGCCCCGAGGATTCACTTCTCGTCAGACGGTACAGAGCAGTTTGCGAAAATTACTCAGAATGAGAACGTCGTTCGTAATCAGGTATCCTGAGGTCTTTCTCATGGAACCATCCACCAAAAAGCAAGTCTATTCTCTCTGCGGCATTTGGCAGAGATTTATCGTGAAAATTGCTAAAGAAGAGAACGTTATGACTGATCAATGCTAATAATCAATGACAAATGGAATCATCCTCCAAAAGCCTTTCAGATTGGCTCCCTGTGATTAGGTAGATATCAGTTGACGATTTGGTAGAAATTACTAAAAAGGAGGCAGTTCTTTCTGATCAATGTTAGCAATTAATTACACATGGAATCATCCTCCGGACTATATTCATAATTAGCTCCTGGAGATTTGGACTCAAATCGGTTTGTGAAAATGACTAGGAATGAGACAATTCATTCCTCATCCGTCTTCTGATAAATTTCCCACGGAATCATCCAGCAGAAAAGCAAAGGCATTCCCCCTTGGTGCGTTGGAACAGATCGGTTCGTGCAAATCACTCAAGGTAGAAAATCATTCTTTACAAGTCCCTAGTGGTAAAGACTCCAGCAATCCAGCTTCTCTCCTGGTGAGTTCGTAGCGATTGGTTCAAGAAAATTACTCCGAAGGAGACTTAAATTATTGACAAGTACTAGTGCTAAAGCTCTCCTCGAATGATTAACCAAAATGCTTTTCGATACGATGACACAGAAGGGCACAGAACACGACACACCAAAATAACACACGAGAAAGACACACACACACCGCGACACGGAAAGTATCACCCACAAAACATCACACACACCACACACAACATCTCACAAACACACACTCACTCAACACAAGACGACCCACAACATGTCGAGCGCTGTGGAGCGAGGGCTCCGGCTCGGCTTTCGCAGCGGCTCTGGCGAGGAATGGTGCCGGAGCTCTCGCCGGAGGGGAAGACGGCAGGAGGGGGCCTGAGCCGCTTGGGCCTCTTTCCAAGGAGGCGGAACCAGGCCTCCGCTCTCTGCCCTCTGCAGACCTGGCTGCCAGGTCAGTGCTTCCAGTTCCTCGTCCGCACTCGCTGTCGTCGTCCTCCTCAGCGGCCGTGGGCGTCCTCGCTGGGGACGGGGCTCGGGGGGATGAAGGTGGGGAGGGGCCAGAGTCCCCTGAGCAGAGTGACTCTGTGGGGTGCCGTTAGAAAAGGAGATTTTGGTTGGGATGCTCCAGGTGTAATGGGAGGAGAGTGGAGGGCGGATCCCCGCCGTGTGGGAGAGGCAAAGAGAGGAGCCTCCGAGACGTTGCCGACTGAGAATGATAACTTACTTGTTTTTTTCCCCTTGGGCTGGGTTTAGTAGCAAGGAAAAAGAAGTCAAGCCTCAGAGTCTACTGCCCTCATGCGACGGAATGTGAGTGAGAGCAGCGAGCCTGTGACCGTTGGGGATACCAGGCAAGAGCCCTCCATCTGGGAGCCGAGCTCTCGCCAGTCTCGGTGAGAGAAGTGTCTGGTTTGGTGAGGGCTCTGCTCACGCCCCACCTGAGTCCGGGTCGGGAAGCCCCGTCCATTAGGGTTCGCTGCGTAAGAAAAGGTTCCTGATCAGCTGTGGTTACGAGGGAGAAAAGGTCCCATTTTCAGAGGCTGCTCGTTTCTCTGGTCAGGAACGGTGTCTTCTCCACAACTGAAGCTTGGATCCAAGAGGATGACTCCAGGTGGTGAGTTGCCCGCCTTGCTCTCATGTTTCTCTGTTTTCTCTCCTGTGTTCGCCAACTCGCTCTTTCTCTTCTCTCCTCTTCTCTCCTCGTGCCGTGTCCCTTCACAGGACACGGGTAGGTGTGCATTCCCACAAGGGAGGTCTCGGGAGCCATGGAAAAGTCGGAGCGGACGAAAATCATGCAGGGCAGTAGAAAGGCTGCTGAAAGTACCTGAAGTGACAAAGAAAATGAGAAGGGGGAAGTCCAGCCTGAAACAGGAGTGTAGTCTGTAAAGAGAAACAACGGGAAGTCTAAGCTACAGAAACTCTTCAAGTTGCCGAAAGACATGTAGGATGGGAAATTACTTCTTGAATCCAGTCTGTTGAAGATCTTAGGCTCAGTATGCGTGCGTATTTGTAGTTGCTTAGCAATCTGCCTTCTTCTGTTTGCTATCCCTTCTAATCACTGAAAATCTAGCTATCTATTTTTTGTTTAGTTTTATTATTATTATTATTATTATTTATTATTAAACTCAGTTTGTGCAACTGGTGCTCCGTGAGGAAATGCTTTGTGTGTATTACTCCAAGGGGCTGCCCGGTGTCACTGTTGCTCCAGGAGGGAAATGATTTGAGCACTACCTGAATTGGCCACGCAGTGTCACCATTGCTCCGTGAGGGAAATGCTTTCTGCATTACTCCAAGTGGCCACCCAGTGTCACTGTTGCTCCAGGAGGGAAATGCTTTCTGCATGACCTGAATTGGCCACACACATCACTGTTGCTCCGGGGTGGGGGGTGGGGGGTGGGGAGGCGGGGGATTGTTTGTGTGTTACTCCTGAGTGGCCACGTCGTGTCACTCTTCCTCCAGGAGGGGAATGCTTTGTGCATTACCCTGTGTGGCCACCCAAGACAACACACACAGCACGACACCGACGCAGACACACACAGAACACGTCACACATACAGATGGGTAGTGTAAATTGCTAAAAATGAGACATTCATTACTAATCAGATGTAGCCGTTGATGTCTCATGCACTCTTCCTCGAAAAGCCATATGTAGTCTCGCCTGATCATTTGGTAGAGATCTGTTCAAGAAAAGTACTCCTAATGAGACATACATTATTGACAAGTACTAGTCATCAATTTCTCCTCGAATGATTCACCAAAACGCTTTTCGATCCCCTGCTGGTGATTTGGAAGTAATCGTTTCTTGAAATGTACTAAACTAGAGAAATTCATCTTTGACCTGTGCGACAGATAAATTTGAGAGGGAATCTTCCTGAAAGCCCCGAGGATTCACTTCTCGTCAGACGGTACAGAGCAGTTTGCGAAAATTACTCAGAATGAGAACGTCGTTCGTAATCAGGTATCCTGAGGTCTTTCTCATGGAACCATCCACCAAAAAGCAAGTCTATTCTCTCTGCGGCATTTGGCAGAGATTTATCGTGAAAATTGCTAAAAAAGAGAACGTTATAACTGATGAGTGCTAATAATCAATGACAAATGGAATCATCCTCCAAAAGCCTTTCAGATTGGCTCCCTGTGATTAGGTAGATATCAGTTGACGATTTGGTAGAAATTACTAAAAAGGAGGCAGTTCTTTCTGATCAATGTTAGCAATTAATTACACATGGAATCATCCTCCGGACTATATTCATAATTAGCTCCTGGAGATTTGGACTCAAATCGGTTCGTGAAAATGACTAGGAATGAGACAATTCATTCCTCATCCGTCTTCTGATAAATTTCCCACGGAATCATCCAGCAGAAAAGCAAAGGCATTCCCCCTTGGTGCGTTGGAACAGATCGGTTCGTGCAAATCACTCAAGGTAGAAAATCATTCTTTACAAGTCCCTAGTGGTAAAGACTCCAGCAATCCAGCTTCTCTCCTGGTGAGTTCGTAGCGATTGGTTCAAGAAAATTACTCCGAAGGAGACTTAAATTATTGACAAGTACTAGTGCAAAAGCTCTCCTCGAATGATTAACCAAAATGCTTTTCGATACGATGACACAGAAGGGCACAGAACACGACACACCAAAATAACACATGAGAAAGACACACACACACCGCGACACGGAAAGTATCACCCACAAAACATCACACACACGACCCACAACATCTCACAAACACACACTCACGCAACACAAGACGACCCACAACATGTCGAGCGCTGTGGAGCGAGGGCTCCGGCTCGGCTTTCGCAGCGGCTCTGGCGAGGAATGGTGCCGGAGCTCTCGCCGGAGGGGAAGACGGCAGGAGGGGGCCTGAGCCGCTTGGGCCTCTTTCCAAGGAGGCGGAACCAGGCCTCCGCTCTCTGCCCTCTGCAGACCTGGCTGCCAGGTCAGTGCTTCCAGTTCCTCGTCCGCACTCGCTGTCGTCGTCCTCCTCAGCGGCCGTGGGCGTCCTCGCTGGGGACGGGGCTCGGGGGGATGAAGGTGGGGAGGGGCCAGAGTCTCTTGAGCAGAGTGACTCTGTGGGGTGCCGTTAGAAAAGGAGATTTTGGTTGGGATGCTCCAGGTGTAATGGGAGGAGAGTGGAGGGCGGATCCCCGCCGTGTGGGAGAGGCAAAGAGAGGAGCCTCCGAGACGTTGCCGACTGAGAATGATAACTTACTTGTTTTTTTCCCCTTGGGCTGGGTTTAGTAGCAAGGAAAAAGAAGTCAAGCCTCAGAGTCCACTGCCCTCATGCGACGGAATGTGAGTGAGAGCAACGAGCCTGTGACCGTTGGGGATACCAGGCAAGAGCCCTCCATCTGGGAGCCGAGCTCTCGCCAGTCTCGGTGAGAGAAGTGTCTGGTTTGGTGAGGGCTCTGCTCACGCCCCACCTGAGTCCGGGTCGGGAAGCCCCGTCCATTAGGGTTCGCTGTGTAAGAAAAGGTTCCTGATCAGCTGTGGTTACGAGGGAGAAAAGGTCCCATTTTCAGAGGCTGCTCGTTTCTCTGGTCAGGAACGGTGTCTTCTCCACAACTGAAGCTTGGATCCAAGAGGATGACTCCAGGTGGTGAGTTGCCCGCCTTGCTCTCATGTTTCTCTGTTTTCTCTCCTGTGTTCGCCAACTCGCTCTTTCTCTTCTCTCCTCTTCTCTCCTCGTGCCGTGTCCCTTCACAGGACACGGGTAGGTGTGCATTCCCACAAGGGAGGTCTCGGGAGCCATGGAAAAGTCGGAGCGGACGAAAATCATGCAGGGCAGTAGAAAGGCTGCTGAAAGTACCTGAAGTGACAAAGAAAATGAGAAGGGGGAAGTCCAGCCTGAAACAGGAGTGTAGTCTGTAAAGAGAAACAACGGGAAGTCTAAGCTACAGAAACTCTTCAAGTTGCCGAAAGACATGTAGGATGGGAAATTACTTCTTGAATCCAGTCTGTTGAAGATCTTAGGCTCAGTATGCGTGCGTATTTGTAGTTGCTTAGCAATCTGCCTTCTTCTGTTTGCTATCCCTTCTAATCACTGAAAATCTAGCTATCTATTTTTTGTTTAGTTTTATTATTATTATTATTATTATTTATTATTAAACTCAGTTTGTGCAACTGGTGCTCCGTGAGGAAATGCTTTGTGTGTATTACTCCAAGGGGCTGCCCGGTGTCACTGTTGCTCCAGGAGGGAAATGATTTGAGCACTACCTGAATTGGCCACGCAGTGTCACCATTGCTCCGTGAGGGAAATGCTTTCTGCATTACTCCAAGTGGCCACCCAGTGTCACTGTTGCTCCAGGAGGGAAATGCTTTCTGCATGACCTGAATTGGCCACACACATCACTGTTGCTCCGGGGTGGGGGGTGGGGGGTGGGGAGGCGGGGGATTGTTTGTGTGTTACTCCTGAGTGGCCACGTCGTGTCACTCTTCCTCCAGGAGGGGAATGCTTTGTGCATTACCCTGTGTGGCCACCCAAGACAACACACACAGCACGACACCGACGCAGACACACACAGAACACGTCACACATACAGATGGGTAGTGTAAATTGCTAAAAATGAGACATTCATTACTAATCAGATGTAGCCGTTGATGTCTCATGCACTCTTCCTCGAAAAGCCATATGTAGTCTCGCCTGATCATTTGGTAGAGATCTGTTCAAGAAAAGTACTCCTAATGAGACATACATTATTGACAAGTACTAGTCATCAATTTCTCCTCGAATGATTCACCAAAACGCTTTTCGATCCCCTGCTGGTGATTTGGAAGTAATCGTTTCTTGAAATGTACTAAACTAGAGAAATTCATCTTTGACCTGTGCGACAGATAAATTTGAGAGGGAATCTTCCTGAAAGCCCCGAGGATTCACTTCTCGTCAGACGGTACAGAGCAGTTTGCGAAAATTACTCAGAATGAGAACGTCGTTCGTAATCAGGTATCCTGAGGTCTTTCTCATGGAACCATCCACCAAAAAGCAAGTCTATTCTCTCTGCGGCATTTGGCAGAGATTTATCGTGAAAATTGCTAAAAAAGAGAACGTTATAACTGATGAGTGCTAATAATCAATGACAAATGGAATCATCCTCCAAAAGCCTTTCAGATTGGCTCCCTGTGATTAGGTAGATATCAGTTGACGATTTGGTAGAAATTACTAAAAAGGAGGCAGTTCTTTCTGATCAATGTTAGCAATTAATTACACATGGAATCATCCTCCGGACTATATTCATAATTAGCTCCTGGAGATTTGGACTCAAATCGGTTCGTGAAAATGACTAGGAATGAGACAATTCATTCCTCATCCGTCTTCTGATAAATTTCCCACGGAATCATCCAGCAGAAAAGCAAAGGCATTCCCCCTTGGTGCGTTGGAACAGATCGGTTCGTGCAAATCACTCAAGGTAGAAAATCATTCTTTACAAGTCCCTAGTGGTAAAGACTCCAGCAATCCAGCTTCTCTCCTGGTGAGTTCGTAGCGATTGGTTCAAGAAAATTACTCCGAAGGAGACTTAAATTATTGACAAGTACTAGTGCAAAAGCTCTCCTCGAATGATTAACCAAAATGCTTTTCGATACGATGACACAGAAGGGCACAGAACACGACACACCAAAATAACACATGAGAAAGACACACACACACCGCGACACGGAAAGTATCACCCACAAAACATCACACACACGACCCACAACATCTCACAAACACACACTCACTCAACACAAGACGACCCACAACATGTCGAGCGCTGTGGAGCGAGGGCTCCGGCTCGGCTTTCGCAGCGGCTCTGGCGAGGAATGGTGCCGGAGCTCTCGCCGGAGGGGAAGACGGCAGGAGGGGGCCTGAGCCGCTTGGGCCTCTTTCCAAGGAGGCGGAACCAGGCCTCCGCTCTCTGCCCTCTGCAGACCTGGCTGCCAGGTCAGTGCTTCCAGTTCCTCGTCCGCACTCGCTGTCGTCGTCCTCCTCAGCGGCCGTGGGCGTCCTCGCTGGGGACGGGGCTCGGGGGGATGAAGGTGGGGAGGGGCCAGAGTCTCTTGAGCAGCGTGACTCTGTGGGGTGCCGTTAGAAAAGGAGATTTTGGTTGGGATGCTCCAGGTGTAATGGGAGGAGAGTGGAGGGCGGATCCCCGCCGTGTGGGAGAGGCAAAGAGAGGAGCCTCCGAGACGTTGCCGACTGAGAATGATAACTTACTTGTTTTTTTCCCCTTGGGCTGGGTTTAGTAGCAAGGAAAAAGAAGTCAAGCCTCAGAGTCTACTGCCCTCATGCGACGGAATGTGAGTGAGAGCAGCGAGCCTGTGACCGTTGGGGATACCAGGCAAGAGCCCTCCATCTGGGAGCCGAGCTCTCGCCAGTCTCGGTGAGAGAAGTGTCTGGTTTGGTGAGGGCTCTGCTCACGCCCCACCTGAGTCCGGGTCGGGAAGCCCCGTCCATTAGGGTTCGCTGCGTAAGAAAAGGTTCCTGATCAGCTGTGGTTACGAGGGAGAAAAGGTCCCATTTTCAGAGGCTGCTCGTTTCTCTGGTCAGGAACGGTGTCTTCTCCACAACTGAAGCTTGGATCCAAGAGGATGACTCCAGGTGGTGAGTTGCCCGCCTTGCTCTCATGTTTCTCTGTTTTCTCTCCTGTGTTCGCCAACTCGCTCTTTCTCTTCTCTCCTCCTCTCTCCTCGTGCCGTGTCCCTTCACAGGACACGGGTAGGTGTGCATTCCCACAAGGGAGGTCTCGGGAGCCATGGAAAAGTCGGAGCGGACGAAAATCATGCAGGGCAGTAGAAAGGCTGCTGAAAGTACCTGAAGTGACAAAGAAAATGAGAAGGGGGAAGTCCAGCCTGAAACAGGAGTGTAGTCTGTAAAGAGAAACAACGGGAAGTCTAAGCTACAGAAACTCTTCAAGTTGCCGAAAGACATGTAGGATGGGAAATTACTTCTTGAATCCAGTCTGTTGAAGATCTTAGGCTCAGTATGCGTGCGTATTTGTAGTTGCTTAGCAATCTGCCTTCTTCTGTTTGCTATCCCTTCTAATCACTGAAAATCTAGCTATCTATTTTTTGTTTAGTTTTATTATTATTATTATTATTATTATTATTATTTATTAAACTCAGTTTGTGCAACTGGTGCTCCGTGAGGAAATGATTTGTGTGTATTACTCCAAGGGGCTGCCCGGTGTCACTGTTGCTCCAGGAGGGAAATGATTTGAGCACTACCTGAATTGGCCACGCAGTGTCACCATTGCTCCGTGAGGGAAATGCTTTCTGCATTACTCCAAGTGGCCACCCAGTGTCACTGTTGCTCCAGGAGGGAAATGCTTTCTGCATGACCTGAATTGGCCACACACATCACTGTTGCTCCGGGGTGGGGGTGGGGGGGGAGGCGGGGGATTGTTTGTGTGTTACTCCTGAGTGGCCACGTCGTGTCACTCTTCCTCCAGGAGGGGAATGCTTTGTGCATTACCCTGTGTGGCCACCCAAGACAACACACACAGCACGACACCGACGCAGACACACACAGAACACGTCACACATACAGATGGGTAGTGTAAATTGCTAAAAATGAGACATTCATTACTAATCAGATGTAGCCATTGATGTCTCATGCACTCTTCCTCGAAAAGCCATACGTAGTCTCGCCTGATCATTTGGTAGAGATCTGTTCAAGAAAAGTACTCCTAATGAGACATACATTATTGACAAGTACTAGTCATCAATTTCTCCTCGAATGATTCACCAAAACACTTTTCGATCCCCTGCTGGTGATTTGGAAGAAATCATTTCTTGAAATGTACTAAACTAGAGAAATTCATCTTTGACCTGTGCGACAGATAAATTTGAGAGGGAATCTTCCTGAAAGCCCCGAGGATTCACTTCTCGTCAGACGGTACAGAGCAGTTTGCGAAAATTACTCAGAATGAGAACGTCGTTCGTAATCAGGTATCCTGAGGTCTTTCTCATGGAACCATCCACCAAAAAGCAAGTCTATTCTCTCTGCGGCATTTGGCAGAGATTTATCGTGAAAATTGCTAAAAAAGAGAACGTTATAACTGATCAATGCTAATAATCAATGACAAATGGAATCATCCTCCAAAAGCCTTTCAGATTGGCTCCCTGTGATTAGGTAGATATCAGTTGACGATTTGGTAGAAATTACTAAAAAGGAGGCAGTTCTTTCTGATCAATGTTAGCAATTAATTACACATGGAATCATCCTCCGGACTATATTCATAATTAGCTCCTGGAGATTTGGACTCAAATCGGTTCGTGAAAATGACTAGGAATGAGACAATTCATTCCTCATCCGTCTTCTGATAAATTTCCCACGGAATCATCCAGCAGAAAAGCAAAGGCATTCCCCCTTGGTGCGTTGGAACAGATCGGTTCGTGCAAATCACTCAAGGTAGAAAATCATTCTTTACAAGTCCCTAGTGGTAAAGACTCCAGCAATCCAGCTTCTCTCCTGGTGAGTTCGTAGCGATTGGTTCAAGAAAATTACTCCGAAGGAGACTTAAATTATTGACAAGTACTAGTGCTAAAGCTCTCCTCGAATGATTAACCAAAATGCTTTTCGATACGATGACACAGAAGGGCACAGAACACGACACACCAAAATAACACACGAGAAAGACACACACACACCGCGACACGGAAAGCATCACCCACAAAACATCACACACACGACCCACAACATCTCACAAACACACACTCACTCAACACAAGACGACCCACAACATGTCGAGCGCTGTGGAGCGAGGGCTCCGGCTCGGCTTTCGCAGCGGCTCTGGCGAGGAATGGTGCCGGAGCTCTCGCCGGAGGGGAAGACGGCAGGAGGGGGCCTGAGCCGCTTGGGCCTCTTTCCAAGGAGGCGGAACCAGGCCTCCGCTCTCTGCCCTCTGCAGACCTGGCTGCCAGGTCAGTGCTTCCAGTTCCTCGTCCGCACTCGCTGTCGTCGTCCTCCTCAGCGGCCGTGGGCGTCCTCGCTGGGGACGGGGCTCGGGGGGATGAAGGTGGGGAGGGGCCAGAGTCTCTTGAGCAGAGTGACTCTGTGGGGTGCCGTTAGAAAAGGAGATTTTGGTTGGGATGCTCCAGGTGGAATGGGAGGAGAGTGGAGGGCGGATCCCCGCCGTGTGGGAGAGGCAAAGAGAGGAGCCTCCGAGACGTTGCCGACTGAGAATGATAACTTACTTGTTTTTTTCCCCTTGGGCTGGGTTTAGTAGCAAGGAAAAAGAAGTCAAGCCTCAGAGTCCACTGCCCTCATGCGACGGAATGTGAGTGAGAGCAGCGAGCCTGTGACCGTTGGGGATACCAGGCAAGAGCCCTCCATCTGGGAGCCGAGCTCTCGCCAGTCTCGGTGAGAGAAGTGTCTGGTTTGGTGAGGGCTCTGCTCACGCCCCACCTGAGTCCGGGTCGGGAAGCCCCGTCCATTAGGGTTCGCTGTGTAAGAAAAGGTTCCTGATCAGCTGTGGTTACGAGGGAGAAAAGGTCCCATTTTCAGAGGCTGCTCGTTTCTCTGGTCAGGAACGGTGTCTTCTCCACAACTGAAGCTTGGATCCAAGAGGATGACTCCAGGTGGTGAGTTGCCCGCCTTGCTCTCATGTTTCTCTGTTTTCTCTCCTGTGTTCGCCAACTCGCTCTTTCTCTTCTCTTCTCTCCTCTTCTCTCCTCGTGCCGTGTCCCTTCACAGGACACGGGTAGGTGTGCATTCCCACAAGGGAGGTCTCGGGAGCCATGGAAAAGTCGGAGCGGACGAAAATCATGCAGGGCAGTAGAAAGGCTGCTGAAAGTACCTGAAGTGAGAAAGAAAATGAGAAGGGGGAAGTCCAGCCTGAAACAGGAGTGTAGTCTGTAAAGAGAAACAACGGGAAGTCTAAGCTACAGAAACTCTTCAAGTTGCCGAAAGACATGTAGGATGGGAAATTACTTCTTGAATCCAGTGTGTTGAAGATCTTAGGCTCAGTATGCGTGCGTATTTGTAGTTGCTTAGCAATCTGCCTTCTTCTGTTTGCTATCCCTTCTAATCACTGAAAATCTAGCTATCTATTTTTTGTTTAGTTTTATTATTATTATTATTATTATTTATTATTAAACTCAGTTTGTGCAACTGGTGCTCCGTGAGGAAATGATTTGTGTGTATTACTCCAAGGGGCTGCCCGGTGTCACTGTTGCTCCAGGAGGGAAATGATTTGAGCACTACCTGAATTGGCCACGCAGTGTCACCATTGCTCCGTGAGGGAAATGCTTTCTGCATTACTCCAAGTGGCCACCGAGTGTCACTGTTGCTCCAGGAGGGAAATGCTTTCTGCATGACCTGAATTGGCCACACACATCACTGTTGCTCCGGGGTGGGGGGTGGGGGGTGGGGAGGCGGGGGATTGTTTGTGTGTTACTCCTGAGTGGCCACGTCGTGTCACTCTTCTTCCAGGAGGGGAATGCTTTGTGCATTACCCTGTGTGGCCACCCAAGACAACACACACAGCACGACACCGACGCAGACACACACAGAACACGTCACACATACAGATGGGTAGTGTAAATTGCTAAAAATGAGACATTCATTACTAATCAGATGTAGCCGTTGATGTCTCATGCACTCTTCCTCGAAAAGCCATATGTAGTCTCGCCTGATCATTTGGTAGAGATCTGTTCAAGAAAAGTACTCTAAATGAGACATACATTATTGACAAGTACTAGTCATCAATTTCTCCTCGAATGATTCACCAAAACGCTTTTCGATCCCCTGCTGGTGATTTGGAAGAAATCGTTTCTTGAAATGTACTAAACTAGAGAAATTCATCTTTGACCTGTGCGACAGATAAATTTGAGAGGGAATCTTCCTGAAAGCCCCGAGGATTCACTTCTCGTCAGACGGTACAGAGCAGTTTGCGAAAATTACTCAGAATGAGAACGTCGTTCGTAATCAGGTATCCTGAGGTCTTTCTCATGGAACCATCCACCAAAAAGCAAGTCTATTCTCTCTGCGGCATTTGGCAGAGATTTATCGTGAAAATTGCTAAAAAGGAGAACGTTATAACTGATCAATGCTAATAATCAATGACAAATGGAATCATCCTCCAAAAGCCTTTCAGATTGCCTCCCTGTGATTAGGTAGATGTCAGTTGACGATTTGGTAGAAATTACTAAAAAGGAGGCAGTTCTTTCTGATCAATGTTAGCAATTAATTACACATGGAATCATCCTCCGGACTATATTCATAATTAGCTCCTGGAGATTTGGACTAAAATCGGTTCGTGAAAATGACTAGGAATGAGACAATTCATTCCTCATCCGTCTTCTGATAAATTTCCCACGGAATCATCCAGCAGAAAAGCAAAGGCATTCCCCCTTGGTGCGTTGGAACAGATCGGTTCGTGCAAATCACTCAAGGTAGAAAATCATTCTTTACAAGTCCCTAGTGGTAAAGACTCCAGCAATCCAGCTTCTCTCCTGGTGAGTTCGTAGCGATTGGTTCAAGAAAATTACTCCGAAGGAGACTTAAATTATTGACAAGTACTAGTGCAAAAGCTCTCCTCGAATGATTAACCAAAATGCTTTTCGATACGATGACACAGAAGGGCACAGAACACGACACACCAAAATAACACACGAGAAAGACACACACACACCGCGACATGGAAAGTATCACCCACAAAACATCACACACACGACCCACAACATCTCACAAACACACACTCACTCAACACAAGATGACCCACAACATGTCGAGCGCTGTGGAGCGAGGGCTCTGGCTCGGCTTTCGCAGCGGCTCTGGCGAGGAATGGTGCCGGAGCTCTCGCCGGAGGGGAAGACGGCAGGAGGGGGCCTGAGCCGCTTGGGCCTCTTTCCAAGGAGGCGGAACCAGGCCTCCGCTCTCTGCCCTCTGCAGACCTGGCTGCCAGGTCAGTGCTTCCAGTTCCTCGTCCGCACTCGCTGTCGTCGTCCTCCTCAGTGGCCGTGGGCGTCCTCGCTGGGGACGGGGCTCGGGGGGATGAAGGTGGGGAGGGGCCAGAGTCTCTTGAGCAGAGTGACTCTGTGGGGTGCCGTTAGAAAAGGAGATTTTGGTTGGGATGCTCCAGGTGTAATGGGAGGAGAGTGGAGGGCGGATCCCCGCCGTGTGGGAGAGGCAAAGAGAGGAGCCTCCGAGACGTTGCCGACTGAGAATGATAACTTACTTTTTTTTTTCCCCTTGGGCTGGGTTTAGTAGCAAGGAAAAAGAAGTCAAGCCTCAGAGTCTACTGCCCTCATGCGACGGAATGTGAGTGAGAGCAGCGAGCCTGTGACCGTTGGGGATACCAGGCAAGAGCCCTCCATCTGGGAGCCGAGCTCTCGCCAGTCTCGGTGAGAGAAGTGTCTGGTTTGGTGAGGGCTCTGCTCACGCCCCACCTGAGTCCGGGTCGGGAAGCCCCGTCCATTAGGGTTCGCTGTGTAAGAAAAGGTTCCTGATCAGCTGTGGTTACGAGGGAGAAAAGGTCCCATTTTCAGAGGCTGCTCGTTTCTCTGGTCAGGAACGGTGTCTTCTCCACAACTGAAGCTTGGATCCAAGAGGATGACTCCAGGTGGTGAGTTGCCCGCCTTGCTCTCATGTTTCTCTGTTTTCTCTCCTGTGTTCGCCAACTCGCTCTTTCTCTTCTCTTCTCTCCTCTTCTCTCCTCGTGCCGTGTCCCTTCACAGGACACGGGTAGGTGTGCATTCCCACAAGGGAGGTCTCGGGAGCCATGGAAAAGTCGGAGCGGACGAAAATCATGCAGGGCAGTAGAAAGGCTGCTGAAAGTACCTGAAGTGACAAAGAAAATGAGAAGGGGGAAGTCCAGCCTGAAACAGGAGTGTAGTCTGTAAAGAGAAACAACGGGAATCCTAAGCTACAGAAACACTTCAAGTTGCCGAAAGACATGTAGGATGGGAAATTACTTCTTGAATCCAGTCTGTTGAAGATCTTAGGCTCAGTATGCGTGCGTATTTGTAGTTGCTTAGCAATCTGCCTTCTTCTGTTTGCTATCCCTTCTAATCACTGAAAATCTAGCTATCTATTTTTTGTTTAGTTTTATTATTATTATTATTATTATTATTTATTAAACTCAGTTTGTGCAACTGGTGCTCCGTGAGGAAATGATTTGTGTGTATTACTCCAAGGGGCTGCCCGGTGTCACTGTTGCTCCAGGAGGGAAATGATTTGAGCACTACCTGAATTGGCCACGCAGTGTCACCATTGCTCCGTGAGGGAAATGCTTTCTGCATTACTCCAAGTGGCCACCCAGTGTCACTGTTGCTCCAGGAGGGAAATGCTTACTGCATGACCTGAATTGGCCACACACATCACTGTTGCTCCGGGGTGGGGGTGGGGGGGGAGGCGGGGGATTGTTTGTGTGTTACTCCTGAGTGGCCACGTCGTGTCACTCTTCCTCCAGGAGGGGAATGCTTTGTGCATTACCCTGTGTGGCCACCCAAGACAACACACACAGCACGACACCGACGCAGACACACACAGAACACGTCACACATACAGATGGGTAGTGTAAATTGCTAAAAATGAGACATTCATTACTAATCAGATGTAGCCATTGATGTCTCATGCACTCTTCCTCGAAAAGCCATACGTAGTCTCGCCTGATCATTTGGTAGAGATCTGTTCAAGAAAAGTACTCCTAATGAGACATACATTATTGACAAGTAGTAGTCATCAATTTCTCCTCGAATGATTCACCAAAACACTTTTCGATCCCCTGCTGGTGATTTGGAAGAAATCATTTCTTGAAATGTGCTAAACTAGAGAAATTCATCTTTGACCTGTGCGACAGATAAATTTGAGAGGGAATCTTCCTGAAAGCCCCGAGGATTCACTTCTCGTCAGACGGTACAGAGCAGTTTGCGAAAATTACTCAGAATGAGAACGTCGTTCGTAATCAGGTATCCTGAGGTCTTTCTCATGGAACCATCCACCAAAAAGCAAGTCTATTCTCTCTGTGGCATTTGGCAGAGATTTATCGTGAAAATTGCTAAAAAAGAGAACGTTATAACTGATCAATGCTAATAATCAATGACAAATGGAATCATCCTCCAAAAGCCTTTCAGATTGGCTCCCTGTGATTAGGTAGATATCAGTTGACGATTTGGTAGAAATTACTAAAAAGGAGGCAGTTCTTTCTGATCAATGTTAGCAATTAATTACACATGGAATCATCCTCCGGACTATATTCATAATTAGCTCCTGGAGATTTGGACTCAAATCGGTTCGTGAAAATGACTAGGAATGAGACAATTCATTCCTCATCCGTCTTCTGATAAATTTCCCACGGAATCATCCAGCAGAAAAGCAAAGGCATTCCCCCTTGGTGCGTTGGAACAGATCGGTTCGTGCAAATCACTCAAGGTAGAAAATCATTCTTTACAAGTCCCTAGTGGTAAAGACTCCAGCAATCCAGCTTCTCTCCTGGTGAGTTCGTAGCGATTGGTTCAAGAAAATTACTCCGAAGGAGACTTAAATTATTGACAAGTACTAGTGCTAAAGCTCTCCTCGAATGATTAACCAAAATGCTTTTCGATACGATGACACAGAAGGGCACAGAACACGACACACCAAAATAACACACGAGAAAGACACACACACACCGCGACACGGAAAGTATCACCCACAAAACATCACACACACGACCCACAACATCTCACAAACACACACTCACTCAACACAAGACGACCCACAACATGTCGAGCGCTGTGGAGCGAGGGCTCCGGCTCGGCTTTCGCAGCGGCTCTGGCGAGGAATGGTGCCGGAGCTCTCGCCGGAGGGGAAGACGGCAGGAGGGGGCCTGAGCCGCTTGGGCCTCTTTCCAAGGAGGCGGAACCAGGCCTCCGCTCTCTGCCCTCTGCAGACCTGGCTGCCAGGTCAGTGCTTCCAGTTCCTCGTCCGCACTCGCTGTCGTCGTCCTCCTCAGCGGCCGTGGGCGTCCTCGCTGGGGACGGGGCTCGGGGGGATGAAGGTGGGGAGGGGCCAGAGTCTCTTGAGCAGAGTGACTCTGTGGGGTGCCGTTAGAAAAGGAGATTTTGGTTGGGATGCTCCAGGTGTAATGGGAGGAGAGTGGAGGGCGGATCCCCGCCGTGTGGGAGAGGCAAAGAGAGGAGCCTCCGAGACGTTGCCGACTGAGAATGATAACTTACTTGTTTTTTTCCCCTTGGGCTGGGTTTAGTAGCAAGGAAAAAGAAGTCAAGCCTCAGAGTCCACTGCCCTCATGCGACGGAATGTGAGTGAGAGCAGCGAGCCTGTGACCGTTGGGGATACCAGGCAAGAGCCCTCCATCTGGGAGCAGAGCTCTCGCCAGTCTCGGTGAGAGAAGTGTCTGGTTTGGTGAGGGCTCTGCTCACGCCCCACCTGAGTCCGGGTCGGGAAGCCCCGTCCATTAGGGTTCGCTGTGTAAGAAAAGGTTCCTGATCAGCTGTGGTTACGAGGGAGAAAAGGTCCCATTTTCAGAGGCTGCTCGTTTCTCTGGTCAGGAACGGTGTCTTCTCCACAACTGAAGCTTGGATCCAAGAGGATGACTCCAGGTGGTGAGTTGCCCGCCTTGCTCTCATGTTTCTCTGTTTTCTCTCCTGTGTTTGCCAACTCGCTCTTTCTCTTCTCTTCTCTCCTCTTCTCTCCTCGTGCCGTGTCCCTTCACAGGACACGGGTAGGTGTGCATTCCCACAAGGGAGGTCTCGGGAGCCATGGAAAAGTCGGAGCGGACGAAAATCATGCAGGGCAGTAGAAAGGCTGCTGAAAGTACCTGAAGTGACAAAGAAAATGAGAAGGGGGAAGTCCAGCCTGAAACAGGAGTGTAGTCTGTAAAGAGAAACAACGGGAAGTCTAAGCTACAGAAACTCTTCAAGTTGCCGAAAGACATGTAGGATGGGAAATTACTTCTTGAATCCAGTCTGTTGAAGATCTTAGGCTCAGTATGCGTGCGTATTTGTAGTTGCTTAGCAATCTGCCTTCTTCTGTTTGCTATCCCTTCTAATCACTGAAAATCTAGCTATCTATTTTTTGTTTAGTTTTATTATTATTATTATTATTATTTATTATTAAACTCAGTTTGTGCAACTGGTGCTCCATGAGGAAATGATTTGTGTGTATTACTCCAAGGGGCTGCCCGGTGTCACTGTTGCTCCAGGAGGGAAATGATTTGAGCACTACCTGAATTGGCCACGCAGTGTCACCATTGCTCCGTGAGGGAAATGCTTTCTGCATTACTCCAAGTGGCCACCCAGTGTCACTGTTGCTCCAGGAGGGAAATGCTTTCTGCATGACCTGAATTGGCCACACACATCACTGTTGCTCCGGGGTGGGGGGTGGGGGGTGGGGAGGCGGGGGATTGTTTGTGTGTTACTCCTGAGTGGCCACGTCGTGTCACTCTTCCTCCAGGAGGGGAATGCTTTGTGCATTACCCTGTGTGGCCACCCAAGACAACACACACAGCACGACACCGACGCAGACACACACAGAACACGTCACACATACAGATGGGTAGTGTAAATTGCTAAAAATGAGACATTCATTACTAATCAGATGTAGCCGTTGATGTCTCATGCACTCTTCCTCGAAAAGCCATATGTAGTCTCGCCTGATCATTTGGTAGAGATCTGTTCAAGAAAAGTACTCTTAATGAGACATACATTATTGACAAGTACTAGTCATCAATTTCTCCTCGAATGATTCACCAAAACGCTTTTCGATCCCCTGCTGGTGATTTGGAAGAAATCGTTTCTTGAAATGTACTAAACTAGAGAAATTCATCTTTGACCTGTGCGACAGATAAATTTGAGAGGGAATCTTCCTGAAAGCCCCGAGGATTCACTTCTCGTCAGACGGTACAGAGCAGTTTGCGAAAATTACTCAGAATGAGAACGTCGTTCGTAATCAGGTATCCTGAGGTCTTTCTCATGGAACCATCCACCAAAAAGCAAGTCTATTCTCTCTGCGGCATTTGGCAGAGATTTATAGTGAAAATTGCTAAAAAGGAGAACGTTATAACTGATCAATGCTAATAATCAATGACAAATGGAATCATCCTCCAAAAGCCTTTCAGATTGGCTCCCTGTGATTAGGTAGATATCAGTTGACGATTTGGTAGAAATTACTAAAAAGGAGGCAGTTCTTTCTGATCAATGTTAGCAATTAATTACACATGGAATCATCCTCCGGACTATATTCATAATTAGCTCCTGGAGATTTGGACTCAAATCGGTTCGTGAAAATGACTAGGAATGAGACAATTCATTCCTCATCCGTCTTCTGATAAATTTCCCACGGAATCATCCAGCAGAAAAGCAAAGGCATTCCCCCTTGGTGCGTTGGAACAGATCGGTTCGTGCAAATCACTCAAGGTAGAAAATCATTCTTTACAAGTCCCTAGTGGTAAAGACTCCAGCAATCCAGCTTCTCTCCTGGTGAGTTCGTAGCGATTGGTTCAAGAAAATTACTCCGAAGGAGACTTAAATTATTGACAAGTACTAGTGCAAAAGCTCTCCTCGAATGATTAACCAAAATGCTTTTCGATACGATGACACAGAAGGGCACAGAACACGACACACCAAAATAACACACGAGAAAGACACACACACACCGCGACACGGAAAGTATCACCCACAAAACATCACACACACGACCCACAACATCTCACAAACACACACTCACTCAACACAAGATGACCCACAACTTGTCGAGCGCTGTGGAGCGAGGGCTCCGGCTCAGCTTTCGCAGCGGCTCTGGCAAGGAATGGTGCCGGAGCTCTCGCCGGAGGGGAAGACGGCAGGAGGGGGCCTGAGCCGCTTGGGCCTCTTTCCAAGGAGGCGGAACCAGGCCTCCGCTCTCTGCCCTCTGCAGACCTGGCTGCCAGGTCAGTGCTTCCAGTTCCTCGTCCGCACTCGCTGTCGTCGTCCTCCTCAGTGGCCGTGGGCGTCCTCGCTGGGGACGGGGCTCGGGGGGATGAAGGTGGGGAGGGGCCAGAGTCTCTTGAGCAGAGTGACTCTGTGGGGTGCCGTTAGAAAAGGAGATTTTGGTTGGGATGCTCCAGGTGTAATGGGAGGAGAGTGGAGGGCGGATCCCCGCCGTGTGGGAGAGGCAAAGAGAGGAGCCTCCGAGACGTTGCCGACTGAGAATGATAACTTACTTGTTTTTTTCCCCTTGGGCTGGGTTTAGTAGCAAGGAAAAAGCAGTCAAGCCTCAGAGTCTACTGCCCTCATGCGACGGAATGTGAGTGAGAGCAGCGAGCCTGTGACCATTGGGGATACCAGGCAAGAGCCCTCCATCTGGGAGCCGAGCTCTCGCCAGTCTCGGTGAGAGAAGTGTCTGGTTTGGTGAGGGCTCTGCTCACGCCCCACCTGAGTCCGGGTCGGGAAGCCCCGTCCATTAGGGTTCGCTGCGTAAGAAAAGGTTCCTGATCAGCTGTGGTTACGAGGGAGAAAAGGTCCCATTTTCAGAGGCTGCTCGTTTCTCTGGTCAGGAACGGTGTCTTCTCCACAACTGAAGCTTGGATCCAAGAGGATGACTCCAGGTGGTGAGTTGCCCGCCTTGCTCTCATGTTTCTCTGTTTTCTCTCCTGTGTTCGCCAACTCGCTCTTTCTCTTCTCTCCTCTTCTCTCCTCATGCCGTGTCCCTTCACAGGACACGGGTAGGTGTGCATTCCCACAAGGGAGGTCTCGGGAGCCATGGAAAAGCCGGAGCGGACGAAAATCATGCAGGGCAGTAGAAAGGCTGCTGAAAGTACCTGAAGTGACAAAGAAAATGAGAAGGGGGAAGTCCAGCCTGAAACAGGAGTGTAGTCTGTAAAGAGAAACAACGGGAAGTCTAAGCTACAGAAACTCTTCAAGTTGCCGAAAGACATGTAGGATGGGAAATTACTTCTTGAATCCAGTCTGTTGAAGATCTTAGGCTCAGTATGCGTGCGTATTTGTAGTTGCTTAGCAATCTGCCTTCTTCTGTTTGCTATCCCTTCTAATCACTGAAAATCTAGCTATCTATTTTTTGTTTAGTTTTATTATTATTATTATTATTATTATTTATTATTAAACTCAGTTTGTGCAACTGGTGCTCCGTGAGGAAATGATTTGTGTGTATTACTCCAAGGGGCTGCCCGGTGTCACTGTTGCTCCAGGAGGGAAATGATTTGAGCACTACCTGAATTGGCCACGCAGTGTCACCATTGCTCCGTGAGGGAAATGCTTTCTGCATTACTCCAAGTGGCCACCCAGTGTCACTGTTGCTCCAGGAGGGAAATGCTTTCTGCATGACCTGAATTGGCCACACACATCACTGTTGCTCCGGGGTGGGGGGTGGGGGGTGGGGAGGCGGGGGATTGTTTGTGTGTTACTCCTGAGTGGCCACGTCGTGTTACTCTTCCTCCAGGAGGGGAATGCTTTGTGCATTACCCTGTGTGGCCACCCAAGACAACACACACAGCACGACACCGACGCAGACACACACAGAACACGTCACACATACAGATGGGTAGTGTAAATTGCTAAAAATGAGACATTCATTACTAATCAGATGTAGCCGTTGATGTCTCATGCACTCTTCCTCGAAAAGCCATACGTAGTCTCGCCTGATCATTTGGTAGAGATCTGTTCAAGAAAAGTACTCCTAATGAGACATACATTATTGACAAGTACTAGTCATCAATTTCTCCTCGAATGATTCACCAAAACGCTTTTCGATCCCCTGCTGGTGATTTGGAAGAAATCGTTTCTTGAAATGTACTAAACTAGAGAAATTCATCTTTGACCTGTGCGACAGATAAATTTGAGAGGGAATCTTCCTGAAAGCCCCGAGGATTCACTTCTCGTCAGACGGTACAGAGCAGTTTGCGAAAATTACTCAGAATGAGAACGTCGTTCGTAATCAGGTATCCTGAGGTCTTTCTCATGGAACCATCCACCAAAAAGCAAGTCTATTCTCTCTGCGGCATTTGGCAGAGATTTATCGTGAAAATTGCTAAAAAAGAGAACGTTATAACTGATCAGTGCTAATAATCAATGACAAATGGAATCATCCTCCAAAAGCCTTTCAGATTGGCTCCCTGTGATTAGGTAGATATCAGTTGACGATTTGGTAGAAATTACTAAAAAGGAGGCAGTTATTCTGATCAATGTTAGCAATTAATTACACATGGAATCATCCTCCGGACTATATTCATAATTAGCTCCTGGAGATTTGGACTAAAATCGGTTCGTGAAAATGACTAGGAATGAGACAATTCATTCCTCATCCGTCTTCTGATAAATTTCCCACGGAATCATCCAGCAGAAAAGCAAAGGCATTCCCCCTTGGTGCGTTGGAACAGATCGGTTCGTGCAAATCACTCAAGGTAGAAAATCATTCTTTACAAGTCCCTAGTGGTAAAGACTCCAGCAATCCAGCTTCTCTCCTGGTGAGTTCGTAGCGATTGGTTCAAGAAAATTACTCCGAAGGAGACTTAAATTATTGACAAGTACTAGTGCAAAAGCTCTCCTCGAATGATTAACCAAAATGCTTTTCGATACAATGACACAGAAGGGCACAGAACACGACACACCAAAATAACACACGAGAAAGACACACACACACCGCGACACGGAAAGCATCACCCACAAAACATCACACACACGACCCACAACATCTCACAAACACACACTCACTCAACACAAGATGACCCACAACATGTCGAGCGCTGTGGAGCGAGGGCTCCGGCTCGGCTTTCGCAGCGGCTCTGGCGAGGAATGGTGCCGGAGCTCTCGCCGGAGGGGAAGACGGCAGGAGGGGGCCTGAGCCGCTTGGGCCTCTTTCCAAGGAGGCGGAACCAGGCCTCCGCTCTCTGCCCTCTGCAGACCTGGCTGCCAGGTCAGTGCTTCCAGTTCCTCGTCCGCACTCGCTGTCGTCGTCCTCCTCAGCGGCCGTGGGCGTCCTCGCTGGGGACGGGGCTCGGGGGGATGAAGGTGGGGAGGGGCCAGAGTCTCTTGAGCAGAGTGACTCTGTGGGGTGCCGTTAGAAAAGGAGATTTTGGTTGGGATGCTCCAGGTGTAATGGGAGGAGAGTGGAGGGCGGATCCCCGCCGTGTGGGAGAGGCAAAGAGAGGAGCCTCCGAGACGTTGCCGACTGAGAATGATAACTTACTTGTTTTTTTCCCCTTGGGCTGGGTTTAGTAGCAAGGAAAAAGAAGTCAAGCCTCAGAGTCTACTGCCCTCATGCGACGGAATGTGAGTGAGAGCAGCGAGCCTGTGACCGTTGGGGATACCAGGCAAGAGCCCTCCATCTGGGAGCCGAGCTCTCGCCAGTCTCGGTGAGAGAAGTGTCTGGTTTGGTGAGGGCTCTGCTCACGCCCCACCTGAGTCCGGGTCGGGAAGCCCCGTCCATTAGGGTTCGCTGTGTAAGAAAAGGTTCCTGATCAGCTGTGGTTACGAGGGAGAAAAGGTCCCATTTTCAGAGGCTGCTCGTTTCTCTGGTCAGGAACGGTGTCTTCTCCACAACTGAAGCTTGGATCCAAGAGGATGACTCCAGGTGGTGAGTTGCCCGCCTTGCTCTCATGTTTCTCTGTTTTCTCTCCTGTGTTCGCCAACTCGCTCTTTCTCTTCTCTCCTCTTCTCTCCTCGTGCCGTGTCCCTTCACAGGACACGGGTAGGTGTGCATTCCCACAAGGGAGGTCTCGGGAGCCATGGAAAAGTCGGAGCGGACGAAAATCATGCAGGGCAGTAGAAAGGCTGCTGAAAGTACCTGAAGTGACAAAGAAAATGAGAAGGGGGAAGTCCAGCCTGAAACAGGAGTGTAGTCTGTAAAGAGAAACAACGGGAATCCTAAGCTACAGAAACACTTCAAGTTGCCGAAAGACATGTAGGATGGGAAATTACTTCTTGAATCCAGTCTGTTGAAGATCTTAGGCTCAGTATGCGTGCGTATTTGTAGTTGCTTAGCAATCTGCCTTCTTCTGTTTGCTATCCCTTCTAATCACTGAAAATCTAGCTATCTATTTTTTGTTTAGTTTTATTATTATTATTATTATTATTATTCTTTATTATTAAACTCAGTTTGTGCAACTGGTGCTCCGTGAGGAAATGATTTGTGTGTATTACTCCAAGGGGCTGCCCGGTGTCACTGTTGCTCCAGGAGGGAAATGATTTGAGCACTACCTGAATTGGCCACGCAGTGTCACCATTGCTCCGTGAGGGAAATGCTTTCTGCATTACTCCAAGTGGCCACCCAGTGTCACTGTTGCTCCAGGAGGGAAATGCTTTCTGCATGACCTGAATTGGCCACACACATCACTGTTGCTCCGGGGTGGGGGTGGGGGGGGGAGGCGGGGGATTGTTTGTGTGTTACTCCTGAGTGGCCACGTCGTGTCACTCTTCCTCCAGGAGGGGAATGCTTTGTGCATTACCCTGTGTGGCCACCCAAGACAACACACACAGCACGACACCGACGCAGACACACACAGAACACGTCACACATACAGATGGGTAGTGTAAATTGCTAAAAATGAGACATTCATTACTAATCAGATGTAGCCGTTGATGTCTCATGCACTCTTCCTCGAAAAGCCATACGTAGTCTCGCCTGATCATTTGGTAGAGATCTGTTCAAGAAAAGTACTCCTAATGAGACATACATTATTGACAAGTACTAGTCATCAATTTCTCCTCGAATGATTCACCAAAACGCTTTTCGATCCCCTGCTGGTGATTTGGAAGAAATCATTTCTTGAAATGTACTAAACTAGAGAAATTCATCTTTGACCTGTGCGACAGATAAATTTGAGAGGGAATCTTCCTGAAAGCCCCGAGGATTCACTTCTCGTCAGACGGTACAGAGCAGTTTGCGAAAATTACTCAGAATGAGAACGTCGTTCGTAATCAGGTATCCTGAGGTCTTTCTCATGGAACCATCCACCAAAAAGCAAGTCTATTCTCTCTGCGGCATTTGGCAGAGATTTATCGTGAAAATTGCTAAAGAAGAGAACGTTATAACTGATCAATGCTAATAATCAATGACAAATGGAATCATCCTCCAAAAGCCTTTCAGATTGGCTCCCTGTGATTAGGTAGATATCAGTTGACGATTTGGTAGAAATTACTAAAAAGGAGGCAGTTCTTTCTGATCAATGTTAGCAATTAATTACACATGGAATCATCCTCCGGACTATATTCATAATTAGCTCCTGGAGATTTGGACTAAAATCGGTTCGCGAAAATGACTAGGAATGAGACAATTCATTCCTCATCCGTCTTCTGATAAATTTCCCACGGAATCATCCAGCAGAAAAGCAAAAGCATTCCCCCTTGGTGCGTTGGAACAGATCGGTTCGTGCAAATCACTCAAGGTAGAAAATCATTCTTTACAAGTCCCTAGTGGTAAAGACTCCAGCAATCCAGCTTCTCTCCTGGTGAGTTCGTAGCGATTGGTTCAAGAAAATTACTCCGAAGGAGACTTAAATTATTGACAAGTACTAGTGCTAAAGCTCTCCTCGAATGATTAACCAAAATGCTTTTCGATACGATGACACAGAAGGGCACAGAACACGACACACCAAAATAACACACGAGAAAGACACACACACACCGCGACACGGAAAGCATCACCCACAAAACATCACACACACGACCCACAACATCTCACAAACACACACTCACTCAACACAAGACGACCCACAACATGTCGAGCGCTGTGGAGCGAGGGCTCCGGCTCGGCTTTCGCAGCGGCTCTGGCGAGGAATGGTGCCGGAGCTCTCGCCGGAGGGGAAGACGGCAGGAGGGGGCCTGAGCCGCTTGGGCCTCTTTCCAAGGAGGCGGAACCAGGCCTCCGCTCTCTGCCCTCTGCAGACCTGGCTGCCAGGTCAGTGCTTCCAGTTCCTCATCCGCACTCGCTGTCATCGTCCTCCTCAGCGGCCGTGGGCGTCCTCGCTGGGGACGGGGCTCGGGGGGATGAAGGTGGGGAGGGGCCAGAGTCTCTTGAGCAGAGTGACTCTGTGGGGTGCCGTTAGAAAAGGAGATTTTGGTTGGGATGCTCCAGGTGGAATGGGAGGAGAGTGGAGGGCGGATCCCCGCCGTGTGGGAGAGGCAAAGAGAGGAGCCTCCGAGACGTTGCCAACTGAGAATGATAACTTACTTGTTTTTTTCCCCTTGGGCTGGGTTTAGTAGCAAGGAAAAAGAAGTCAAGCCTCAGAGTCCACTGCCCTCATGCGACGGAATGTGAGTGAGAGCAGCGAGCCTGTGACCGTTGGGGATACCAGGCAAGAGCCCTCCATCTGGGAGCCGAGCTCTCGCCAGTCTCGGTGAGAGAAGTGTCTGGTTTGGTGAGGGCTCTGCTCACGCCCCACCTGAGTCCGGGTCGGGAAGCCCCGTCCATTAGGGTTCGCTGTGTAAGAAAAGGTTCCTGATCAGCTGTGGTTACGAGGGAGAAAAGGTCCCATTTTCAGAGGCTGCTCGTTTCTCTGGTCAGGAACGGTGTCTTCTCCACAACTGAAGCTTGGATCCAAGAGGATGACTCCAGGTGGTGAGTTGCCCGCCTTGCTCTCATGTTTCTCTGTTTTCTCTCCTGTGTTCGCCAACTCGCTCTTTCTCTTCTCTTCTCTCCTCTTCTCTCCTCGTGCCGTGTCCCTTCACAGGACACGGGTAGGTGTGCATTCCCACAAGGGAGGTCTCGGGAGCCATGGAAAAGTCGGAGCGGACGAAAATCATGCAGGGCAGTAGAAAGGCTGCTGAAAGTACCTGAAGTGACAAAGAAAATGAGAAGGGGGAAGTCCAGCCTGAAACAGGAGTGTAGTCTGTAAAGAGAAACAACGGGAAGTCTAAGCTACAGAAACTCTTCAAGTTGCCGAAAGACATGTAGGATGGGAAATTACTTCTTGAATCCAGTCTGTTGAAGATCTTAGGCTCAGTATGCGTGCGTATTTGTAGTTGCTTAGCAATCTGCCTTCTTCTGTTTGCTATCCCTTCTAATCACTGAAAATCTAGCTATCTATTTTTTGTTTAGTTTTATTATTATTATTATTATTATTATTATTTATTATTAAACTCAGTTTGTGCAACTGGTGCTCCGTGAGGAAATGATTTGTGTGTATTACTCCAAGGGGCTGCCCGGTGTCACTGTTGCTCCAGGAGGGAAATGATTTGAGCACTACCTGAATTGGCCACGCAGTGTCACCATTGCTCCGTGAGGGAAATGCTTTCTGCATTACTCCAAGTGGCCACCCAGTGTCACTGTTGCTCCAGGAGGGAAATGCTTTCTGCATGACCTGAATTGGCCACACACATCACTGTTGCTCCGGGGTGGGGGGTGGGGGGTGGGGAGGCGGGGGATTGTTTGTGTGTTACTCCTGAGTGGCCACGTCGTGTCACTCTTCCTCCAGGAGGGGAATGCTTTGTGCATTACCCTGTGTGGCCACCCAAGACAACACACACAGCACGACACCGACGCAGACACACACAGAACACGTCACACATACAGATGGGTAGTGTAAATTGCTAAAAATGAGACATTCATTACTAATCAGATGTAGCCGTTGATGTCTCATGCACTCTTCCTCGAAAAGCCATACGTAGTCTCGCCTGATCATTTGGTAGAGATCTGTTCAAGAAAAGTACTCCTAATGAGACATACATTATTGACAAGTACTAGTCATCAATTTCTCCTCGAATGATTCACCAAAACGCTTTTCGATCCCCTGCCGGTGATTTGGAAGAAATCGTTTCTTGAAATGCACTAAACTAGAGAAATTCATCTTTGACCTGTGCGACAGATAAATTTGAGAGGGAATCTTCCTGAAAGCCCCGAGGATTCACTTCTCGTCAGACGGTACAGAGCAGTTTGCGAAAATTACTCAGAATGAGAACGTCGTTCGTAATCAGGTATCCTGAGGTCTTTCTCATGGAACCATCCACCAAAAAGCAAGTCTATTCTCTCTGCGGCATTTGGCAGAGATTTATCGTGAAAATTGCTAAAAAAGAGAACGTTATAACTGATCAATGCTAATAATCAATGACAAATGGAATCATCCTCCAAAAGCCTTTCAGATTGGCTCCCTGTGATTAGGTAGATATCAGTTGACGATTTGGTAGAAATTACTAAAAAGGAGGCAGTTCTTTCTGATCAATGTTAGCAATTAATTACACATGGAATCATCCTCCGGACTATATTCATAATTAGCTCCTGGAGATTTGGACTCAAATCGGTTCGTGAAAATGACTAGGAATGAGACAATTCATTCCTCATCCGTCTTCTGATAAATTTCCCACGGAATCATCCAGCAGAAAAGCAAAGGCATTCCCCCTTGGTGCGTTGGAACAGATCGGTTCGTGCAAATCACTCAAGGTAGAAAATCATTCTTTACAAGTCCCTAGTGGTAAAGACTCCAGCAATCCAGCTTCTCTCCTGGTGAGTTCGTAGCGATTGGTTCAAGAAAATTACTCCGAAGGAGACTTAAATTATTGACAAGTACTAGTGCTAAAGCTCTCCTCGAATGATTAACCAAAATGCTTTTCGATACGATGACACAGAAGGGCACAGAACACGACACACCAAAATAACACACGAGAAAGACACACACACACCGCGACACGGAAAGCATCACCCACAAAACATCACACACACGACCCACAACATCTCACAAACACACACTCACTCAACACAAGACGACCCACAACATGTCGAGCGCTGTGGAGCGAGGGCTCCGGCTCGGCTTTCGCAGCGGCTCTGGCGAGGAATGGTGCCGGAGCTCTCGCCGGAGGGGAAGACGGCAGGAGGGGGCCTGAGCCGCTTGGGCCTCTTTCCAAGGAGGCGGAACCAGGCCTCCGCTCTCTGCCCTCTGCAGACCTGGCTGCCAGGTCAGTGCTTCCAGTTCCTCATCCGCACTCGCTGTCATCGTCCTCCTCAGCGGCCGTGGGCGTCCTCGCTGGGGACGGGGCTCGGGGGGATGAAGGTGGGGAGGGGCCAGAGTCTCTTGAGCAGAGTGACTCTGTGGGGTGCCGTTAGAAAAGGAGATTTTGGTTGGGATGCTCCAGGTGGAATGGGAGGAGAGTGGAGGGCGGATCCCCGCCGTGTGGGAGAGGCAAAGAGAGGAGCCTCCGAGACGTTGCCAACTGAGAATGATAACTTACTTGTTTTTTTCCCCTTGGGCTGGGTTTAGTAGCAAGGAAAAAGAAGTCAAGCCTCAGAGTCCACTGCCCTCATGCGACGGAATGTGAGTGAGAGCAGCGAGCCTGTGACCGTTGGGGATACCAGGCAAGAGCCCTCCATCTGGGAGCCGAGCTCTCGCCAGTCTCGGTGAGAGAAGTGTCTGGTTTGGTGAGGGCTCTGCTCACGCCCCACCTGAGTCCGGGTCGGGAAGCCCCGTCCATTAGGGTTCGCTGTGTAAGAAAAGGTTCCTGATCAGCTGTGGTTACGAGGGAGAAAAGGTCCCATTTTCAGAGGCTGCTCGTTTCTCTGGTCAGGAACGGTGTCTTCTCCACAACTGAAGCTTGGATCCAAGAGGATGACTCCAGGTGGTGAGTTGCCCGCCTTGCTCTCATGTTTCTCTGTTTTCTCTCCTGTGTTCGCCAACTCGCTCTTTCTCTTCTCTTCTCTCCTCTTCTCTCCTCGTGCCGTGTCCCTTCACAGGACACGGGTAGGTGTGCATTCCCACAAGGGAGGTCTCGGGAGCCATGGAAAAGTCGGAGCGGACGAAAACCATGCAGGGCAGTAGAAAGGCTGCTGAAAGTACCTGAAGTGACAAAGAAAATGAGAAGGGGGAAGTCCAGCCTGAAACAGGAGTGTAGTCTGTAAAGAGAAACAACGGGAAGTCTAAGCTACAGAAACTCTTCAAGTTGCCGAAAGACATGTAGGATGGGAAATTACTTCTTGAATCCAGTCTGTTGAAGATCTTAGGCTCAGTATGCGTGCGTATTTGTAGTTGCTTAGCAATCTGCCTTCTTCTGTTTGCTATCCCTTCTAATCACTGAAAATCTAGCTATCTATTTTTTGTTTAGTTTTATTATTATTATTATTATTATTATTATTTATTATTAAACTCAGTTTGTGCAACTGGTGCTCCGTGAGGAAATGATTTGTGTGTATTACTCCAAGGGGCTGCCCGGTGTCACTGTTGCTCCAGGAGGGAAATGATTTGAGCACTACCTGAATTGGCCACGCAGTGTCACCATTGCTCCGTGAGGGAAATGCTTTCTGCATTACTCCAAGTGGCCACCCAGTGTCACTGTTGCTCCAGGAGGGAAATGCTTTCTGCATGACCTGAATTGGCCACACACATCACTGTTGCTCCGGGGTGGGGGGTGGGGGGTGGGGAGGCGGGGGATTGTTTGTGTGTTACTCCTGAGTGGCCACGTCGTGTCACTCTTCCTCCAGGAGGGGAATGCTTTGTGCATTACCCTGTGTGGCCACCCAAGACAACACACACAGCACGACACCGACGCAGACACACACAGAACACGTCACACATACAGATGGGTAGTGTAAATTGCTAAAAATGAGACATTCATTACTAATCAGATGTAGCCGTTGATGTCTCATGCACTCTTCCTCGAAAAGCCATACGTAGTCTCGCCTGATCATTTGGTAGAGATCTGTTCAAGAAAAGTACTCCTAATGAGACATACATTATTGACAAGTACTAGTCATCAATTTCTCCTCGAATGATTCACCAAAACGCTTTTCGATCCCCTGCCGGTGATTTGGAAGAAATCGTTTCTTGAAATGCACTAAACTAGAGAAATTCATCTTTGACCTGTGCGACAGATAAATTTGAGAGGGAATCTTCCTGAAAGCCCCGAGGATTCACTTCTCGTCAGACGGTACAGAGCAGTTTGCGAAAATTACTCAGAATGAGAACGTCGTTCGTAATCAGGTATCCTGAGGTCTTTCTCATGGAACCATCCACCAAAAAGCAAGTCTATTCTCTCTGCGGCATTTGGCAGAGATTTATCGTGAAAATTGCTAAAAAAGAGAACGTTATAACTGATCAATGCTAATAATCAATGACAAATGGAATCATCCTCCAAAAGCCTTTCAGATTGGCTCCCTGTGATTAGGTAGATATCAGTTGACGATTTGGTAGAAATTACTAAAAAGGAGGCAGTTCTTTCTGATCAATGTTAGCAATTAATTACACATGGAATCATCCTCCGGACTATATTCATAATTAGCTCCTGGAGATTTGGACTCAAATCGGTTCGTGAAAATGACTAGGAATGAGACAATTCATTCCTCATCCGTCTTCTGATAAATTTCCCACGGAATCATCCAGCAGAAAAGCAAAGGCATTCCCCCTTGGTGCGTTGGAACAGATCGGTTCGTGCAAATCACTCAAGGTAGAAAATCATTCTTTACAAGTCCCTAGTGGTAAAGACTCCAGCAATCCAGCTTCTCTCCTGGTGAGTTCGTAGCGATTGGTTCAAGAAAATTACTCCGAAGGAGACTTAAATTATTGACAAGTACTAGTGCTAAAGCTCTCCTCGAATGATTAACCAAAATGCTTTTCGATACGATGACACAGAAGGGCACAGAACACGACACACCAAAATAACACACGAGAAAGACACACACACACCGCGACACGGAAAGCATCACCCACAAAACATCACACACACGACCCACAACATCTCACAAACACACACTCACTCAACACAAGACAACCCACAACATGTCGAGCGCTGTGGAGCGAGGGCTCCGGCTCGGCTTTTGCAGCGGCTCTGGCGAGGAATGGTGCCGGAGCTCTCACCGGAGGGGAAGACGGCAGGAGGGGGCCTGAGCCGCTTGGGCCTCTTTCCAAGGAGGCGGAACCAGGCCTCCGCTCTCTGCCCTCTGCAGACCTGGCTGCCAGGTCAGTGCTTCCAGTTCCTCGTCCGCACTCGCTGTCATCGTCCTCCTCAGCGGCCGTGGGCATCCTCGCTGGGGACGGGGCTCGGGGGGATGAAGGTGGGGAGGGGCCAGAGTCTCTTGAGCAGAGTGACTCTGTGGGGTGCCGTTAGAAAAGGAGATTTTGGTTGGGATGCTCCAGGTGTAATGGGAGGAGAGTGGAGGGCGGATCCCCGCCGTGTGGGAGAGGCAAAGAGAGGAGCCTCCGAGACGTTGCCGACTGAGAATGATAACTTACTTGTTTTTTTCCCCTTGGGCTGGGTTTAGTAGCAAGGAAAAAGAAGTCAAGCCTCAGAGTCCACTGCCCTCATGCGACGGAATGTGAGTGAGAGCAACGAGCCTGTGACCGTTGGGGATACCAGGCAAGAGCCCTCCATCTGGGAGCCGAGCTCTCGCCAGTCTCGGTGAGAGAAGTGTCTGGTTTGGTGAGGGCTCTGCTCACGCCCCACCTGAGTCCGGGTCGGGAAGCCCCGTCCATTAGGGTTCGCTGTGTAAGAAAAGGTTCCTGATCAGCTGTGGTTACGAGGGAGAAAAGGTCCCATTTTCAGAGGCTGCTCGTTTCTCTGGTCAGGAACGGTGTCTTCTCCACAACTGAAGCTTGGATCCAAGAGGATGACTCCAGGTGGTGAGTTGCCCGCCTTGCTCTCATGTTTCTCTGTTTTCTCTCCTGTGTTCGCCAACTCGCTCTTTCTCTTCTCTTCTCTCCTCTTCTCTCCTCGTGCCGTGTCCCTTCACAGGACACGGGTAGGTGTGCATTCCCACAAGGGAGGTCTCGGGAGCCATGGAAAAGTCGGAGCGGACGAAAATCATGCAGGGCAGTAGAAAGGCTGCTGAAAGTACCTGAAGTGACAAAGAAAATGAGAAGGGGGAAGTCCAGCCTGAAACAGGAGTGTAGTCTGTAAAGAGAAACAACGGGAAGTCTAAGCTACAGAAACTCTTCAAGTTGCCGAAAGACATGTAGGATGGGAAATTACTTCTTGAATCCAGTCTGTTGAAGATCTTAGGCTCAGTATGCGTGCGTATTTGTAGTTGCTTAGCAATCTGCCTTCTTCTGTTTGCTATCCCTTCTAATCACTGAAAATCTAGCTATCTATTTTTTGTTTAGTTTTATTATTATTATTATTATTATTATTATTTATTATTAAACTCAGTTTGTGCAACTGGTGCTCCGTGAGGAAATGATTTGTGTGTATTACTCCAAGGGGCTGCCCGGTGTCACTGTTGCTCCAGGAGGGAAATGATTTGAGCACTACCTGAATTGGCCACGCAGTGTCACCATTGCTCCGTGAGGGAAATGCTTTCTGCATTACTCCAAGTGGCCACCCAGTGTCACTGTTGCTCCAGGAGGGAAATGCTTTCTGCATGACCTGAATTGGCCACACACATCACTGTTGCTCCGGGGTGGGGGGTGGGGGGTGGGGAGGCGGGGGATTGTTTGTGTGTTACTCCTGAGTGGCCACGTCGTGTCACTCTTCCTCCAGGAGGGGAATGCTTTGTGCATTACCCTGTGTGGCCACCCAAGACAACACACACAGCACGACACCGACGCAGACACACACAGAACACGTCACACATACAGATGGGTAGTGTAAATTGCTAAAAATGAGACATTCATTACTAATCAGATGTAGCCGTTGATGTCTCATGCACTCTTCCTCGAAAAGCCATATGTAGTCTCGCCTGATCATTTGGTAGAGATCTGTTCAAGAAAAGTACTCCTAATGAGACATACATTATTGACAAGTACTAGTCATCAATTTCTCCTCGAATGATTCACCAAAACGCTTTTCGATCCCCTGCCGGTGATTTGGAAGAAATCGTTTCTTGAAATGCACTAAACTAGAGAAATTCATCTTTGACCTGTGCGACAGATAAATTTGAGAGGGAATCTTCCTGAAAGCCCCGAGGATTCACTTCTCGTCAGACGGTACAGAGCAGTTTGCGAAAATTACTCAGAATGAGAACGTCGTTCGTAATCAGGTATCCTGAGGTCTTTCTCATGGAACCATCCACCAAAAAGCAAGTCTATTCTCTCTGCGGCATTTGGCAGAGATTTATCGTGAAAATTGCTAAAAAAGAGAACGTTATAACTGATCAATGCTAATAATCAATGACAAATGGAATCATCCTCCAAAAGCCTTTCAGATTGGCTCCCTGTGATTAGGTAGATATCAGTTGACGATTTGGTAGAAATTACTAAAAAGGAGGCAGTTCTTTCTGATCAATGTTAGCAATTAATTACACATGGAATCATCCTCCGGACTATATTCATAATTAGCTCCTGGAGATTTGGACTCAAATCGGTTCGTGAAAATGACTAGGAATGAGACAATTCATTCCTCATCCGTCTTCTGATAAATTTCCCACGGAATCATCCAGCAGAAAAGCAAAGGCATTCCCCCTTGGTGCGTTGGAACAGATCGGTTCGTGCAAATCACTCAAGGTAGAAAATCATTCTTTACAAGTCCCTAGTGGTAAAGACTCCAGCAATCCAGCTTCTCTCCTGGTGAGTTCGTAGCGATTGGTTCAAGAAAATTACTCCGAAGGAGACTTAAATTATTGACAAGTACTAGTGCTAAAGCTCTCCTCGAATGATTAACCAAAATGCTTTTCGATACGATGACACAGAAGGGCACAGAACACGACACACCAAAATAACACACGAGAAAGACACACACACACCGCGACACGGAAAGCATCACCCACAAAACATCACACACACGACCCACAACATCTCACAAACACACACTCACTCAACACAAGACAACCCACAACATGTCGAGCGCTGTGGAGCGAGGGTTCCGGCTCGGCTTTCGCAGCGGCTCTGGCGAGGAATGGTGCCGGAGCTCTCGCCGGAGGGGAAGACGGCAGGAGGGGGCCTGAGCCGCTTGGGCCTCTTTCCAAGGAGGCGGAACCAGGCCTCCGCTCTCTGCCCTCTGCAGACCTGGCTGCCAGGTCAGTGCTTCCAGTTCCTCGTCCGCACTCGCTGTCATCGTCCTCCTCAGCGGCCGTGGGCGTCCTCGCTGGGGACGGGGCTCGGGGGGATGAAGGTGGGGAGGGGCCAGAGTCTCTTGAGCAGAGTGACTCTGTGGGGTGCCGTTAGAAAAGGAGATTTTGGTTGGGATGCTCCAGGTGTAATGGGAGGAGAGTGGAGGGCGGATCCCCGCCGTGTGGGAGAGGCAAAGAGAGGAGCCTCCGAGACGTTGCCGACTGAGAATGATAACTTACTTGGTTTTTTCCCCTTGGGCTGGGTTTAGTAGCAAGGAAAAAGAAGTCAAGCCTCAGAGTCCACTGCCCTCATGCGACGGAATGTGAGTGAGAGCAACGAGCCTGTGACCGTTGGGGATACCAGGCAAGAGCCCTCCATCTGGGTGCCGAGCTCTCGCCAGTCTCGGTGAGAGAAGTGTCTGGTTTGGTGAGGGCTCTGCTCACGCCCCACCTGAGTCCGCGTCGGGAAGCCCCGTCCATTAGGGTTCGCTGTGTAAGAAAAGGTTCCTGATCAGCTGTGGTTACGAGGGAGAAAAGGTCCCATTTTCAGAGGCTGCTCGTTTCTCTGGTCAGGAACGGTGTCTTCTCCACAACTGAAGCTTGGATCCAAGAGGATGACTCCAGGTGGTGAGTTGCCCGCCTTGCTCTCATGTTTCTCTGTTTTCTCTCCTGTGTTCGCCAACTCGCTCTTTCTCTTCTCTTCTCTCCTCTTCTCTCCTCGTGCCGTGTCCCTTCACAGGACACGGGTAGGTGTGCATTCCCACAAGGGAGGTCTCGGGAGCCATGGAAAAGTCGGAGCGGACGAAAACCATGCAGGGCAGTAGAAAGGCTGCTGAAAGTACCTGAAGTGACAAAGAAAATGAGAAGGGGGAAGTCCAGCCTGAAACAGGAGTGTAGTCTGTAAAGAGAAACAACGGGAAGTCTAAGCTACAGAAACTCTTCAAGTTGCCGAAAGACATGTAGGATGGGAAATTACTTCTTGAATCCAGTCTGTTGAAGATCTTAGGCTCAGTATGCGTGCGTATTTGTAGTTGCTTAGCAATCTGCCTTCTTCTGTTTGCTATCCCTTCTAATCACTGAAAATCTAGCTATCTATTTTTTGTTTAGTTTTATTATTATTATTATTATTATTTATTATTAAACTCAGTTTGTGCAACTGGTGCTCCGTGAGGAAATGATTTGTGTGTATTACTCCAAGGGGCTGCCCGGTGTCACTGTTGCTCCAGGAGGGAAATGATTTGAGCACTACCTGAATTGGCCACGCAGTGTCACCATTGCTCCGTGAGGGAAATGCTTTCTGCATTACTCCAAGTGGCCACCCAGTGTCACTGTTGCTCCAGGAGGGAAATGCTTTCTGCATGACCTGAATTGGCCACACACATCACTGTTGCTCCGGGGTGGGGGGTGGGGGGTGGGGAGGCGGGGGATTGTTTGTGTGTTACTCCTGAGTGGCCACCTCGTGTCACTCTTCCTCCAGGAGGGGAATGCTTTGTGCATTACCCTGTGTGGCCACCCAAGACAACACACACAGCACGACACCGACGCAGACACACACAGAACACGTCACACATACAGATGGGTAGTGTAAATTGCTAAAAATGAGACATTCATTACTAATCAGATGTAGCCGTTGATGTCTCATGCACTCTTCCTCGAAAAGCCATATGTAGTCTCGCCTGATCATTTGGTAGAGATCTGTTCAAGAAAAGTACTCCTAATGAGACATACATTATTGACAAGTACTAGTCATCAATTTCTCCTCGAATGATTCACCAAAACGCTTTTCGATCCCCTGCCGGTGATTTGGAAGAAATCGTTTCTTGAAATGCACTAAACTAGAGAAATTCATCTTTGACCTGTGCGACAGATAAATTTGAGAGGGAATCTTCCTGAAAGCCCCGAGGATTCACTTCTCGTCAGACGGTACAGAGCAGTTTGCGAAAATTACTCAGAATGAGAACGTCGTTCGTAATCAGGTATCCTGAGGTCTTTCTCATGGAACCATCCACCAAAAAGCAAGTCTATTCTCTCTGCGGCATTTGGCGGAGATTTATCGTGAAAATTGCTAAAAAAGAGAACGTTATAACTGATCAATGCTAATAATCAATGACAAATGGAATCATCCTCCAAAAGCCTTTCAGATTGGCTCCCTGTGATTAGGTAGATATCAGTTGACGATTTGGTAGAAATTACTAAAAAGGAGGCAGTTCTTTCTGATCAATGTTAGCAATTAATTACACATGGAATCATCCTCCGGACTATATTCATAATTAGCTCCTGGAGATTTGGACTCAAATCGGTTCGTGAAAATGACTAGGAATGAGACAATTCATTCCTCATCCGTCTTCTGATAAATTTCCCACGGAATCATCCAGCAGAAAAGCAAAGGCATTCCCCCTTGGTGCGTTGGAACAGATCGGTTCGTGCAAATCACTCAAGGTAGAAAATCATTCTTTACAAGTCCCTAGTGGTAAAGACTCCAGCAATCCAGCTTCTCTCCTGGTGAGTTCGTAGCGATTGGTTCAAGAAAATTACTCCGAAGGAGACTTAAATTATTGACAAGTACTAGTGCTAAAGCTCTCCTCGAATGATTAACCAAAATGCTTTTCGATACGATGACACAGAAGGGCACAGAACACGACACACCAAAATAACACACGAGAAAGACACACACACACCGCGACACGGAAAGCATCACCCACAAAACATCACACACACGACCCACAACATCTCACAAACACACACTCACTCAACACAAGACAACCCACAACATGTCGAGCGCTGTGGAGCGAGGGCTCCGGCTCGGCTTTCGCAGCGGCTCTGGCGAGGAATGGTGCCGGAGCTCTCGCCGGAGGGGAAGACGGCAGGAGGGGGCCTGAGCCGCTTGGGCCTCTTTCCAAGGAGGCGGAACCAGGCCTCCGCTCTCTGCCCTCTGCAGACCTGGCTGCCAGGTCAGTGCTTCCAGTTCCTCGTCCGCACTCGCTGTCATCGTCCTCCTCAGCGGCCGTGGGCGTCCTCGCTGGGGACGGGGCTCGGGGGGATGAAGGTGGGGAGGGGCCAGAGTCTCTTGAGCAGAGTGACTCTGTGGGGTGCCGTTAGAAAAGGAGATTTTGGTTGGGATGCTCCAGGTGTAATGGGAGGAGAGTGGAGGGCGGATCCCCGCCGTGTGGGAGAGGCAAAGAGAGGAGCCTCCGAGACGTTGCCGACTGAGAATGATAACTTACTTGGTTTTTTCCCCTTGGGCTGGGTTTAGTAGCAAGGAAAAAGAAGTCAAGCCTCAGAGTCCACTGCCCTCATGCGACGGAATGTGAGTGAGAGCAACGAGCCTGTGACCGTTGGGGATACCAGGCAAGAGCCCTCCATCTGGGAGCCGAGCTCTCGCCAGTCTCGGTGAGAGAAGTGTCTGGTTTGGTGAGGGCTCTGCTCACGCCCCACCTGAGTCCGGGTCGGGAAGCCCCGTCCATTAGGGTTCGCTGTGTAAGAAAAGGTTCCTGATCAGCTGTGGTTACGAGGGAGAAAAGGTCCCATTTTCAGAGGCTGCTCGTTTCTCTGGTCAGGAACGGTGTCTTCTCCACAACTGAAGCTTGGATCCAAGAGGATGACTCCAGGTGGTGAGTTGCCCGCCTTGCTCTCATGTTTCTCTGTTTTCTCTCCTGTGTTCGCCAACTCGCTCTTTCTCTTCTCTTCTCTCCTCTTCTCTCCTCGTGCCGTGTCCCTTCACAGGACACGGGTAGGTGTGCATTCCCACAAGGGAGGTCTCGGGAGCCATGGAAAAGTCGGAGCGGACGAAAACCATGCAGGGCAGTAGAAAGGCTGCTGAAAGTACCTGAAGTGACAAAGAAAATGAGAAGGGGGAAGTCCAGCCTGAAACAGGAGTGTAGTCTGTAAAGAGAAACAACGGGAAGTCTAAGCTACAGAAACTCTTCAAGTTGCCGAAAGACATGTAGGATGGGAAATTACTTCTTGAATCCAGTCTGTTGAAGATCTTAGGCTCAGTATGCGTGCGTATTTGTAGTTGCTTAGCAATCTGCCTTCTTCTGTTTGCTATCCCTTCTAATCACTGAAAATCTAGCTATCTATTTTTTGTTTAGTTTTATTATTATTATTATTATTATTTATTATTAAACTCAGTTTGTGCAACTGGTGCTCCGTGAGGAAATGATTTGTGTGTATTACTCCAAGGGGCTGCCCGGTGTCACTGTTGCTCCAGGAGGGAAATGATTTGAGCACTACCTGAATTGGCCACGCAGTGTCACCATTGCTCCGTGAGGGAAATGCTTTCTGCATTACTCCAAGTGGCCACCCAGTGTCACTGTTGCTCCAGGAGGGAAATGCTTTCTGCATGACCTGAATTGGCCACACACATCACTGTTGCTCCGGGGTGGGGGGTGGGGGGTGGGGAGGCGGGGGATTGTTTGTGTGTTACTCCTGAGTGGCCACGTCGTGTCACTCTTCCTCCAGGAGGGGAATGCTTTGTGCATTACCCTGTGTGGCCACCCAAGACAACACACACAGCACGACACCGACGCAGACACACACAGAACACGTCACACATACAGATGGGTAGTGTAAATTGCTAAAAATGAGACATTCATTACTAATCAGATGTAGCCGTTGATGTCTCATGCACTCTTCCTCGAAAAGCCATATGTAGTCTCGCCTGATCATTTGGTAGAGATCTGTTCAAGAAAAGTACTCCTAATGAGACATACATTATTGACAAGTACTAGTCATCAATTTCTCCTCGAATGATTCACCAAAACGCTTTTCGATCCCCTGCTGGTGATTTGGAAGAAATCGTTTCTTGAAATGTACTAAACTAGAGAAATTCATCTTTGACCTGTGCGACAGATAAATTTGAGAGGGAATCTTCCTGAAAGCCCCGAGGATTCACTTCTCGTCAGACGGTACAGAGCAGTTTGCGAAAATTACTCAGAATGAGAACGTCATTCGTAATCAGGTATCCTGAGGTCTTTCTCATGGAACCATCCACCAAAAAGCAAGTCTATTCTCTCTGCGGCATTTGGCAGAGATTTATCGTGAAAATTGCTAAAAAAGAGAACGTTATAACTGATCAATGCTAATAATCAATGACAAATGGAATCATCCTCCAAAAGCCTTTCAGATTGGCTCCCTGTGATTAGGTAGATATCAGTTGACGATTTGGTAGAAATTACTAAAAAGGAGGCAGTTCTTTCTGATCAATGTTAGCAATTAATTACACATGGAATCATCCTCCGGACTATATTCATAATTAGCTCCTGGAGATTTGGACTCAAATCGGTTCGTGAAAATGACTAGGAATGAGACAATTCATTCCTCATCCGTCTTCTGATAAATTTCCCACGGAATCATCCAGCAGAAAAGCAAAGGCATTCCCCCTTGGTGCGTTGGAACAGATCGGTTCGTGCAAATCACTCAAGGTAGAAAATCATTCTTTACAAGTCCCTAGTGGTAAAGACTCCAGCAATCCAGCTTCTCTCCTGGTGAGTTCGTAGCGATTGGTTCAAGAAAATTACTCCGAAGGAGACTTAAATTATTGACAAGTACTAGTGCAAAAGCTCTCCTCGAATGATTAACCAAAATGCTTTTCGATACGATGACACAGAAGGGCACAGAACACGACACACCAAAATAACACACGAGAAAGACACACACACACCGCGACACGGAAAGTATCACCCACAAAACATCACACACATGACCCACAACATCTCACAAACACACACTCACTCAACACAAGACAACCCACAACATGTCGAGCGCTGTGGAGCGAGGGCTCCGGCTCGGCTTTCGCAGCGGCTCTGGCGAGGAATGGTGCCGGAGCTCTCGCCGGAGGGGAAGACGGCAGGAGGGGGCCTGAGCCGCTTGGGCCTCTTTCCAAGGAGGCGGAACCAGGCCTCCGCTCTCTGCCCTCTGCAGACCTGGCTGCCAGGTCAGTGCTTCCAGTTCCTCGTCCGCACTCGCTGTCGTCGTCCTCCTCAGCGGCCGTGGGCGTCCTCGCTGGGGACGGGGCTCGGGGGGATGAAGGTGGGGAGGGGCCAGAGTCTCTTGAGCAGAGTGACTCTGTGGGGTGCCGTTAGAAAAGGAGATTTTGGTTGGGATGCTCCAGGTGTAATGGGAGGAGAGTGGAGGGCGGATCCCCGCCGTGTGCGAGAGGCAAAGAGAGGAGCCTCCGAGACGTTGCCGACTGAGAATGATAACTTACTTGTTTTTTTCCCCTTGGGCTGGGTTTAGTAGCAAGGAAAAAGAAGTCAAGCCTCAGAGTCCACTGCCCTCATGCGACGGAATGTGAGTGAGAGCAGCGAGCCTGTGACCGTTGGGGATACCAGGCAAGAGCCCTCCATCTGGGAGCCGAGCTCTCGCCAGTCTCGGTGAGAGAAGTGTCTGGTTTGGTGAGGGCTCTGCTCACGCCCCACCTGAGTCCGGGTCGGGAAGCCCCGTCCATTAGGGTTCGCTGTCTAAGAAAAGATTCCTGATCAGCTGTGGTTACGAGAGAGAGAAAAGGTCCCATTTTCAGAGGCTGCTCGTTTCTCTGGTCAGGAACGGTGTCTTCTCCACAACTGAAGCTTGGATCCAAGAGGATGACTCCAGGTGGTGAGTTGCCCGCCTTGCTCTCATGTTTCTCTGTTTTCTCTCCTGTGTTCGCCAACTCGCTCTTTCTCTTCTCTTCTCTCCTCTTCTCTCCTCGTGCCGTGTCCCTTCACAGGACACGGGTAGGTGTGCATTCCCACAAGGGAGGTCTCGGGAGCCATGGAAAAGTCGGAGCGGACGAAAATCATGCAGGGCAGTAGAAAGGCTGCTGAAAGTACCTGAAGTGAGAAAGAAAATGAGAAGGGGGAAGTCCAGCCTGAAACAGGAGTGTAGTCTGTAAAGAGAAACAACGGGAAGTCTAAGCTACAGAAACTCTTCAAGTTGCCGAAAGACATGTAGGATGGGAAATTACTTCTTGAATCCAGTCTGTTGAAGATCTTAGGCTCAGTATGCGTGCGTATTTGTAGTTGCTTAGCAATCTGCCTTCTTCTGTTTGCTATCCCTTCTAATCACTGAAAATCTAGCTATCTATTTTTTGTTTAGTTTTATTATTATTATTATTATTATTATTATTTATTATTAAACTCAGTTTGTGCAACTGGTGCTCCGTGAGGAAATGATTTGTGTGTATTACTCCAAGGGGCTGCCCGGTGTCACTGTTGCTCCAGGAGGGAAATGATTTGAGCACTACCTGAATTGGCCACGCAGTGTCACCATTGCTCCGTGAGGGAAATGCTTTCTGCATTACTCCAAGTGGCCACCCAGTGTCACTGTTGCTCCAGGAGGGAAATGCTTTCTGCATGACCTGAATTGGCCACACACATCACTGTTGCTCCGGGGTGGGGGGTGGGGGGTGGGGAGGCGGGGGATTGTTTGTGTGTTACTCCTGAGTGGCCACGTCGTGTCACTCTTCCTCCAGGAGGGGAATGCTTTGTGCATTACCCTGTGTGGCCACCCAAGACAACACACACAGCACGACACCGACGCAGACACACACAGAACACGTCACACATACAGATGGGTAGTGTAAATTGCTAAAAATGAGACATTCATTACTAATCAGATGTAGCCGTTGATGTCTCATGCACTCTTCCTCTAAAAGCCATATGTAGTCTCGCCTGATCATTTGGTAGAGATCTGTTCAAGAAAAGTACTCCTAATGAGACATACATTATTGACAAGTACTAGTCATCAATTTCTCCTCGAATGATTCACCAAAACGCTTTTCGATCCCCTGCTGGTGATTTGGAAGAAATCGTTTCTTTAAATGTACTAAACTAGAGAAATTCATCTTTGACCTGTGCGACAGATAAATTTGAGAGGGAATCTTCCTGAAAGCCCCGAGGATTCACTTCTCATCAGACGGTACAGAGCAGTTTGCGAAAATTACTCAGAATGAGAACGTCGTTCGTAATCAGGTATCCTGAGGTCTTTCTCATGGAACCATCCACCAAAAAGCAAGTCTATTCTCTCTGCGGCATTTGGCAGAGATTTATCGTGAAAATTGCTAAAGAAGAGAATGTTATAACTGATCAATGCTAATAATCAATGACAAATGGAATCATCCTCCAAAAGCCTTTCAGATTGGCTCCCTGTGATTAGGTAGATATCAGTTGACGATTTGGTAGAAATTACTAAAAAGGAGGCAGTTCTTTCTGATCAATGTTAGCAATTAATTACACATGTAATCATCCTCCGGACTATATTCATAATTAGCTCCTGGAGATTTGGACTAAAATCGGTTCGTGAAAATGACTAGGAATGAGACAATTCATTCCTCATCCGTCTTCTGATAAATTTCCCATGGAATCATCCAGCAGAAAAGCAAAGGCATTCCCCCTTGGTGCGTTGGAACAGATCGGTTCGTGCAAATCACTCAAGGTAGAAAATCATTCTTTACAAGTCCCTAGTGGTAAAGACTCCAGCAATCCAGCTTCTCTCCTGGTGAGTTCGTAGCGATTGGTTCAAGAAAATTACTCCGAAGGAGACTTAAATTATTGACAAGTACTAGTGCAAAAGCTCTCCTCGAATGATTAACCAAAATGCTTTTCGATACGATGACACAGAAGGTCACAGAACACGACACACCAAAATAACACACGAGAAAGACACACACACACCGCGACACGGAAAGCATCACCCACAAAACATCACACACACGACCCACAACATCTCACAAACACACACTCACTCAACACAAGATGACCCACAACATGTCGAGCGCTGTGGAGCGAGGGCTCCGGCTCGGCTTTCGCAGCGGCTCTGGCGAGGAATGGTGCCGGAGCTCTCGCTGGAGGGGAAGACGGCAGGAGGGGGCCTGAGCCGCTTGGGCCTCTTTCCAAGGAGGCGGAACCAGGCCTCCGCTCTCTGCCCTCTGCAGACCTGGCTGCCAGGTCAGTGCTTCCAGTTCCTCGTCCGCACTCGCTGTCGTCGTCCTCCTCAGCGGCCGTGGGCGTCCTCGCTGGGGACGGGGCTCGGGGGGATGAAGGTGGGGAGGGGCCAGAGTCTCTTGAGCAGAGTGACTCTGTGGGGTGCCGTTAGAAAAGGAGATTTTGGTTGGGATGCTCCAGGTGTAATGGGAGGAGAGTGGAGGGCGGATCCCCGCCGTGTGGGAGAGGCAAAGAGAGGAGCCTCCGAGACGTTGCCGACTGAGAATGATAACTTACTTGTTTTTTTCCCCTTGGGCTGGGTTTAGTAGCAAGGAAAAAGAAGTCAAGCCTCAGAGTCTACTGCCCTCATGCGACGGAATGTGAGTGAGAGCAGCGAGCCTGTGACCGTTGGGGATACCAGGCAAGAGCCCTCCATCTGGGAGCCGAGCTCTCGCCAGTCTCGGTGAGAGAAGTGTCTGGTTTGGTGAGGGCTCTGCTCACGCCCCACCTGAGTCCGGGTCGGGAAGCCCCGTCCATTAGGGTTCGGTGTGTAAGAAAAGGTTCCTGATCAGCTGTGGTTACGAGGGAGAAAAGGTCCCATTTTCAGAGGCTGCTCGTTTCTCTGGTCAGGAACGGTGTCTTCTCCACAACTGAAGCTTGGATCCAAGAGGATGACTCCAGGTGGTGAGTTGCCCGCCTTGCTCTCATGTTTCTCTGTTTTCTCTCCTGTGTTCGCCAACTCGCTCTTTCTCTTCTCTCCTCGTGCCGTGTCCCTTCACAGGACACGGGTAGGTGTGCATTCCCACAAGGGAGGTCTCGGGAGCCATGGAAAAGTCGGAGCGGACGAAAATCATGCAGGGCAGTAGAAAGGCTGCTGAAAGTACCTGAAGTGACAAAGAAAATGAGAAGGGGGAAGTCCAGCCTGAAACAGGAGTGTAGTCTGTAAAGAGAAACAACGGGAAGTCTAAGCTACAGAAACTCTTCAAGTTGCCGAAAGACATGTAGGATGGGAAATTACTTCTTGAATCCAGTCTGTTGAAGATCTTAGGCTCAGTATGCGTGCGTATTTGTAGTTGCTTAGCAATCTGCCTTCTTCTGTTTGCTATCCCTTCTAATCACTGAAAATCTAGCTATCTATTTTTTGTTTAGTTTTATTATTATTATTATTATTATTATTTATTAAACTCAGTTTGTGCAACTGGTGCTCCGTGAGGAAATGCTTTGTGTGTATTACTCCAAGGGGCTGCCCGGTGTCACTGTTGCTCCAGGAGGTAAATGATTTGAGCACTACCTGAATTGGCCACGCAGTGTCACCATTGCTCCATGAGGGAAATGCTTTCTACATTACTCCAAGTGGCCACACAGTGTCACTGTTGCTCCAGGAGGGAAATGCTTTCTGCATGACCTGAATTGGCCACACACATCACTGTTGCTCCGGGGTGGGGGGTGGGGGGTGGGGAGGCGGGGGGTTGTTTGTGTGTTACTCCTGAGTGGCCACGTCGTGTCACTCTTCCTCCAGGAGGGGAATGCTTTGTGCATTACCCTGTGTGGCCACCCAAGACAACACACACAGCACGACACCGACGCAGACACACACAGAACACGTCACACATACAGATGGGTAGTGTAAATTGCTAAAAATGAGACATTCATTACTAATCAGATGTAGCCGTTGATGTCTCATGCACTCTTCCTCGAAAAGCCATACGTAGTCTCGCCTGATCATTTGGTAGAGATCTGTTCAAGAAAAGTACTCCTAATGAGACATACATTATTGACAAGTACTAGTCATCAATTTCTCCTCGAATGATTCACCAAAACGCTTTTCGATCCCCTGCCGGTGATTTGGAAGAAATCGTTTCTTGAAATGTACTAAACTAGAGAAATTCATCTTTGACCTGTGCGACAGATAAATTTGAGAGGGAATCTTCCTGAAAGCCCCGAGGATTCACTTCTCGTCAGACGGTACAGAGCAGTTTGCGAAAATTACTCAGAATGAGAACGTCGTTCGTAATCAGGTATCCTGAGGTCTTTCTCATGGAACCATCCACCAAAAAGCAAGTCTATTCTCTCTGCGGCATTTGGCAGAGATTTATCTTGAAAATTGCTAAAAAAGAGAACGTTATAACTGATCAATGCTAATAATCAATGACAAATGGAATCATCCTCCAAAAGCCTTTCAGATTGGCTCCCTGTGATTAGGTAGATATCAGTTGACGATTTGGTAGAAATTACTAAAAAGGAGGCAGTTATTCTGATCAATGTTAGCAATTAATTACACATGGAATCATCCTCCGGACTATATTCATAATTAGCTCCTGGAGATTTGGACTCAAATCGGTTCGTGAAAATGACTAGGAATGAGACAATTCATTCCTCATCCGTCTTCTGATAAATTTCCCACGGAATCATCCAGCAGAAAAGCAAAGGCATTCCCCCTTGGTGCGTTGGAACAGATCGGTTCGTGCAAATCACTCAAGGTAGAAAATCATTCTTTACAAGTCCCTAGTGGTAAAGACTCCAGCAATCCAGCTTCTCTCCTGGTGAGTTCGTAGCGATTGGTTCAAGAAAATTACTCCGAAGGAGACTTAAATTATTGACAAGTACTAGTGCTAAAGCTCTCCTCGAATGATTAACCAAAATGCTTTTCGATACGATGACACAGAAGGGCACAGAACACGACACACCAAAATAACACACGAGAAAGACACACACACACCGCGACACGGAAAGCATCACCCACAAAACATCACACACACGACCCACAACATCTCACAAACACACACTCACTCAACACAAGATGACCCACAACATGTCGAGCGCTGTGGAGCGAGGGCTCCGGCTCGGCTTTCGCAGCGGCTCTGGTGAGGAATGGTGCCGGAGCTCTCGCTGGAGGGGAAGACGGCAGGAGGGGGCCTGAGCTGCTTGGGCCTCTTTCCAAGGAGGCGGAACCAGGCCTCCGCTCTCTGCCCTCTGCAGACCTGGCTGCCAGGTCAGTGCTTCCAGTTCCTCGTCCGCACTCGCTGTCGTCGTCCTCCTCAGCGGCCGTGGGCGTCCTCGCTGGGGACGGGGCTCGGGGGGATGAAGGTGGGGAGGGGCCAGAGTCTCTTGAGCAGAGTGACTCTGTGGGGTGCCGTTAGAAAAGGAGATTTTGGTTGGGATGCTCCAGGTGTAATGGGAGGAGAGTGGAGGGCGGATCCCCGCCGTGTGGGAGAGGCAAAGAGAGGAGCCTCCGAGACGTTGCTGACTGAGAATGATAACTTACTTGTTTTTTTCCCCTTGGGCTGGGTTTAGTAGCAAGGAAAAAGAAGTCAAGCCTCAGAGTCTACTGCCCTCATGCGACGGAATGTGAGTGAGAGCAGCGAGCCTGTGACCGTTGGGGATAACAGGCAAGAGCCCTCCATCTGGGAGCCGAGCTCTCGCCAGTCTCGGTGAGAGAAGTGTCTGGTTTGGTGAGGGCTCTGCTCACGCCCCACCTGAGTCCGGGTCGGGAAGCCCCGTCCATTAGGGTTCGGTGTGTAAGAAAAGGTTCCTGATCAGCTGTGGTTACGAGGGAGAAAAGGTCCCATTTTCAGAGGCTGCTCGTTTCTCTGGTCAGGAACGGTGTCTTCTCCACAACTGAAGCTTGGATCCAAGAGGATGACTCCAGGTGTTGAGTTGCCCGCCTTGCTCTCATGTTCCTCTGTTTTCTCTCCTGTGTTCGCCAACTCGCTCTTTCTCTTCTCTCCTCTTCTCTCCTCATGCCGTGTCCCTTCACAGGACACGGGTAGGTGTGCATTCCCACAAAGGGAGGTCTCGGGAGCCATGGAAAAGTCGGAGTGGACGAAAATCATGCAGGGCAGTAGAAAGGCTGCTGAAAGTACCTGAAGTGACAAAGAAAATGAGAAGGGGGAAGTCCAGCCTGAAACAGGAGTGTAGTCTGTAAAGAGAAACAACGGGAAGTCTAAGCTACAGAAACTCTTCAAGTTGCCGAAAGACATGTAGGATGGGAAATTACTTCTTGAATCCAGTCTGTTGAAGATCTTAGGCTCAGTATGCGTGCGTATTTGTAGTTGCTTAGCAATCTGCCTTCTTCTGTTTGCTATCCCTTCTAATCACTGAAAATCTAGCTATCTATTTTTTGTTTAGTTTTATTATTATTATTATTATTATTATTATTATTATTATTATTATTATTTATTAAACTCAGTTTGTGCAACTGGTGCTCCGTGAGGAAATGATTTGTGTGTATTACTCCAAGGGGCTGCCCGGTGTCACTGTTGCTCCAGGAGGGAAATGATTTGAGCACTACCTGAATTGGCCACGCAGTGTCACCATTGCTCCGTGAGGGAAATGCTTTCTGCATTACTCCAAGTGGCCACCCAGTGTCACTGTTGCTCCAGGAGGGAAATGCTTTCTGCATGACCTGAATTGGCCACACACATCACTGTTGCTCCGGGGTGGGGGGTGGGGGGTGGGGAGGCGGGGGATTGTTTGTGTGTTACTCCTGAGTGGCCACGTCGTGTCACTCTTCCTCCAGGAGGGGAATGCTTTGTGCATTACCCTGTGTGGCCACCCAAGACAACACACACAGCACGACACCGACGCACACACACACAGAACACGTCACACATACAGATGGGTTGTGTAAATTGCTAAAAATGAGACATTCATTACTAATCAGATGTAGCCGTTGATGTCTCATGCACTCTTCCTCGAAAAGCCATACGTAGTCTCGCCTGATCATTTGGTAGAGATCTGTTCAAGAAAAGTACTCCTAATGAGACATACATTATTGACAAGTACTAGTCATCAATTTCTCCTCGAATGATTCACCAAAATGCTTTTCGATCCCCTGCTGGTGATTTGGAAGAAATCATTTCTTGAAATGTACTAAACTAGAGAAATTCATCTTTGACCTGTGCGACAGATAAATTTGAGAGGGAATCTTCCTGAAAGCCCCGAGGATTCACTTCTCGTCAGACGGTACAGAGCAGTTTGCGAAAATTACTCAGAATGAGAACGTCGTTCGTAATCAGGTATCCTGAGGTCTTTCTCATGGAACCATCCACCAAAAAGCAAGTCTATTCTCTCTGCGGCATTTGGCAGAGATTTATCGTGAAAATTGCTAAAGAAGAGAATGTTATAACTGATCAATGCTAATAATCAATGACAAATGGAATCATCCTCCAAAAGCCTTTCAGATTGGCTCCCTGTGATTAGGTAGATATCAGTTGACGATTTGGTAGAAATTACTAAAAAGGAGGCAGTTCTTTCTGATCAATGTTAGCAATTAATTACACATGGAATCATCCTCCGGACTATATTCATAATTAGCTCCTGGAGATTTGGACTCAAATCGGTTCGTGAAAATGACTAGGAATGAGACAATTCATTCCTCATCCGTCTTCTGATAAATTTCCCACGGAATCATCCAGCAGAAAAGCAAAGGCATTCCCCCTTGGTGCGTTGGAACAGATCGGTTCGTGCAAATCACTCAAGGTAGAAAATCATTCTTTACAAGTCCCTAGTGGTAAAGACTCCAGCAATCCAGCTTCTCTCCTGGTGAGTTCGTAGCGATTGGTTCAAGAAAATTACTCCGAAGGAGACTTAAATTATTGACAAGTACTAGTGCTAAAGCTCTCCTCGAATGATTAACCAAAATGCTTTTCGATACGATGACACAGAAGGGCACAGAACACGACACACCAAAATAACACACGAGAAAGACACACACACACCGCAACACGGAAAGCATCACCCACAAAACATCACACACACGACCCACAACATCTCACAAACACACACTCACTCAACACAAGACGACCCACAACATGTCGAGCGCTGTGGAGCGAGGGCTCCGGCTCGGCTTTCGCAGCGGCTCTGGCGAGGAGTGGTGCCGGAGCTCTCGCCGGAGGGGAAGACGGCAGGAGGGGGCCTGAGCCGCTTGGGCCTCTTTCCAAGGAGGCGGAACCAGGCCTCCACTCTCTGCCCTCTGCAGACCTGGCTGCCAGGTCAGTGCTTCCAGTTCCTCGTCCGCACTCGCTGTCGTCGTCCTCCTCAGCGGCCGTGGGCGTCCTCGCTGGGGACGGGGCTCGGGGGGATGAAGGTGGGGAGGGGCCAGAGTCTCTTGAGCAGAGTGACTCTGTGGGGTGCCGTTAGAAAAGGAGATTTTGGTTGGGATGCTCCAGGTGGAATGGGAGGAGAGTGGAGGGCGGATCCCCGCCGTGTGGGAGAGGCAAAGAGAGGAGCCTCCGAGACGTTGCCGACTGAGAATGGTAACTTACTTTTTTTTTCCCCTTGGGCTGGGTTTAGTAGCAAGGAAAAAGAAGTCAAGCCTCAGAGTCTACTGCCCTCATGCGACGGAATGTGAGTGAGAGCAGCGAGCCTGTGACCGTTGGGGATACCAGGCAAGAGCCCTCCATCTGGGAGCCGAGCTCTCGCCAGTCTCGGTGAGAGAAGTGTCTGGTTTGGTGAGGGCTCTGCTCACGCCCCACCTGAGTCCGGGTCGGGAAGCCCCGTCCATTAGGGTTCGCTGTGTAAGAAAAGGTTCCTGATCAGCTGTGGTTACGAGGGAGAAAAGGTCCCATTTTCAGAGGCTGCTCGTTTCTCTGGTCAGGAACGGTGTCTTCTCCACAACTGAAGCTTGGATCCAAGAGGATGACTCCAGGTGGTGAGTTGCCCGCCTTGCTCTCATGTTTCTCTGTTTTCTCTCCTGTGTTCGCCAACTCGCTCTTTCTCTTCTCTCCTCTTCTCTCCTCGTGCCGTGTCCCTTCACAGGACACGGGTAGGTGTGCATTCCCACAAGGGAGGTCTCGGGAGCCATGGAAAAGTCGGAGCGGACGAAAATCATGCAGGGCAGTAGAAAGGCTGCTGAAAGTACCTGAAGTGACAAAGAAAATGAGAAGGGGGAAGTCCAGCCTGAAACAGGAGTGTAGTCTGTAAAGAGAAACAACGGGAAGTCTAAGCTACAGAAACTCTTCAAGTTGCCGAAAGACATGTAGGATGGGAAATTACTTCTTGAATCCAGTCTGTTGAAGATCTTAGGCTCAGTATGCGTGTGTATTTGTAGTTGCTTAGCAATCTGCCTTCTTCTGTTTGCTATCCCTTCTAATCACTGAAAATCTAGCTATCTATTTTTTGTTTAGTTTTATTATTATTATTATTATTATTATTTATTATTAAACTCAGTTTGTGCAACTGGTGCTCCGTGAGGAAATGATTTGTGTGTATTACTCCAAGGGGCTGCCCGGTGTCACTGTTGCTCCAGGAGGGAAATGATTTGAGCACTACCTGAATTGGCCACGCAGTGTCACCATTGCTCCGTGAGGGAAATGCTTTCTGCATTACTCCAAGTGGCCACCCAGTGTCACTGTTGCTCCAGGAGGGAAATGCTTTCTGCATGACCTGAATTGGCCACACACATCACTGTTGCTCCGGGGTGGGGGGTGGGGGGTGGGGAGGCAGGGGATTGTTTGTGTGTTACTCCTGAGTGGCCACGTCGTGTCACTCTTCCTCCAGGAGGGGAATGCTTTTGCATTACCCTGTGTGGCCACCCAAGACAACACACACAGCACGACACCGACGCACACACACACAGAACACGTCACACATACAGATGGGTAGTGTAAATTGCTAAAAATGAGACATTCATTACTAATCAGATGTAGCCGTTGATGTCTCATGCACTCTTCCTCGAAAAGCCATACGTAGTCTCGCCTGATCATTTGGTAGAGATCTGTTCAAGAAAAGTACTCCTAATGAGACATACATTATTGACAAGTACTAGTCATCAATTTCTCCTCGAATGATTCACCAAAACGCTTTTCATAGATTCATAGATTCATAGATATTTAGGCCAGAAGGGACCATTATGATCATCTAGTCTGACCTCCTGCACAATGCAGGCCACAGAATTTCACCCACCACTCCTAAAAAAGACCTCACACCTATATCTGTGCTTTGAAGTCCTCAAATTGTAGTCTGAAGACCTCAAGGAGCAGAGAATCCTCCAGCAAGTGACCCGTGCCCCATGCTACAGAGGAAGGCGAAAAACCTCCAGGGCCTTCCAATCTGCCCTGGAGGAAAATTCCTTCCCGACCCCAAATATGGCGATCAGCTAAACCCTGAGCATATGGGCAAGATTCATCAGCCAGATACTACAGAAAATTCTTTCCCGGGTAACTTGGATCTTACCCCATCTAAAAACCCATCACAGGCCATTGGGCCTATTTACCATGAATATTTAATTACCAAAACCATGTTATCCCATCATACCATCTCCTCCATAAACTTATCGAGTTTAATCTTAAAGCAAGATAGATCTTTTGCCCCCACTACTTCCCTCGGAAGGCTATTCCAAAACTTCACTCCTCTGATGGTTAGAAACCTTCGTCTAATTTCTAATCTAAATTTCCTAGTGGCCAGTTTATATCCATTTGTTCTTGTGTCCACATTGGTACTGAGTTTAAATAATTCCTCTCCCTCTCTGGTATTTATCCCTCTGATATATTTATAGAGAGCAATCATATCTCCCCTCAACCTTCTTTTAGTTAGGCTAAACAAGCCAAGCTCCCTGAGTCTCCTTTCATAAGACAAGTTTTCCATTCCTCGGATCATCCCAGTAGCCCTTCTCTGTACCTGTTCCAGTTTGAATTCATCCTTCTTAAACATGGGAGACCAGAACTGCACACAGTATTCCAGGTGAGGTCTCACCAGTGCCTTATATAATGGTACTAAAACCTCCTTATCCCTACTGGAAATACCTCTCCTGATGCATCCCAAGATGACATTAGCTTTTTTCACAGCCATATCACATTGGCAGCTCAGAGTCATCCTATGATCAACCAATACTCCAAGGTCCTTTTCCTCCTCCGTTACTTCTAGTTGATGCGTCCCTAGCTTATAACTAAAATTCTTGTTATTAATCCCTAAATGCATGACCTTACACTTCTCACTATTAAATTTCATCCTATTCCTATTACTCCAGTTTACAAGGTCATCCAGATCCTCCTGTAGGGTATCCCTGTCCTTCTCTAAATTAGCAATACCTCCCAGCTTTGTATCATCTGCAAACTTTATTAGCACACTCCCACTTTTTGTGCCCAGGTCAGTAATAAAAAGATTAAATAAGATTGGTCCCAAAACTGATCCTTGAGGAACTCCACTGGTAACCTCCCTCCAACTTGACAGTTCACCTTTCAGTAGGACCCGTTGTAGTCTCCCCTTTAACCAATTCCCTATCCACCTTTCAATTTTCCTATTGATGCCCATCTTATCCAATTTAACTAATAATTCCCCATGTGGCACAGTATCAAACGCCTTACTAAAATCTAAGTAAATTAGATCCACTGCGTTTCCTTTATCTAAAAAATCTGTTACTCTCTCAAAGAAGGAGATCAGGTTGGTTTGGCACGATCTACCTTTTGTAAAACCATGTTGTATTTTGTCCCATTTACCATTGACTTCAATGTCCTTAACTACCTTCTCCTTCAAAATTTTTTCCAAGACCTTGCATACTACAGATGTCAAACTAAGAGGCCTATAATTACTTGGATCACTTTTTTTCCCTTTCTTAAAAATAGGAACTATGTTAGCAATTCTCCAATCATACGGTACAACCCCTGAGTTTACAGATTCATTAAAAATTCTTGCTAATGGGCTTGCAATTTCTTGTGCCAATTCTTTTAATATTCTTGGATGAAGATTATCTGGGCCCCCCGATTTAGTCCCATTAAGCTGTTTGAGTTTCGCTTCTACCTCAGATATGGTGATGTCTACCTCCATATCCTCATTCCCATTTATCATGCTACCATTATCCCTAAGATCCTCTTTAGTCTTATTAAAGACTGAGGCAAAGTATTTGTTTAGATATTGGGCCATGCCTAGATTATCCTTGACCTCCACTCCATCCTCAGTTTTTAGCGGTCCCACTTCTTCTTTCTTTGTTTTCTTCCTATTTATATGACTATAGAACCTTTTACTATTGGTTTTAATTCCCTTTGCAAGGTCCAACTCTACTTGACTTTTAGCCTGTCTCACTTTATCCCTACATATTCTGACCTCAATAAGGTAGCTTTCCTTACTGATCCCTCCCTTCTTCCACTCCCTATATGCTTTCTGCTTTTTCTTAATTACCTCTCTAAGATGCTTGCTCATCCAGCTTGGTCTACAACTCCTGCCTATGAATTTTTTCCCCTTTCTTGGGATGCAGGCTTCCGATAGCTTCTGCAGCTTTAATTTAAAATAATCCCAGGCCTCCTCTACCTTTAAACCCATAAATTCTTCAGTCCAATCCACTTCCCTAACTAATTTCCTTAATTTTTGAAAGTCAGCCCTTTTGAAATCAAAAACCCTAGTTGCAGATTTATTTTTGTTAATCCTTCCATTCAGTTTGAACTGAATTAGCTCATGATCACTTGAGCCAAGATTATCCCCTACAACCATTTCCTCTATGAGGTCCTCATTACTCACCAAGACCAAATCTAAAATGGCATCCCCTCTAGTCGGTTCAGCAACTACTTGCTGAAGGAATCCATCAGCTATCGCATCTAGGAAAATCTGAGCCCTATTATTATTACTAGCACTCGTCCTCCAGTCTATATCTGGGAAGTTAAAGTCTCCCATGATCACACAGTTTCCATTAGTATTTACTTTATTAAAAACATTAAAAAGGGCTCTATCCATATCCAAATTAGATCCCGGCGGTCTATAGCACACCCCAAGCACTATCCCAGGGGAGGCTCTAATAGTTTTCTTCCCCAATTTAATTGTTGCCCAGACAGACTCAGTCATATCCATTTCATCGCTTCTTATTTCTTTACATTCTATCTCATCATTGATATACAGTGCTACTCCACCACCTTTACCTTTATTTCGGTCTTTCCTAAACAGCACATATCCTTCAATACCTGTAGCCCAGTCATGACTACTATTCCACCAGGTCTCTGTTATACCTATAATATCTGGTTTCACTTCCTGCACCAGTAACTCTAGTTCCTCCATTTTATTACCTAGGCTCCTTGCATTAGTGTACAAACATCTTAATTTTTGCTGTTTGGCCTCACTCACATTCTGTACCCTATTAGGCACGGTTATTTTACTACCAGTATAACCTATTAGACTTGTATCTACACTGCCCTTCCTCCTACCTACAGCTGTATCCACTCTTACTTCATTTTCTTTCCACTCTATGCTAAATTCTGGCGTGGAGATTACCTGGACATCTCCCAACCATCTCCCCCAAATTCCTAGTTTAAAGCTCTCTTAATCAGTTGTGCCAACCTCCATCCTAGAAGTCTATTTCCTTCCCTACTCAGATGAAGTCCATCCCGAGAGAACTGTCCTCTATCCATGAATGCCTCCCAATGACCATACATCCCAAAGCCCTCCTTATAGCACCACTGCCTAAGCCATCTATTGATAGTCATAATCTTGTCACACCTTTGTTGCCCTTCTCTAGGAACAGGCAGAATCCCACTAAAGATCACCTGAGCCTCAATTTCCTTAAGCGTCCTCCCCAACCTAGCATAGTCTCCCTTAATACTTTCCAGCGAGAATCTAGCCGTATCATTTGTTCCCACATGAAGGATAATTAGGGGATTCTTTCCCGCTCCCTTTAGAATCCTTTTCAACCTCAGGTCTACATCCCGTATCTTAGCACCTGGAAGACAGCACACCCTCCTATTTTCTGGATCAGCTCTGGTTACAGGCCTATCTATTCTTCTCAGTAAAGAGTCCCCAATCACATAGACCTGCCTTTTCCTAGTGACGGTGCTATTCTCCAGTCTATCCCCTGTTCCCTCTGGCTGCAAGTTCTTTCCATTCCCATTCTCCCTTGTAATCCTTTTTAACCCATCCTGTATCCTCCTGGGGCTCATATTTGGTGTAATCTCCATTAACTCTTCCCCTTTTCCTATAGGACTAACCGCTCTTCTCTTCTTCCTTGCCCTGTCACCTTCAGTGACTACCTGCTGAGCCCCTTCGTCATTTTCCAACTCTGCAAACCTATTCTGAAGCTCTATTTCTCCTTCACTAGCCCGTCTTTTCCTCTGCCTAGTTCTTTTAGTCACATGCTTCCACTGACCACTTTCCTCACCCAGTCTCCCCTCAGAATTCCCTAGTCCTGCTTCCATCTGCAAGTCTGAGCTTTTCCCTTCAGATACCTCATGTCTTTGCTCCATAATCTGCTCAAACCCCTTCCTAAACTCTACCAGACTTTCCACCTGCATCTCCAAACCTCTGATCTTTTCCTCCATCAGCTCTATCAGACGGCATTTCATGCAGACAAAACTCTTACCAGGTGCCCCCTCCAGGATCATGTACATACCACAGCTTCCACATCCAGTCATCTTCATTGTGTCATCTGCTACATGGGTCACTCCCACTGCCACCTCTGAATCTGTCATAGCCTTCCCACCTAAATCCTGTTAATCAGGGAAACACAAACCACACCCAAACACCACCACCCACAGCAAAAACAAACCCCACACAAGCACCACAAGACAAACTCCCCTTTCAAACTCCCACTCAAACTCCCCTGTTTACAGCTCTGTTTGCTAGCTCCTGTGCCGCTGCAGCTGTCTGTGCCACTGCCTGACTGGCTGCTGCCTTTATAGGACCCCTAGTCAGTGAAGCCCCGCCCCCTAATCAGGGCTCAGCTTCTCTCCCAGCACAAAGCCCCTTTTCGATCCCCTGCTGGTGATTTGGAAGAAATCGTTTCTTGAAATATACTAAACTAGAGAAATTCATCTTTGACCTGTGCGACAGATAAATTTGAGAGGGAATCTTCCTGAAAGCCCTGAGGATTCACTTCTCGTCAGACGGTACAGAGCAGTTTGCGAAAATTACTCAGAATGAGAACGTCGTTCGTAATCAGGTATCCTGAGGTCTTTCTCATGGAACCATCCACCAAAAAGCAAGTCTATTCTCTCTGCGGCATTTGGCAGAGATTTATAGTGAAAATTGCTAAAAAGGAGAACGTTATAACTGATCAATGCTAATAATCAATGACAAATGGAATCATCCTCCAAAAGCCTTTCAGATTGGCTCCCTGTGATTAGGTAGATATCAGTTGACGATTTGGTAGAAATTACTAAAAAGGAGGCAGTTCTTTCTGATCAATGTTAGCAATTAATTACACATGGAATCATCCTCCGGACTATATTCATAATTAGCTCCTGGAGATTTGGACTCAAATCGGTTCGTGAAAATGACTAGGAATGAGACAATTCATTCCTCATCCGTCTTCTGATAAATTTCCCACGGAATCATCCAGCAGAAAAGCAAAGGCATTCCCCCTTGGTGCGTTGGAACAGATCGGTTCGTGCAAATCACTCAAGGTAGAAAATCATTCTTTACAAGTCCCTAGTGGTAAAGACTCCAGCAATCCAGCTTCTCTCCTGGTGAGTTCGTAGCGATTGGTTCAAGAAAATTACTCCGAAGGAGACTTAAATTATTGACAAGTACTAGTGCTAAAGCTCTCCTCGAATGATTAACCAAAATGCTTTTCGATACGATGACACAGAAGGGCACAGAACACGACACACCAAAATAACACACGAGAAAGACACACACACACCGCGACACGGAAAGCATCACCCACAAAACATCACACACACGACCCACAACATCTCACAAACACACACTCACTCAACACAAGACGACCCACAACATGTCGAGCGCTGTGGAGCGAGGGCTCCGGCTTGGCTTTCGCAGCGGCTCTGGCGAGGAATGGTGCCGGAGCTCTCGCCGGAGGGGAAGATGGTAGGAGGGGGCCTGAGCCGCTTGGGCCTCTTTCCAAGGAGGCGGAACCAGGCCTCCGCTCTCTGCCCTCTGCAGACCTGGCTGCCAGGTCAGTGCTTCCAGTTCCTCGTCCGCACTCGCTGTCGTCGTCCTCCTCAGCGGCCGTGGGCGTCCTCGCTGGGGACGGGGCTCGGGGGGATGAAGGTGGGGAGGGGCCAGAGTCTCTTGAGCAGAGTGACTCTGTGGGGTGCCGTTAGAAAAGGAGATTTTGGTTGGGATGCTCCAGGTGGAATGGGAGGAGAGTGGAGGGCGGATCCCCGCCGTGTGGGAGAGGCAAAGAGAGGAGCCTCCGAGACGTTGCCGACTGAGAATGATAACTTACTTGGTTTTTTCCCCTTGGGCTGGGTTTAGTAGCAAGGAAAAAGAAGTCAAGCCTCAGAGTCTACTGCCCTCATGCGACGGAATGTGAGTGAGAGCAGTGAGCCTGTGACCGTTGGGGATACCAGGCAAGAGCCCTCCATCTGGGAGCCGAGCTCTCGCCAGTCTCGGTGAGAGAAGTGTCTGGTTTGGTGAGGGCTCTGCTCACGCCCCACCTGAGTCCGGGTCGGGAAGCCCCGTCCATTAGGGTTTGCTGTGTAAGAAAAGGTTCCTGATCAGCTGTGGTTACGAGGGAGAAAAGGTCCCATTTTCAGAGGCTGCTCGTTTCTCTGGTCAGGAACGGTGTCTTCTCCACAACTGAAGCTTGGATCCAAGAGGATGACTCCAGGTGGTGAGTTGCCCGCCTTGCTCTCATGTTTCTCTGTTTTCTCTCCTGTGTTCGCCAACTCGCTCTTTCTCTTCTCTCCTCTTCTCTCCTCGTGCCGTGTCCCTTCACAGGACACGGGTAGGTGTGCATTCCCACAAGGGAGGTCTCGGGAGCCATGGAAAAGTCGGAGCGGACGAAAATCATGCAGGGCAGTAGAAAGGCTGCTGAAAGTACCTGAAGTGACAAAGAAAATGAGAAGGGGGAAGTCCAGCCTGAAACAGGAGTGTAGTCTGTAAAGAGAAACAACGGGAAGTCTAAGCTACAGAAACTCTTCAAGTTGCCGAAAGACATGTAGGATGGGAAATTACTTCTTGAATCCAGTCTGTTGAAGATCTTAGGCTCAGTATGCGTGCGTATTTGTAGTTGCTTAGCAATCTGCCTTCTTCTGTTTGCTATCCCTTCTAATCACTGAAAATCTAGCTATCTATTTTTTGTTTAGTTTTATTATTATTATTATTATTATTATTATTTATTATTAAACTCAGTTTGTGCAACTGGTGCTCCGTGACGAAATGATTTGTGTGTATTACTCCAAGGGGCTGCCCGGTGTCACTGTTGCTCCAGGAGGGAAATGATTTGAGCACTACCTGAATTGGCCACACAGTGTCACCATTGCTCCGTGAGGGAAATGCTTTCTGCATTACTCCAAGTGGCCACCCAGTGTCACTGTTGCTCCAGGAGGGAAATGCTTTCTGCATGACCTGAATTGGCCACACACATCACTGTTGCTCCAGGGTGGGGGGTGGGGGGGGGGAGGCGGGGGATTGTTTGTGTGTTACTCCTGAGTGGCCACGTCGTGTCACTCTTCCTCCAGGAGGGGAATGCTTTGTGCATTACCCTGTGTGGCCACCCAAGACAACACACACAGCACGACACCGACGCACACACACACAGAACACGTCACACATACAGATGGGTAGTGTAAATTGCTAAAAATGAGACATTCATTACTAATCAGATGTAGCCGTTGATGTCTCATGCACTCTTCCTCGAAAAGCCATACGTAGTCTCGCCTGATCATTTGGTAGAGATCTGTTCAAGAAAAGTACTCCTAATGAGACATACATTATTGATAAGTACTAGTCATCAATTTCTAATCGAATGATTCACCAAAACGCTTTTCGATCCCCTGCTGGTGATTTGGAAGAAATCGTTTCTTGAAATGTACTAAACTAGAGAAATTCATCTTTGACCTGTGCGACAGATAAATTTGAGAGGGAATCTTCCTGAAAGCCCCGAGGATTCACTTCTCGTCAGACGGTACAGAGCAGTTTGCGAAAATTACTCAGAATGAGAACGTCATTCTTAATCAGGTATCCTGAGGTCTTTCTCATGGAACCATCCACCAAAAAGCAAGTCTATTCTCTCTGCAGCATTTGGCAGAGATTTATCGTGAAAATTGCTAAAGAAGAGAATGTTATAACTGATCAATGCTAATAATCAATGACAAATGGAATCATCCTCCAAAAGCCTTTCAGATTGGCTCCCTGTGATTAGGTAGATATCAGTTGACGATTTGGTAGAAATTACTAAAAAGGAGGCAGTTCTTTCTGATCAATGTTAGCAATTAATTACACATGGAATCATCCTCCGGACTATATTCATAATTAGCTCCTGGAGATTTGGACTCAAATCGGTTCGTGAAAATGACTAGGAATGAGACAATTCATTCCTCATCCGTCTTCTGATAAATTTCCCACGGAATCATCAGCAGAAAAGCAAAGGCATTCCCCCTTGGTGCGTTGGAACAGATCGGTTCGTGCAAATCACTCAAGGTAGAAAATCATTCTTTACAAGTCCCTAGTGGTAAAGACTCCAGCAATCCAGCTTCTCTCCTGGTGAGTTCGTAGCGATTGGTTCAAGAAAATTACTCCGAAGGAGACTTAAATTATTGACAAGTACTAGTGCTAAAGCTCTCCTCGAATGATTAACCAAAATGCTTTTCGATACGATGACACAGAAGGGCACAGAACACGACACACAAAAATAAGACACGAGAAAGACACACACACACCGCGACACGGAAAGCATCACCCACAAAACATCACACACATGACCCACAACATCTCACAAACACACACTCACTCAACACAAGACGACCCACAACATGTCGAGCACTGTGGAGCGAGGGCTCCGGCTCGGCTTTCGCAGCGGCTCTGGCGAGGAATGGTGCCGGAGCTCTCGCCGGAGGGGAAGACGGCAGGAGGGGGCCTGAGCCGCTTGGGCCTCTTTCCAAGGAGGCGGAACCAGGCCTCCGCTCTCTGCCCTCTGCAGACCTGGCTGCCAGGTCAGTGCTTCCAGTTCCTCGTCCGCACTCGCTGTCGTCGTCCTCCTCAGCGGCCGTGGGCGTCCTCGCTGGGGACGGGGCTCGGGGGGATGAAGGTGGGGAGGGGCCAGAGTCTCTTGAGCAGAGTGACTCTGTGGGGTGCCGTTAGAAAAGGAGATTTTGGTTGGGATGCTCCAGGTGGAATGGGAGGAGAGTGGAGGGCGGATCCCCGCCGTGTGGGAGAGGCAAAGAGAGGAGCCTCCGAGACGTTGCCGACTGAGAATGGTAACTTACTTGGTTTTTTCCCCTTGGGCTGGGTTTAGTAGCAAGGAAAAAGAAGTCAAGCCTCAGAGTCTACTGCCCTCATGCGACGGAATGTGAGTGAGAGCAGCGAGCCTGTGACCGTTGGGGACACCAGGCAAGAGCCCTCCATCTGGGAGCCGAGCTCTCGCCAGTCTCGGTGAGAGAAGTGTCTGGTTTGGTGAGGACTCTGCTCACGCCCCACCTGAGTCCGGGTCGGGAAGCCCCGTCCATTAGGGTTCGGTGTGTAAGAAAACGTTCCTGATCAGCTGTGGTTACGAGGGAGAAAAGGTCCCCTTTTCAGAGGCTGCTCGTTTCTCTGGTCAGGAACGGTGTCTTCTCCACAACTGAAGCTTGGATCCAAGAGGATGACTCCAGGTGGTGAGTTGCCCGCCTTGCTCTCATGTTTCTCTGTTTTCTCTCCTGTGTTCGCCAACTCGCTCTTTCTCTTCTCTCCTCGTGCCGTGTCCCTTCACAGGACACGGGTAGGTGTGCATTCCCACAAGGGAGGTCTCGGGAGCCATGGAAAAGTCGGAGCGGACGAAAATCATGCAGGGCAGTAGAAAGGCTGCTGAAAGTACCTGAAGTGAGAAAGAAAATGAGAAGGGGGAAGTCCAGCCTGAAACAGGAGTGTAGTCTGTAAAGAGAAACAACGGGAAGTCTAAGCTACAGAAACTCTTCAAGTTGCCGAAAGACATGTAGGATGGGAAATTACTTCTTGAATCCAGTCTGTTGAAGATCTTAGGCTCAGTATGCGTGCGTATTTGTAGTTGCTTAGCAATCTGCCTTCTTCTGTTTGCTATCCCTTCTAATCACTGAAAATCTAGCTATCTATTTTTTGTTTAGTTTTATTATTATTATTATTATTATTATTATTATTTATTATTAAACTCAGTTTGTGCAACTGGTGCTCCGTGAGGAAATGATTTGTGTGTATTACTCCAAGGGGCTGCCCGGTGTCACTGTTGCTCCAGGAGGGAAATGATTTGAGCACTACCTGAATTGGCCACGCAGTGTCACCATTGCTCCGTGAGGGAAATGCTTTCTGCATTACTCCAAGTGGCCACCCAGTGTCACTGTTGCTCCAGGAGGGAAATGCTTTCTGCATGACCTGAATTGGCCACACACATCACTGTTGCTCCGGGGTGGGGGGTGGGGGGTGGGGAGGCGGGGGATTGTTTGTGTGTTACTCCTGAGTGGCCACGTCGTGTCACTCTTCCTCCAGGAGGGGAATGCTTTTGCATTACCCTGTGTGGCCACCCAAGACAACACACACAGCACGACACCGACGCACACACACACAGAACACGTCACACATACAGATGGGTAGTGTAAATTGCTAAAAATGAGACATTCATTACTAATCAGATGTAGCCGTTGATGTCTCATGCACTCTTCCTCGAAAAGCCATACGTAGTCTCGCCTGATCATTTGGTAGAGATCTGTTCAAGAAAAGTACTCCTAATGAGACATACATTATTGACAAGTACTAGTCATCAATTTCTCCTCGAATGATTCACCAAAACGCTTTTCATAGATTCATAGATTCATAGATATTTAGGCCAGAAGGGACCATTATGATCATCTAGTCTGACCTCCTGCACAATGCAGGCCACAGAATTTCACCCACCACTCCTAAAAAAGACCTCACACCTATATCTGTGCTTTGAAGTCCTCAAATTGTAGTCTGAAGACCTCAAGGAGCAGAGAATCCTCCAGCAAGTGACCCGTGCCCCATGCTACAGAGGAAGGCGAAAAACCTCCAGGGCCTTCCAATCTGCCCTGGAGGAATATTCCTTCCCGACCCCAAATATGGCGATCAGCTAAACCCTGAGCATATGGGCAAGATTCATCAGCCAGATACTACAGAAAATTCTTTCCCGGGTAACTTGGATCTTACCCCATCTAAAAACCCATCACAGGCCATTGGGCCTATTTACCATGAATATTTAATTACCAAAACCATGTTATCCCATCATACCATCTCCTCCATAAACTTATCGAGTTTAATCTTAAAGCAAGATAGATCTTTTGCCCCCACTACTTCCCTCGGAAGGCTATTCCAAAACTTCACTCCTCTGATGGTTAGAAACCTTCGTCTAATTTCTAATCTAAATTTCCTAGTGGCCAGTTTATATCCATTTGTTCTTGTGTCCACATTGGTACTGAGTTTAAATAATTCCTCTCCCTCTCTGGTATTTATCCCTCTGATATATTTATAGAGAGCAATCATATCTCCCCTCAACCTTCTTTTAGTTAGGCTAAACAAGCCAAGCTCCCTGAGTCTCCTTTCATAAGACAAGTTTTCCATTCCTCGGATCATCCCAGTAGCCCTTCTCTGTACCTGTTCCAGTTTGAATTCATCCTTCTTAAACATGGGAGACCAGAACTGCACACAGTATTCCAGGTGAGGTCTCACCAGTGCCTTATATAATGGTACTAAAACCTCCTTATCCCTACTGGAAATACCTCTCCTGATGCATCCCAAGATGACATTAGCTTTTTTCACAGCCATATCACATTGGCAGCTCAGAGTCATCCTATGATCAACCAATACTCCAAGGTCCTTTTCCTCCTCCGTTACTTCTAGTTGATGCGTCCCTAGCTTATAACTAAAATTCTTGTTATTAATCCCTAAATGCATGACCTTACACTTCTCACTATTAAATTTCATCCTATTCCTATTACTCCAGTTTACAAGGTCATCCAGATCCTCCTGTAGGGTATCCCTGTCCTTCTCTAAATTAGCAATACCTCCCAGCTTTGTATCATCTGCAAACTTTATTAGCACACTCCCACTTTTTGTGCCCAGGTCAGTAATAAAAAGATTAAATAAGATTGGTCCCAAAACTGATCCTTGAGGAACTCCACTGGTAACCTCCCTCCAACTTGACAGTTCACCTTTCAGTAGGACCCGTTGTAGTCTCCCCTTTAACCAATTCCCTATCCACCTTTCAATTTTCCTATTGATGCCCATCTTATCCAATTTAACTAATAATTCCCCATGTGGCACAGTATCAAACGCCTTACTAAAATCTAAGTAAATTAGATCCACTGCGTTTCCTTTATCTAAAAAATCTGTTACTCTCTCAAAGAAGGAGATCAGGTTGGTTTGGCACGATCTACCTTTTGTAAAACCATGTTGTATTTTGTCCCATTTACCATTGACTTCAATGTCCTTAACTACCTTCTCCTTCAAAATTTTTTCCAAGACCTTGCATACTACAGATGTCAAACTAAGAGGCCTATAATTACTTGGATCACTTTTTTTCCCTTTCTTAAAAATAGGAACTATGTTAGCAATTCTCCAATCATACGGTACAACCCCTGAGTTTACAGATTCATTAAAAATTCTTGCTAATGGGCTTGCAATTTCTTGTGCCAATTCTTTTAATATTCTTGGATGAAGATTATCTGGGCCCCCCGATTTAGTCCCATTAAGCTGTTTGAGTTTCGCTTCTACCTCAGATATGGTGATGTCTACCTCCATATCCTCATTCCCATTTATCATGCTACCATTATCCCTAAGATCCTCTTTAGTCTTATTAAAGACTGAGGCAAAGTATTTGTTTAGATATTGGGCCATGCCTAGATTATCCTTGACCTCCACTCCATCCTCAGTTTTTAGCGGTCCCACTTCTTCTTTCTTTGTTTTCTTCCTATTTATATGACTATAGAACCTTTTACTATTGGTTTTAATTCCCTTTGCAAGGTCCAACTCTACTTGACTTTTAGCCTGTCTCACTTTATCCCTACATATTCTGACCTCAATAAGGTAGCTTTCCTTACTGATCCCTCCCTTCTTCCACTCCCTATATGCTTTCTGCTTTTTCTTAATTACCTCTCTAAGATGCTTGCTCATCCAGCTTGGTCTACAACTCCTGCCTATGAATTTTTTCCCCTTTCTTGGGATGCAGGCTTCCGATAGCTTCTGCAGCTTTAATTTAAAATAATCCCAGGCCTCCTCTACCTTTAAACCCATAAATTCTTCAGTCCAATCCACTTCCCTAACTAATTTCCTTAATTTTTGAAAGTCAGCCCTTTTGAAATCAAAAACCCTAGTTGCAGATTTATTTTTGTTAATCCTTCCATTCAGTTTGAACTGAATTAGCTCATGATCACTTGAGCCAAGATTATCCCCTACAACCATTTCCTCTATGAGGTCCTCATTACTCACCAAGACCAAATCTAAAATGGCATCCCCTCTAGTCGGTTCAGCAACTACTTGCTGAAGGAATCCATCAGCTATCGCATCTAGGAAAATCTGAGCCCTATTATTATTACTAGCACTCGTCCTCCAGTCTATATCTGGGAAGTTAAAGTCTCCCATGATCACACAGTTTCCATTAGTATTTACTTTATTAAAAACATTAAAAAGGGCTCTATCCATATCCAAATTAGATCCCGGCGGTCTATAGCACACCCCAAGCACTATCCCAGGGGAGGCTCTAATAGTTTTCTTCCCCAATTTAATTGTTGCCCAGACAGACTCAGTCATATCCATTTCATCGCTTCTTATTTCTTTACATTCTATCTCATCATTGATATACAGTGCTACTCCACCACCTTTACCTTTATTTCGGTCTTTCCTAAACAGCACATATCCTTCAATACCTGTAGCCCAGTCATGACTACTATTCCACCAGGTCTCTGTTATACCTATAATATCTGGTTTCACTTCCTGCACCAGTAACTCTAGTTCCTCCATTTTATTACCTAGGCTCCTTGCATTAGTGTACAAACATCTTAATTTTTGCTGTTTGGCCTCACTCACATTCTGTACCCTATTAGGCACGGTTATTTTACTACCAGTATAACCTATTAGACTTGTATCTACACTGCCCTTCCTCCTACCTACAGCTGTATCCACTCTTACTTCATTTTCTTTCCACTCTATGCTAAATTCTGGCGTGGAGATTACCTGGACATCTCCCAACCATCTCCCCCAAATTCCTAGTTTAAAGCTCTCTTAATCAGTTGTGCCAACCTCCATCCTAGAAGTCTATTTCCTTCCCTACTCAGATGAAGTCCATCCCGAGAGAACTGTCCTCTATCCATGAATGCCTCCCAATGACCATACATCCCAAAGCCCTCCTTATAGCACCACTGCCTAAGCCATCTATTGATAGTCATAATCTTGTCACACCTTTGTTGCCCTTCTCTAGGAACAGGCAGAATCCCACTAAAGATCACCTGAGCCTCAATTTCCTTAAGCGTCCTCCCCAACCTAGCATAGTCTCCCTTAATACTTTCCAGCGAGAATCTAGCCGTATCATTTGTTCCCACATGAAGGATAATTAGGGGATTCTTTCCCGCTCCCTTTAGAATCCTTTTCAACCTCAGGTCTACATCCCGTATCTTAGCACCTGGAAGACAGCACACCCTCCTATTTTCTGGATCAGCTCTGGTTACAGGCCTATCTATTCTTCTCAGTAAAGAGTCCCCAATCACATAGACCTGCCTTTTCCTAGTGACGGTGCTATTCTCCAGTCTATCCCCTGTTCCCTCTGGCTGCAAGTTCTTTCCATTCCCATTCTCCCTTGTAATCCTTTTTAACCCATCCTGTATCCTCCTGGGGCTCATATTTGGTGTAATCTCCATTAACTCTTCCCCTTTTCCTATAGGACTAACCGCTCTTCTCTTCTTCCTTGCCCTGTCACCTTCAGTGACTACCTGCTGAGCCCCTTCGTCATTTTCCAACTCTGCAAACCTATTCTGAAGCTCTATTTCTCCTTCACTAGCCCGTCTTTTCCTCTGCCTAGTTCTTTTAGTCACATGCTTCCACTGACCACTTTCCTCACCCAGTCTCCCCTCAGAATTCCCTAGTCCTGCTTCCATCTGCAAGTCTGAGCTTTTCCCTTCAGATACCTCATGTCTTTGCTCCATAATCTGCTCAAACCCCTTCCTAAACTCTACCAGACTTTCCACCTGCATCTCCAAACCTCTGATCTTTTCCTCCATCAGCTCTATCAGACGGCATTTCATGCAGACAAAACTCTTACCAGGTGCCCCCTCCAGGATCATGTACATACCACAGCTTCCACATCCAGTCATCTTCATTGTGTCATCTGCTACATGGGTCACTCCCACTGCCACCTCTGAATCTGTCATAGCCTTCCCACCTAAATCCTGTTAATCAGGGAAACACAAACCACACCCAAACACCACCACCCACAGCAAAAACAAACCCCACACAAGCACCACAAGACAAACTCCCCTTTCAAACTCCCACTCAAACTCCCCTGTTTACAGCTCTGTTTGCTAGCTCCTGTGCCGCTGCAGCTGTCTGTGCCACTGCCTGACTGGCTGCTGCCTTTATAGGACCCCTAGTCAGTGAAGCCCCGCCCCCTAATCAGGGCTCAGCTTCTCTCCCAGCACAAAGCCCCTTTTCGATCCCCTGCTGGTGATTTGGAAGAAATCGTTTCTTGAAATATACTAAACTAGAGAAATTCATCTTTGACCTGTGCGACAGATAAATTTGAGAGGGAATCTTCCTGAAAGCCCTGAGGATTCACTTCTCGTCAGACGGTACAGAGCAGTTTGCGAAAATTACTCAGAATGAGAACGTCGTTCGTAATCAGGTATCCTGAGGTCTTTCTCATGGAACCATCCACCAAAAAGCAAGTCTATTCTCTCTGCGGCATTTGGCAGAGATTTATAGTGAAAATTGCTAAAAAGGAGAACGTTATAACTGATCAATGCTAATAATCAATGACAAATGGAATCATCCTCCAAAAGCCTTTCAGATTGGCTCCCTGTGATTAGGTAGATATCAGTTGACGATTTGGTAGAAATTACTAAAAAGGAGGCAGTTCTTTCTGATCAATGTTAGCAATTAATTACACATGGAATCATCCTCCGGACTATATTCATAATTAGCTCCTGGAGATTTGGACTCAAATCGGTTCGTGAAAATGACTAGGAATGAGACAATTCATTCCTCATCCGTCTTCTGATAAATTTCCCACGGAATCATCCAGCAGAAAAGCAAAGGCATTCCCCCTTGGTGCGTTGGAACAGATCGGTTCGTGCAAATCACTCAAGGTAGAAAATCATTCTTTACAAGTCCCTAGTGGTAAAGACTCCAGCAATCCAGCTTCTCTCCTGGTGAGTTCGTAGCGATTGGTTCAAGAAAATTACTCCGAAGGAGACTTAAATTATTGACAAGTACTAGTGCTAAAGCTCTCCTCGAATGATTAACCAAAATGCTTTTCGATACGATGACACAGAAGGGCACAGAACACGACACACCAAAATAACACACGAGAAAGACACACACACACCGCGACACGGAAAGCATCACCCACAAAACATCACACACACGACCCACAACATCTCACAAACACACACTCACTCAACACAAGACGACCCACAACATGTCGAGCGCTGTGGAGCGAGGGCTCCGGCTTGGCTTTCGCAGCGGCTCTGGCGAGGAATGGTGCCGGAGCTCTCGCCGGAGGGGAAGATGGTAGGAGGGGGCCTGAGCCGCTTGGGCCTCTTTCCAAGGAGGCGGAACCAGGCCTCCGCTCTCTGCCCTCTGCAGACCTGGCTGCCAGGTCAGTGCTTCCAGTTCCTCGTCCGCACTCGCTGTCGTCGTCCTCCTCAGCGGCCGTGGGCGTCCTCGCTGGGGACGGGGCTCGGGGGGATGAAGGTGGGGAGGGGCCAGAGTCTCTTGAGCAGAGTGACTCTGTGGGGTGCCGTTAGAAAAGGAGATTTTGTTTGGGATGCTCCAGGTGGAATGGGAGGAGAGTGGAGGGCGGATCCCCGCCGTGTGGGAGAGGCAAAGAGAGGAGCCTCCGAGACGTTGCCGACTGAGAATGATAACTTACTTGGTTTTTTCCCCTTGGGCTGGGTTTAGTAGCAAGGAAAAAGAAGTCAAGCCTCAGAGTCTACTGCCCTCATGCGACGGAATGTGAGTGAGAGCAGTGAGCCTGTGACCGTTGGGGATACCAGGCAAGAGCCCTCCATCTGGGAGCCGAGCTCTCGCCAGTCTCGGTGAGAGAAGTGTCTGGTTTGGTGAGGGCTCTGCTCACGCCCCACCTGAGTCCGGGTCGGGAAGCCCCGTCCATTAGGGTTTGCTGTGTAAGAAAAGGTTCCTGATCAGCTGTGGTTACGAGGGAGAAAAGGTCCCATTTTCAGAGGCTGCTCGTTTCTCTGGTCAGGAACGGTGTCTTCTCCACAACTGAAGCTTGGATCCAAGAGGATGACTCCAGGTGGTGAGTTGCCCGCCTTGCTCTCATGTTTCTCTGTTTTCTCTCCTGTGTTCGCCAACTCGCTCTTTCTCTTCTCTCCTCATGCCGTGTCCCTTCACAGGACACGGGTAGGTGTGCATTCCCACAAGGGAGGTCTCGGGAGCCATGGAAAAGTCGGAGCGGACGAAAATCATGCAGGGCAGTAGAAAGGCTGCTGAAAGTACCTGAAGTGACAAAGAAAATGAGAAGGGGGAAGTCCAGCCTGAAACAGGAGTGTAGTCTGTAAAGAGAAACAACGGGAAGTCTAAGCTACAGAAACTCTTCAAGTTGCCGAAAGACATGTAGGATGGGAAATTACTTCTTGAATCCAGTCTGTTGAAGATCTTAGGCTCAGTATGCGTGCGTATTTGTAGTTGCTTAGCAATCTGCCTTCTTCTGTTTGCTATCCCTTCTAATCACTGAAAATCTAGCTATCTATTTTTGTTTAGTTTTATTATTATTATTATTTATTATTAAACTCAGTTTGTGCAACTGGTGCTCCGTGAGGAAATGATTTGTGTGTATTACTCCAAGGGGCTGCCTGGTGTCACTGTTGCTCCAGGAGGGAAATGATTTGAGCACTACCTGAATTGGCCACGCAGTGTCACCATTGCTCCGTGAGGGAAATGCTTTCTGCATTACTCCAAGTGGCCACCCAGTGTCTCTGTTGCTCCAGGAGGGAAATGCTTTCTGCATGACCTGAATTGGCCACACACATCACTGTTGCTCCGGGGTGGGGGGTGGGGGGGGAGGCGGGGGATTGTTTGTGTGTTACTCCTGAGTGGCCACGTCGTGTCACTCTTCCTCCAGGAGGGGAATGCTTTGTGCATTACCCTGTGTGGCCACCCAAGACAACACACACAGCACGACACCGACGCACACACACACAGAACACGTCACACATACAGATGGGTAGTGTAAATTGCTAAAAATGAGACATTCATTACTAATCAGATGTAGCCGTTGATGTCTCATGCACTCTTCCTCGAAAAGCCATACGTAGTCTCGCCTGATCATTTGGTAGAGATCTGTTCAAGAAAAGTACTCCTAATGAGACATAAATTATTGACAAGTACCAGTCATCAATTTCTCCTCGAATGATTCACCAAAACGCTTTTCGATCCCCTGCTGGTGATTTGGAAGAAATCGTTTCTTGAAATGTACTAAACTAGAGAAATTCATCTTTGACCTGTGCGACAGATAAATTTGAGAGGGAATCTTCCTGAAAGCCCCGAGGATTCACTTCTCGTCAGACGGTACAGAGCAGTTTGCGAAAATTACTCAGAATGAGAACGTCGTTCGTAATCAGGTATCCTGAGGTCTTTCTCATGGAACCATCCACCAAAAAGCAAGTCTATTCTCTCTGCGGCATTTGGCAGAGATTTATCGTGAAAATTGCTAAAGAAGAGAACGTTATAACTGATCAATGCTAATAATCAATGACAAATGGAATCATCCTCCAAAAGCCTTTCAGATTGGCTCCCTGTGATTAGATAGATATCAGTTGACAATTTGGTAGAAATTACTAAAAAGGAGGCAGTTCTTTCTGATCAATGTTAGCAATTAATTACACATGGAATCATCCTCCGGACTATATTCACAATTAGCTCCTGGAGATTTGGACTAAAATCGGTTCGTGAAAATGACTAGGAATGAGACAATTCATTCCTCATCCGTCTTCTGATAAATTTCCCACGGAATCATCCAGCAGAAAAGCAAAGGCATTCCCCCTTGGTGCGTTGGAACAGATCGGTTCGTGCAAATCACTCAAGGTAGAAAATCATTCTTTACAAGTCCCTAGTGGTAAAGACTCCAGCAATCCAGCTTCTCTCCTGGTGAGTTCGTAGCGATTGGTTCAAGAAAATTACTCCGAAGGAGACTTAAATTATTGACAAGTACTAGTGCTAAAGCTCTCCTCGAATGATTAACCAAAATGCTTTCGATACGATGACACAGAAGGGCACAGAACACGACACACCAAAATAACACACGAGAAAGACACACACACACCTCGACACGGAAAGCATCACCCACAAAACATCACACACACGACCCACAACATCTCACAAACACACACTCACTCAACACAAGACGACCCACAACATGTCGAGCGCTGTGGAGCGAGGGCTCCGGCTCGGCTTTCGCAGCGGCTCTGGCGAGGAATGGTGCCGGAGCTCTCGCCGGAGGGGAAGACGGCAGGAGGGGGCCTGAGCCGCTTGGGCCTCTTTCCAAGGAGGCGGAACCAGGCCTCCGCTCTCTGCCCTCTGCAGACCTGGCTGCCAGGTCAGTGCTTCCAGTTCCTCGTCCGCACTCGCTGTCATCGTCCTCCTCAGTGGCAGTGGGCGTCCTCGCTGGGGACGGGGCTCGGGGGGATGAAGGTGGGGAGGGGCCAGAGTCTCTTGAGCAGAGTGACTCTGTGGGGTGCCGTTAGAAAAGGAGATTTTGGTTGGGATGCTCCAGGTGGAATGGGAGGAGAGTGGAGGGTGGATCCCCGCCGTGTGGGAGAGGCAAAGAGAGGAGCCTCCGAGACGTTGCCGACTGAGAATGATAACTTACTTGTTATTACACATGGAATCATCCTCCGGACTATATTCATAATTAGCTCCTGGAGATTTGGACTAAAATCGGTTCGTGAAAATGACTAGGAATGAGACAATTCATTCCTCATCCGTCTTCTGATAAATTTCCCATGGAATCATCCAGCAGAAAAGCAAAGGCATTCCCCCTTGGTGCGTTGGAACAGATCGGTTCGTGCAAATCACGCAAGGTAGAATATCATTCTTTACAAGTCCCTAGTGGTAAAGACTCCAGCAATCCAGCTTCTCTCCTGGTGAGTTCGTAGCGATTGGTTCAAGAAAATTACTCCGAAGGAGACTTAAATTATTGACAAGTACTAGTGCAAAAGCTCTCCTCGAATGATTCACCAAAATGCTTTTCGATACGATGACACAGAAGGGCACAGAACACGACACACCAAAATAAGACACGAGAAAGACACACACACACCGCGACACGGAAAGCATCACCCACAAAACATCACACACACGACCCACAACATCTCACAAACACACACTCACTCAACACAAGACGACCCACAACATGTCGAGCGCTGTGGAGCGAGGGCTCCGGCTCGGCTTTCGCAGCGGCTCTGGCGAGGAATGGTGCCGGAGCTCTTGCCGGAGGGGAAGACGGCAGGAGGGGGCCTGAGCCGCTTGGGCCTCTTTCCAAGGAGGCGGAACCAGGCCTCCGCTCTCTGCCCTCTGCAGACCTGGCTGGCAGGTCAGTGCTTCCAGTTCCTCGTCCGCACTCGCTGTCGTCGTCCTCCTCAGCGGCCGTGGGCGTCCTCGCTGGGGACGGGGCTCGGGGGGATGAAGGTGGGGAGGGGCCAGAGTCTCTTGAGCAGAGTGACTCTGTGGGGTGCCGTTAGAAAAGGAGATTTTGGTTGGGATGCTCCAGGTGGAATGGGAGGAGAGTGGAGGGCGGATCCCCGCCGTGTGGGAGAGGCAAAGAGAGGAGCCTCCGAGACGTTGCCGACTGAGAATGGTAACTTACTTGTTTTTTTCCCCTTTGGCTGGGTTTAGTAGCAAGGAAAAAGAAGTCAAGCCTCAGAGTCTACTGCTCTCATGCGACGGAATGTGAGTGAGAGCAGCGAGCCTGTGACCGTTGGGGATACCAGGCAAGAGCCCTCCATCTGGGAGCCGAGCTCTCGCCAGTCTCGGTGAGAGAAGTGTCTGGTTTGGTGAGGGCTCTGCTCACGCCCCACCTGAGTCCGGGTCGGGAAGCCCCGTCCATTAGGGTTCGGTGTGTAAGATAAGGTTCCTGATCAGCTGTGGTTACGAGGGAGAAAAGGTTCCATTTTCAGAGGCTGCTCGTTTCTCTGGTCAGGAACGGTGTCTTCTCCACAACTGAAGCTTGGATCCAAGAGGATGACTCCAGGTGGTGAGTTGCCCGCCTTGCTCTCATGTTTCTCTGTTTTCTCTCCTGTGTTCGCCAACTCGCTCTTTCTCTTCTCTCCTCTTCTCTCCTCGTGCCGTGTCCCTTCACAGGACACGGGTAGGTGTGCATTCCCACAAGGGAGGTCTCGGGAGCCATGGAAAAGTCGGAGCGGACGAAAATCATGCAGGGAAGTAGAAAGGCTGCTGAAAGTACCTGAAGTGACAAAGAAAATGAGAAGGGGGAAGTCCAGCCTGAAACAGGAGTGTAGTCTGTAAAGAGAAACAACGGGAAGTCTAAGCTACAGAAACTCTTCAAGTTGCCGAAAGACATGTAGGATGGGAAATTACTTCTTGAATCCAGTCTGTTGAAGATCTTAGGCTCAGTATGCGTGCGTATTTGTAGTTGCTTAGCAATCTGCCTTCTTCTGTTTGCTATCCCTTCTAATCACTGAAAATCTAGCTATCTATTTTTTGTTTAGTTTTATTATTATTATTATTTATTATTAAACTCAGTTTGTGCAACTGGTGCTCCGTGAGGAAATGATTTGTGTGTATTACTCCAAGGGGCTGCCCGGTGTCACTGTTGCTCCAGGAGGGAAATGATTTGAGCACTACCTGAATTGGCCACGCAGTGTCACCATTGCTCCGTGAGGGAAATGCTTTCTGCATTACTCCAAGTGGCCACCCAGTGTCACTGTTGCTCCAGGAGGGAAATGCTTTCTGCATGACCTGAATTGGCCACACACATCACTGTTGCTCCGGGGTGGGGGGTGGGGGGGGAGGCGGGGGATTGTTTGTGTGTTACTCCTGAGTGGCCACGTCGTGTCACTCTTCCTCCAGGAGGGGAATGCTTTGTGCATTACCCTGTGTGGCCACCCAAGACAACACACACAGCACGACACCGACGCAGACACACACAGAACACGTCACACATACAGATGGGTAGTGTAAATTGCTAAAAATGAGACATTCATTACTAATCAGATGTAGCCGTTGATGTCTCATGCACTCTTCCTCGAAAAGCCATACGTAGTCTCGCCTGATCATTTGGTAGAGATCTGTTCAAGAAAAGTACTCCTAATGAGACATACATTATTGACAAGTACTAGTCATCAATTTCTCCTCGAATGATTCACCAAAACGCTTTTCGATCCCCTGCTGGTGATTTGGAAGAAATCGTTTCTTGAAATGTACTAAACTAGAGAAATTCATCTTTGACCTGTGCGACAGATAAATTTGAGAGGGAATCTTCCTGAAAGCCCCGAGGATTCACTTCTCGTCAGACGGTACAGAGCAGTTTGCGAAAATTACTCAGAATGAGAACGTCGTTCGTAATCAGGTATCCTGAGGTCTTTCTCATGGAACCATCCACCAAAAAGCAAGTCTATTCTCTCTGCGGCATTTGGCAGAGATTTATCGTGAAAATTGCTAAAAAAGAGAACGTTATAACTGATCAATGCTAATAATCAATGACAAATGGAATCATCCTCCAAAAGCCTTTCAGATTGGCTCCCTGTGATTAGGTAGATATCAGTTGACGATTTGGTAGAAATTACTAAAAAGGAGGCAGTTCTTTCTGATCAATGTTAGCAATTAATTACACATGGAATCATCCTCCGGACTATATTCATAATTAGCTCCTGGAGATTTGGACTCAAATCGGTTCGTGAAAATGACTAGGAATGAGACAATTCATTCCTCATCCGTCTTCTGATAAATTTCCCACGGAATCATCCAGCAGAAAAGCAAAGGCATTCCCCCTTGGTGCGTTGGAACAGATCGGTTCGTGCAAATCACGCAAGGTAGAAAATCATTCTTTACAAGTCCCTAGTGGTAAAGACTCCAGCAATCCAGCTTCTCTCCTGGTGAGTTCGTAGCGATTGGTTCAAGAAAATTACTCCGAAGGAGACTTAAATTATTGACAAGTACTAGTGCTAAAGCTCTCCTCGAATGATTAACCAAAATGCTTTTCGATACGATGACACAGAAGGGCACAGAACACGACACACCAAAATAACACACGAGAAAGACACACACACACCGCGACACGGAAAGCATCACCCACAAAACATCACACACACGACCCACAACATCTCACAAAAACACACACACTCAACACAAGACGACCCACAACATGTCGAGCGCTGTGGAGCGAGGGCTCCGGCTCGGCTTTCGCAGCGGCTCTGGCGAGGAATGGTGCCGGAGCTCTCGCCGGAGGGGAAGACGGCAGGAGGGGGCCTGAGCCGCTTGGGCCTCTTTCCAAGGAGGCGGAACCAGGCCTCCGCTCTCTGCCCTCTGCAGACCTGGCTGCCAGGTCAGTGCTTCCAGTTCCTCGTCCGCACTCGCTGTCATCGTCCTCCTCAGCGGCCGTGGGCGTCCTCGCTGGGGACGGGGCTCGGGGGGATGAAGGTGGGGAGGGGCCAGAGTCTCTTGAGCAGAGTGACTCTGTGGGGTGCCGTTAGAAAAGGAGATTTTGGTTGGGATGCTCCAGGTGGAATGGGAGGAGAGTGGAGGGCGGATCCCCGCCGTGTGGGAGAGGCAAAGAGAGGAGCCTCCGAGACGTTGCCGACTGAGAATGATAACTTACTTGTTTTTTTCCCCTTGGGCTGGGTTTAGTAGCAAGGAAAAAGAAGTCAAGCCTCAGAGTCCACTGCCCTCATGCGACGGAATGTGAGTGAGAGCAGCGAGCCTGTGACCGTTGGGGATACCAGGCAAGAGCCCTCCATCTGGGAGCCGAGCTCTCGCCAGTCTCGGTGAGAGAAGTGTCTGGTTTGGTGAGGGCTCTGCTCACGCCCCACCTGAGTCCGGGTCGGGAAGCCCCGTCCATTAGGGTTCGCTGTGTAAGAAAAGGTTCCTGATCAGCTGTGGTTAAGAGGGAGAAAAGGTCCCATTTTCAGAGGCTGCTCGTTTCTCTGGTCAGGAACGGTGTCTTCTCCACAACTGAAGCTTGGATCCAAGAGGATGACTCCAGGTGGTGAGTTGCCCGCCTTGCTCTCATGTTTCTCTGTTTTCTCTCCTGTGTTCGCCAACTCGCTCTTTCTCTTCTCTTCTCTCCTCTTCTCTCCTCGTGCCGTGTCCCTTCACAGGACACGGGTAGGTGTGCATTCCCACAAGGGAGGTCTCGGGAGCCATGGAAAAGTCGGAGCGGACGAAAATCATGCAGGGAAGTAGAAAGGCTGCTGAAAGTACCTGAAGTGACAAAGAAAATGAGAAGGGGGAAGTCCAGCCTGAAACAGGAGTGTAGTCTGTAAAGAGAAACAACGGGAAGTCTAAGCTACAGAAACTCTTCAAGTTGCCGAAAGACATGTAGGATGGGAAATTACTTCTTGAATCCAGTCTGTTGAAGATCTTAGGCTCAGTATGCGTGCGTATTTGTAGTTGCTTAGCAATCTGCCTTCTTCTGTTTGCTATCCCTTCTAATCACTGAAAATCTAGCTATCTATTTTTTGTTTAGTTTTATTATTATTATTATTATTATTTATTATTAAACTCAGTTTGTGCAACTGGTGCTCCGTGACGAAATGATTTGTGTGTATTACTCCAAGGGGCTGCCCGGTGTCACTGTTGCTCCAGGAGGGAAATGATTTGAGCACTACCTGAATTGGCCACGCAGTGTCACCATTGCTCCGTGAGGGAAATGCTTTCTGCATTACTCCAAGTGGCCACCGAGTGTCACTGTTGCTCCAGGAGGGAAATGCTTTCTGCATGACCTGAATTGGCCACACACATCACTGTTGCTCCGGGGTGGGGGGTGGGGGGGGGGAGGCGGGGGATTGTTTGTGTGTTACTCCTGAGTGGCCACGTCGTGTCACTCTTCCTCCAGGAGGGGAATGCTTTGTGCATTACCCTGTGTGGCCACCCAAGACAACACACACAGCACGACACCGACGCACACACACACAGAACACTTCACACATACAGATGGGTAGTGTAAATTGCTAAAAATGAGACATTCATTACTAATCAGATGTAGCCGTTGATGTCTCATGCACTCTTCCTCGAAAAGCCATACGTAGTCTCGCCTGATCATTTGGTAGAGATCTGTTCAAGAAAAGTACTCCTAATGAGACATACATTATTGACAAGTACTAGTCATCAATTTCTCCTCGAATGATTCACCAAAACGCTTTTCGATCCCCTGCTGGTGATTTGGAAGAAATCGTTTCTTGAAATGTACTAAACTAGAGAAATTCATCTTTGACCTGTGCGACAGATAAATTTGAGAGGGAATCTTCCTGAAAGCCCCGAGGATTCACTTCTCGTCAGACGGTACAGAGCAGTTTGCGAAAATTACTCAGAATGAGAACGTCGTTCGTAATCAGGTATCCTGAGGTCTTTCTCATGGAACCATCCACCAAAAAGCAAGTCTATTCTCTCTGCGGCATTTGGCAGAGATTTATCGTGAAAATTGCTAAAAAAGAGAACGTTATAACTGATCAATGCTAATAATCAATGACAAATGGAATCATCCTCCAAAAGCCTTTCAGATTGGCTCCCTGTGATTAGGTAGATATCAGTTGACGATTTGGTAGAAATTACTAAAAAGGAGGCAGTTCTTTCTGATCAATGTTAGCAATTAATTACACATGGAATCATCCTCCGGACTATATTCATAATTAGCTCCTGGAGATTTGGACTCAAATCGGTTCGTGAAAATGACTAGGAATGAGACAATTCATTCCTCATCCGTCTTCTGATAAATTTCCCACGGAATCATCCAGCAGAAAAGCAAAGGCATTCCCCCTTGGTGCGTTGGAACAGATCGGTTCGTGCAAATCACTCAAGGTAGAAAATCATTCTTTACAAGTCCCTAGTGGTAAAGACTCCAGCAATCCAGCTTCTCTCCTGGTGAGTTCATAGCGATTGGTTCAAGAAAATTACTCCGAAGGAGACTTAAATTATTGACAAGTACTAGTGCTAAAGCTCTCCTCGAATGATTAACCAAAATGCTTTTCGATACGATGACACAGAAGGGCACAGAACACGACACACCAAAATAACACACGAGAAAGACACACACACACCGCGACACGGAAAGCATCACCCACAAAACATCACACACACGACCCACAACATCTCACAAAAACACACACACTCAACACAAGACGACCCACAACATGTCGAGCGCTGTGGAGCGAGGGCTCCGGCTCGGCTTTCGCAGCGGCTCTGGCGAGGAATGGTGCCGGAGCTCTCGCCGGAGGGGAAGACGGCAGGAGGGGGCCTGAGCCGCTTGGGCCTCTTTCCAAGGAGGCGGAACCAGGCCTCCGCTCTCTGCCCTCTGCAGACCTGGCTGCCAGGTCAGTGCTTCCAGTTCCTCGTCCGCACTCGCTGTCATCGTCCTCCTCAGCGGCCGTGGGCGTCCTCGCTGGGGACGGGGCTCGGGGGGATGAAGGTGGGGAGGGGCCAGAGTCTCTTGAGCAGAGTGACTCTGTGGGGTGCCGTTAGAAAAGGAGATTTTGGTTGGGATGCTCCAGGTGTAATGGGAGGAGAGTGGAGGGCGGATCCCCGCCGTGTGGGAGAGGCAAAGAGAGGAGCCTCCGAGACGTTGCCGACTGAGAATGATAACTTACTTGTTTTTTTCCCCTTGGGCTGGGTTTAGTAGCAAGGAAAAAGAAGTCAAGCCTCAGAGTCCACTGCCCTCATGCGACGGAATGTGAGTGAGAGCAGCGAGCCTGTGACCGTTGGGGATACCAGGCAAGAGCCCTCCATCTGGGAGCCGAGCTCTCGCCAGTCTCGGTGAGAGAAGTGTCTGGTTTGGTGAGGGCTCTGCTCACGCCCCACCTGAGTCCGGGTCGGGAAGCCCCGTCCATTAGGGTTCGCTGTGTAAGAAAAGGTTCCTGATCAGCTGTGGTTACGAGGGAGAAAAGGTCCCATTTTCAGAGGCTGCTCGTTTCTCTGGTCAGGAACGGTGTCTTCTCCACAACTGAAGCTTGGATCCAAGAGGATGACTCCAGGTGGTGAGTTGCCCGCCTTGCTCTCATGTTTCTCTGTTTTCTCTCCTGTGTTCGCCAACTCGCTCTTTCTCTTCTCTTCTCTCCTCTTCTCTCCTCGTGCCGTGTCCCTTCACAGGACACGGGTAGGTGTGCATTCCCACAAGGGAAGTCTCGGGAGCCATGGAAAAGTCGGAGCGGACGAAAATCATGCAGGGCAGTAGAAAGGCTGCTGAAAGTACCTGAAGTGACAAAGAAAATGAGAAGGGGGAAGTCCAGCCTGAAACAGGAGTGTAGTCTGTAAAGAGAAACAACGGGAAGTCTAAGCTACAGAAACTCTTCAAGTTGCCGAAAGACATGTAGGATGGGAAATTACTTCTTGAATCCAGTCTGTTGAAGATCTTAGGCTCAGTATGCGTGCGTATTTGTAGTTGCTTAGCAATCTGCCTTCTTCTGTTTGCTATCCCTTCTAATCACTGAAAATCTAGCTATCTATTTTTTGTTTAGTTTTATTATTATTATTATTATTATTATTATTTATTATTAAACTCAGTTTGTGCAACTGGTGCTCCGTGAGGAAATGATTTGTGTGTATTACTCCAAGGGGCTGCCCGGTGTCACTGTTGCTCCAGGAGGGAAATGATTTGGACACTACCTGAATTGGCCACGCAGTGTCACCCTTGCTCCATGAGGGAAATGCTTTCTGCATTACTCCAAGTGGCCACCCAGTGTCACTGTTGCTCCAGGAGGGAAATGCTTTCTGCATGACCTGAATTGGCCACACACATCACTGTTGCTCCGGGGTGGGGGGTGGGGGGGTGGAGGCGGGGGATTGTTTGTGTGTTACTCCTGAGTGGCCACGTCGTGTCACTCTTCCTCCAGGAGGGGAATGCTTTGTGCATTACCCTGTGTGGCCACCCAAGACAACACACACAGCACGACACCGACGCACACACACACAGAACACGTCACACATACAGATGGGTAGTGTAAATTGCTAAAAATGAGACATTCATTACTAATCAGATGTAGCCGTTGATGTCTCATGCACTCTTCCTCGAAAAGCCATACGTAGTCTCGCCTGATCATTTGGTAGAGATCTGTTCAAGAAAAGTACTCCTAATGAGACATACATTATTGACAAGTACTAGTCATCAATTTCTCCTCGAATGATTCACCAAAACACTTTTCGATCCCCTGCTGGTGATTTGGAAGAAATCGTTTCTTGAAATGTACTAAACTAGAGAAATTCATCTTTGACCTGTGCGACAGATAAATTTGAGAGGGAATCTTCCTGAAAGCCCCGAGGATTCACTTCTCGTCAGACGGTACAGAGCAGTTTGCGAAAATTACTCAGAATGAGAACGTCGTTCGTAATCAGGTATCCTGAGGTCTTTCTCATGGAACCATCCACCAAAAAGCAAGTCTATTCTCTCTGCGGCATTTGGCAGAGATTTATCGTGAAAATTGCTAAAAAAGAGAACGTTATAACTGATAAGTGCTAATAATCAATGACAAATGGAATCATCCTCCAAAAGCCTTTCAGATTGGCTCCCTGTGATTAGGTAGATATCAGTTGACGATTTGGTAGAAATTACTAAAAAGGAGGCAGTTCTTTCTGATCAATGTTAGCAATTAATTACACATGGAATCATCCTCCGGACTATATTCATAATTAGCTCCTGGAGATTTGGACTCAAATCGGTTCGTGAAAATGACTAGGAATGAGACAATTCATTCCTCATCCGTCTTCTGATAAATTTCCCACGGAATCATCAGCACAAAAGCAAAGGCATTCCCCCTTGGTGCGTTGGAACAGATGGGTTCGTGCAAATCACTCAAGGTAGAAAATCATTCTTTACAAGTCCCTAGTGGTAAAGACTCCAGCAATCCAGCTTCTCTCCTGGTGAGTTCGTAGCGATTGGTTCAAGAAAATTACTCCGAAGGAGACTTAAATTATTGACAAGTACTAGTGCTAAAGCTCTCCTCGAATGATTAACCAAAATGCTTTTCGATACGATGACACAGAAGGGCACAGAACACGACACACCAAAATAACACACGAGAAAGACACACACACACCGCGACACGGAAAGCATCACCCACAAAACATCACACACACCACCCACAACATCTCACAAACACACACTCACTCAACACAAGACGACCCACAACATGTCGAGCGCTGTGGAGCGAGGGCTCCGGCTCGGCTTTCGCAGCGGCTCTGGCGAGGAATGGTGCCGGAGCTCTCGCCGGAGGGGAAGACGGCAGGAGGGGGCCTGAGCCGCTTGGGCCTCTTTCCAAGGAGGCGGAACCAGGCCTCCGCTCTCTGCCCTCTGCAGACCTGGCTGCCAGGTCAGTGCTTCCAGTTCCTCGTCCGCACTCGCTGTCGTCGTCCTCCTCAGCGGCCGTGGGCGTCCTCGCTGGGGACGGGGCTCGGGGGGATGAAGGTGGGGAGGGGCCAGAGTCTCTTGAGCAGAGTGACTCTGTGGGGTGCCGTTAGAAAAGGAGATTTTGGTTGGGATGCTCCAGGTGGAATGGGAGGAGAGTGGAGGGCGGATCCCCGCCGTGTGGGAGAGGCAAAGAGAGGAGCCTCCGAGACGTTGCCGACTGAGAATGATAACTTACTTGTTTTTTTCCCCTTGGGCTGGGTTTAGTAGCAAGGAAAAAGAAGTCAAGCCTCAGAGTCTACTGCCCTCATGCGACGGAATGTGAGTGAGAGCAGCGAGCCTGTGACCGTTGGGGATACCAGGCAAGAGCCCTCCATCTGGGAGCCGAGCTCTCGCCAGTCTCGGTGAGAGAAGTGTCTGGTTTGGTGAGGGCTCTGCTCACGCCCCACCTGAGTCCGGGTCGGGAAGCCCCGTCCATTAGGGTTCGCTGTGTAAGAAAAGGTTCCTGATCAGCTGTGGTTACGAGGGAGAAAAGGTCCCATTTTCAGAGGCTGCTCGTTTCTCTGGTCAGGAACGGTGTCTTCTCCACAACTGAAGCTTGGATCCAAGAGGATGACTCCAGGTGGTGAGTTGCCCGCCTTGCTCTCATGTTTCTCTGTTTTCTCTCCTGTGTTCGCCAACTCGCTCTTTCTCTTCTCTTCTCTCCTCTTCTCTCCTCGTGCCGTGTCCCTTCACAGGACACGGGTAGGTGTGCATTCCCACAAGGGAGGTCTCGGGAGCCATGGAAAAGTCGGAGCGGACGAAAATCATGCAGGGCAGTAGAAAGGCTGCTGAAAGTACCTGAAGTGACAAAGAAAATGAGAAGGGGGAAGTCCAGCCTGAAACAGGAGTGTAGTCTGTAAAGAGAAACAACGGGAAGTCTAAGCTACAGAAACTCTTCAAGTTGCCGAAAGACATGTAGGATGGGAAATTACTTCTTGAATCCAGTCTGTTGAAGATCTTAGGCTCAGTATGCGTGCGTATTTGTAGTTGCTTAGCAATCTGCCTTCTTCTGTTTGCTATCCCTTCTAATCACTGAAAATCTAGCTATCTATTTTTTGTTTAGTTTTATTATTATTATTATTATTTATTATTATTAAACTCAGTTTGTGCAACTGGTGCTCCGTGAGGAAATGATTTGTGTGTATTACTCCAAGGGGCTGCCCGGTGTCACTGTTGCTCCAGGAGGGAAATGATTTGAGCACTACCTGAATTGGCCACGCAGTGTCACCATTGCTCCGTGAGGGAAATGCTTTCTGCATTACTCCAAGTGGCCACCCAGTGTCACTGTTGCTCCAGGAGGGAAATGCTTTCTGCATGACCTGAATTGGCCACACACATCACTGTTGCTCCGGGGTGGGGGGTGGGGGGTGGGGAGGCGGGGGATTGTTTGTGTGTTACTCCTGAGTGGCCACGTCGTGTCACTCTTCCTCCAGGAGGGGAATGCTTTGTGCATTACCCTGTGTGGCCACCCAAGACAACACACACAGCACGACACCGACGCAGACACACACAGAACACGTCACACATACAGATGGGTAGTGTAAATTGCTAAAAATGAGACATTCATTACTAATCAGATGTAGCCGTTGATGTCTCATGCACTCTTCCTCGAAAAGCCATATGTAGTCTCGCCTGATCATTTGGTAGAGATCTGTTCAAGAAAAGTACTCCTAATGAGACATACATTATTGACAAGTACTAGTCATCAATTTCTCCTCGAATGATTCACCAAAACGCTTTTCGATCCCCTGCTGGTGATTTGGAAGAAATCGTTTCTTGAAATGTACTAAACTAGAGAAATTCATCTTTGACCTGTGCGACAGATAAATTTGAGAGGGAATCTTCCTGAAAGCCCCGAGGATTCACTTCTCGTCAGACGGTACAGAGCAGTTTGCGAAAATTACTCAGAATGAGAACGTCGTTCGTAATCAGGTATCCTGAGGTCTTTCTCATGGAACCATCCACCAAAAAGCAAGTCTATTCTCTCTGCGGCATTTGGCAGAGATTTATCGTGAAAATTGCTAAAAAAGAGAACGTTATAACTGATCAATGCTAATAATCAATGACAAATGGAATCATCCTCCAAAAGCCTTTCAGATTGGCTCCCTGTGATTAGGTAGATATCAGTTGACGATTTGGTAGAAATTACTAAAAAGGAGGCAGTTCTTTCTGATCAATGTTAGCAATTAATTACACATGGAATCATCCTCCGGACTATATTCATAATTAGCTCCTGGAGATTTGGACTCAAATCGGTTCGTGAAAATGACTAGGAATGAGACAATTCATTCCTCATCCGTCTTCTGATAAATTTCCCACGGAATCATCCAGCAGAAAAGCAAAGGCATTCCCCCTTGGTGCGTTGGAACAGATCGGTTCGTGCAAATCACTCAAGGTAGAAAATCATTCTTTACAAGTCCCTAGTGGTAAAGACTCCAGCAATCCAGCTTCTCTCCTGGTGAGTTCATAGCGATTGGTTCAAGAAAATTACTCCGAAGGAGACTTAAATTATTGACAAGTACTAGTGCTAAAGCTCTCCTCGAATGATTAACCAAAATGCTTTTCGATACGATGACACAGAAGGGCACAGAACACGACACACCAAAATAACACACGAGAAAGACACACACACACCGCGACACGGAAAGCATCACCCACAAAACATCACACACACGACCCACAACATCTCACAAAAACACACACACTCAACACAAGACGACCCACAACATGTCGAGCGCTGTGGAGCGAGGGCTCCGGCTCGGCTTTCGCAGCGGCTCTGGCGAGGAATGGTGCCGGAGCTCTCGCCGGAGGGGAAGACGGCAGGAGGGGGCCTGAGCCGCTTGGGCCTCTTTCCAAGGAGGCGGAACCAGGCCTCCGCTCTCTGCCCTCTGCAGACCTGGCTGCCAGGTCAGTGCTTCCAGTTCCTCGTCCGCACTCGCTGTCATCGTCCTCCTCAGCGGCCGTGGGCGTCCTCGCTGGGGACGGGGCTCGGGGGGATGAAGGTGGGGAGGGGCCAGAGTCTCTTGAGCAGAGTGACTCTGTGGGGTGCCGTTAGAAAAGGAGATTTTGGTTGGGATGCTCCAGGTGTAATGGGAGGAGAGTGGAGGGCGGATCCCCGCCGTGTGGGAGAGGCAAAGAGAGGAGCCTCCGAGACGTTGCCGACTGAGAATGATAACTTACTTGTTTTTTTCCCCTTGGGCTGGGTTTAGTAGCAAGGAAAAAGAAGTCAAGCCTCAGAGTCCACTGCCCTCATGCGACGGAATGTGAGTGAGAGCAGCGAGCCTGTGACCGTTGGGGATACCAGGCAAGAGCCCTCCATCTGGGAGCCGAGCTCTCGCCAGTCTCGGTGAGAGAAGTGTCTGGTTTGGTGAGGGCTCTGCTCACGCCCCACCTGAGTCCGGGTCGGGAAGCCCCGTCCATTAGGGTTCGCTGTGTAAGAAAAGGTTCCTGATCAGCTGTGGTTACGAGGGAGAAAAGGTCCCATTTTCAGAGGCTGCTCGTTTCTCTGGTCAGGAACGGTGTCTTCTCCACAACTGAAGCTTGGATCCAAGAGGATGACTCCAGGTGGTGAGTTGCCCGCCTTGCTCTCATGTTTCTCTGTTTTCTCTCCTGTGTTCGCCAACTCGCTCTTTCTCTTCTCTTCTCTCCTCTTCTCTCCTCGTGCCGTGTCCCTTCACAGGACACGGGTAGGTGTGCATTCCCACAAGGGAAGTCTCGGGAGCCATGGAAAAGTCGGAGCGGACGAAAATCATGCAGGGCAGTAGAAAGGCTGCTGAAAGTACCTGAAGTGACAAAGAAAATGAGAAGGGGGAAGTCCAGCCTGAAACAGGAGTGTAGTCTGTAAAGAGAAACAACGGGAAGTCTAAGCTACAGAAACTCTTCAAGTTGCCGAAAGACATGTAGGATGGGAAATTACTTCTTGAATCCAGTCTGTTGAAGATCTTAGGCTCAGTATGCGTGCGTATTTGTAGTTGCTTAGCAATCTGCCTTCTTCTGTTTGCTATCCCTTCTAATCACTGAAAATCTAGCTATCTATTTTTTGTTTAGTTTTATTATTATTATTATTATTATTATTATTTATTATTAAACTCAGTTTGTGCAACTGGTGCTCCGTGAGGAAATGATTTGTGTGTATTACTCCAAGGGGCTGCCCGGTGTCACTGTTGCTCCAGGAGGGAAATGATTTGGACACTACCTGAATTGGCCACGCAGTGTCACCCTTGCTCCGTGAGGGAAATGCTTTCTGCATTACTCCAAGTGGCCACCCAGTGTCACTGTTGCTCCAGGAGGGAAATGCTTTCTGCATGACCTGAATTGGCCACACACATCACTGTTGCTCCGGGGTGGGGGGTGGGGGGGTGGAGGCGGGGGATTGTTTGTGTGTTACTCCTGAGTGGCCACGTCGTGTCACTCTTCCTCCAGGAGGGGAATGCTTTGTGCATTACCCTGTGTGGCCACCCAAGACAACACACACAGCACGACACCGACGCACACACACACAGAACACGTCACACATACAGATGGGTAGTGTAAATTGCTAAAAATGAGACATTCATTACTAATCAGATGTAGCCGTTGATGTCTCATGCACTCTTCCTCGAAAAGCCATACGTAGTCTCGCCTGATCATTTGGTAGAGATCTGTTCAAGAAAAGTACTCCTAATGAGACATACATTATTGACAAGTACTAGTCATCAATTTCTCCTCGAATGATTCACCAAAACGCTTTTCGATCCCCTGCTGGTGATTTGGAAGAAATCGTTTCTTGAAATGTACTAAACTAGAGAAATTCATCTTTGACCTGTGCGACAGATAAATTTGAGAGGGAATCTTCCTGAAAGCCCCGAGGATTCACTTCTCGTCAGACGGTACAGAGCAGTTTGCGAAAATTACTCAGAATGAGAACGTCGTTCGTAATCAGGTATCCTGAGGTCTTTCTCATGGAACCATCCACCAAAAAGCAAGTCTATTCTCTCTGCGGCATTTGGCAGAGATTTATCGTGAAAATTGCTAAAGAAGAGAACGTTATAACTGATCAATGCTAATAATCAATGACAAATGGAATCATCCTCCAAAAGCCTTTCAGATTGGCTCCCTGTGATTAGGTAGATATCAGCTGACGATTTGGTAGAAATTACTAAAAAGGAGGCAGTTCTTTCTGATCAATGTTAGCAATTAATTACACATGGAATCATCCTCCGGACTATATTCATAATTAGCTCCTGGAGATTTGGACTAAAATCGGTTCGTGAAAATGACTAGGAATGAGACAATTCATTCCTCATCCGTCTTCTGATAAATTTCCCACGGAATCATCAGCACAAAAGCAAAGGCATTCCCCCTTGGTGCGTTGGAACAGATCGGTTCATGCAAATCACTCAAGGTAGAAAATCATTCTTTACAAGTCCCTAGTGGTAAAGACTCCAGCAATCCAGCTTCTCTCCTGGTGAGTTCGTAGCGATTGGTTCAAGAAAATTACTCCGAAGGAGACTTAAATTATTGACAAGTACTAGTGCTAAAGCTCTCCTCGAATGATTAACCAAAATGCTTTTCGATACGATGACACAGAAGGGCACAGAACACGACACACCAAAATAAGACACGAGAAAGACACACACACACCGCGACACGGAAAGCATCACCCACAAAACATCACACACACGACCCACAACATCTCACAAACACACACTCACTCAACACAAGACGACCCACAACATGTCGAGCGCTGTGGAGCGAGGGCTCCGGCTCGGCTTTCGCAGCGGCTCTGGCGAGGAATGGTGCCGGAGCTCTCGCCGGAGGGGAAGAAACAGGAGGGGGCCTGAGCCGCTTGGGCCTCTTTCCAAGGAGGCGGAACCAGGCCTCCGCTCTCTGCCCTCTGCAGACCTGGCTGCCAGGTCAGTGCTTCCAGTTCCTCGTCCGCACTCGCTGTCGTCGTCCTCCTCAGCGGCCGTGGGCGTCCTCGCTGGGGACGGGGCTCGGGGGGATGAAGGTGGGGAGGGGCCAGAGTCTCTTGAGCAGAGTGACTCTGTGGGGTGCCGTTAGAAAAGGAGATTTTGGTTGGGATGCTCCAGGTGGAATGGGAGGAGAGTGGAGGGCGGATCCCCGCCGTGTGGGAGAGGCAAAGAGAGGAGCCTCCGAGACGTTGCCGACTGAGAATGATAACTTACTTGTTTTTTTCCCCTTGGGCTGGGTTTAGTAGCAAGGAAAAAGAAGTCAAGCCTCAGAGTCTACTGCCCTCATGCGACGGAATGTGAGTGAGAGCAGCGAGCCTGTGACCGTTGGGGACACCAGGCAAGAGCCCTCCATCTGGGAGCCGAGCTCTCGCCAGTCTCGGTGAGAGAAGTGTCTGGTTTGGTGAGGACTCTGCTCACGCCCCACCTGAGTCCGGGTCGGGAAGCCCTGTCCATTAGGGTTCGGTGTGTAAGAAAAGGTTCCTGATCAGCCTTGGTTACGAGGGAGAAAAGGTCCCATTTTCAGAGGCTACTCGTTTCTCTGGTCAGGAACGGTGTCTTCTCCACAACTGAAGCTTGGATCCAAGAGGATGACTCCAGGTGGTGAGTTGCCCGCCTTGCTCTCATGTTTCTCTGTTTTCTCTCCTGTGTTCGCCAACTCGCTCTTTCTCTTCTCTCCTCTTCTCTCCTCGTGCCGTGTCCCTTCACAGGACACGGGTAGGTGTGCATTCCCACAAGGGAGGTCTCGGGAGCCATGGAAAAGTCGGAGCGGACGAAAATCATGCAGGGCAGTAGAAAGGCTGCTGAAAGTACCTGAAGTGACAAAGAAAATGAGAAGGGGGAAGTCCAGCCTGAAACAGGAGTGTAGTCTGTAAAGAGAAACAACGGGAAGTCTAAGCTACAGAAACTCTTCAAGTTGCCGAAAGACATGTAGGATGGGAAATTACTTCTTGAATCCAGTCTGTTGAAGATCTTAGGCTCAGTATGCGTGCGTATTTGTAGTTGCTTAGCAATCTGCCTTCTTCTGTTTGCTATCCCTTCTAATCACTGAAAATCTAGCTATCTATTTTTTGTTTAGTTTTATTATTATTATTATTATTATTATTTATTATTAAACTCAGTTTGTGCAACTGGTGCTCCGTGAGGAAATGTTTTGTGTGTATTACTCCAAGGGGCTGCCCGGTGTCACTGTTGCTCCAGGAGGGAAATGATTTGAGCACTACCTGAATTGGCCACGCAGTGTCACCATTGCTCCGTGAGGGAAATGCTTTCTGCATTACTCCAAGTGGCCACCCAGTGTCACTGTTGCTCCAGGAGGGAAATGCTTTCTGCATGACCTGAATTGGCCACACACATCACTGTTGCTCCGGGGTGGGGGGTGGGGGGTGGGGAGGCGGGGGATTGTTTGTGTGTTACTCCTGAGTGGCCACGTCGTGTCACTCTTCCTCCAGGAGGGGAATGCTTTGTGCATTACCCTGTGTGGCCACCCAAGACAACACACACAGCACGACACCGACGCACACACACACAGAACACGTCACACATACAGATGGGTAGTGTAAATTGCTAAAAATGAGACATTCATTACTAATCAGATGTAGCCGTTGATGTCTCATGCACTCTTCCTCGAAAAGCCATATGTAGTCTCGCCTGATCATTTGGTAGAGATCTGTTCAAGAAAAGTACTCCTAATGAGACATACATTATTGACAAGTACTAGTCATCAATTTCTCCTCGAATGATTCACCAAAACGCTTTTCGATCCCCTGCTGGTGATTTGGAAGAAATCGTTTCTTGAAATGTACTAAACTAGAGAAATTCATCTTTGACCTGTGCGACAGATAAATTTGAGAGGGAATCTTCCTGAAAGCCCCGAGGATTCACTTCTCGTCAGACGGTACAGAGCAGTTTGCGAAAATTACTCAGAATGAGAACGTCGTTCGTAATCAGGTATCCTGAGGTCTTTCTCATGGAACCATCCACCAAAAAGCAAGTCTATTCTCTCTGCGGCATTTGGCAGAGATTTATCGTGAAAATTGCTAAAAAAGAGAACGTTATAACTGATCAGTGCTAATAATCAATGACAAATGGAATCATCCTCCAAAAGCCTTTCAGATTGGCTCCCTGTGATTAGGTAGATATCAGTTGACGATTTGGTAGAAATTACTAAAAAGGAGGCAGTTCTTTCTGATCAATGTTAGCAATTAATTACACATGGAATCATCCTCCGGACTATATTCATAATTAGCTCCTGGAGATTTGGACTAAAATCGGTTCGTGAAAATGACTAGGAATGAGACAATTCATTCCTCATCCGTCTTCTGATAAATTTCCCACGGAATCATCCAGCAGAAAAGCAAAGGCATTCCCCCTTGGTGCGTTGGAACAGATCGGTTCGTGCAAATCACTCAAGGTAGAAAATCATTCTTTACAAGTCCCTAGTGGTAAAGACTCCAGCAATCCAGCTTCTCTCCTGGTGAGTTCGTAGCGATTGGTTCAAGAAAATTACTCCGAAGGAGACTTAAATTATTGACAAGTACTAGTGCTAAAGCTCTCCTCGAATGATTAACCAAAATGCTTTTCGATACGATGACACAGAAGGGCACAGAACACGACACACCAAAATAACACACGAGAAAGACACACACACACCACGACACGGAAAGCATCACCCACAAAACATCACACACACGACCCACAACATCTCACAAACACACACTCACTCAACACAAGACGACCCACAACATGTCGAGCGCTGTGGAGCGAGGGCTCCGGCTCGGCTTTCGCAGCGGCTCTGGCGAGGAATGGTGCCGGAGCTCTCGCCGGAGGGGAAGACGGCAGGAGGGGGCCTGAGCCGCTTGGGCCTCTTTCCAAGGAGGCGGAACCAGGCCTCCGCTCTCTGCCCTCTGCAGACCTGGCTGCCAGGTCAGTGCTTCCAGTTCCTCGTCCGCACTCGCTGTCGTCGTCCTCCTCAGCGGCCGTGGGCGTCCTCGCTGGGGACGGGGCTCGGGGGGATGAAGGTGGGGAGGGGCCAGAGTCTCTTGAGCAGAGTGACTCTGTGGGGTGCCGTTAGAAAAGGAGATTTTGGTTGGGATGCTCCAGGTGTAATGGGAGGAGAGTGGAGGGCGGATCCCCGCCGTGTGGGAGAGGCAAAGAGAGGAGCCTCCGAGACGTTGCCGACTGAGAATGATAACTTACTTGTTTTTTTCCCCTTGGGCTGGGTTTAGTAGCAAGGAAAAAGAAGTCAAGCCTCAGAGTCCACTGCCCTCATGCGACGGAATGTGAGTGAGAGCAGCGAGCCTGTGACCGTTGGGGATACCAGGCAAGAGCCCTCCATCTGGGAGCCGAGCTCTCGCCAGTCTCGGTGAGAGAAGTGTCTGGTTTGGTGAGGGCTCTGCTCACGCCCCACCTGAGTCCGGGTCGGGAAGCCCCGTCCATTAGGGTTCGCTGTGTAAGAAAAGGTTCCTGATCAGCTGTGGTTACGAGGGAGAAAAGGTCCCATTTTCAGAGGCTGCTCGTTTCTCTGGTCAGGAACGGTGTCTTCTCCACAACTGAAGCTTGGATCCAAGAGGATGACTCCAGGTGGTGAGTTGCCCGCCTTGCTCTCATGTTTCTCTGTTTTCTCTCCTGTGTTCGCCAACTCGCTCTTTCTCTTCTCTTCTCTCCTCTTCTCTCCTCGTGCCGTGTCCCTTCACAGGACACGGGTAGGTGTGCATTCCCACAAGGGAAGTCTCGGGAGCCATGGAAAAGTCGGAGCGGACGAAAATCATGCAGGGCAGTAGAAAGGCTGCTGAAAGTACCTGAAGTGACAAAGAAAATGAGAAGGGGGAAGTCCAGCCTGAAACAGGAGTGTAGTCTGTAAAGAGAAACAACGGGAAGTCTAAGCTACAGAAACTCTTCAAGTTGCCGAAAGACATGTAGGATGGGAAATTACTTCTTGAATCCAGTCTGTTGAAGATCTTAGGCTCAGTATGCGTGCGTATTTGTAGTTGCTTAGCAATCTGCCTTCTTCTGTTTGCTATCCCTTCTAATCACTGAAAATCTAGCTATCTATTTTTTGTTTAGTTTTATTATTATTATTATTATTATTATTATTTATTATTAAACTCAGTTTGTGCAACTGGTGCTCCGTGAGGAAATGATTTGTGTGTATTACTCCAAGGGGCTGCCCGGTGTCACTGTTGCTCCAGGAGGGAAATGATTTGGACACTACCTGAATTGGCCACGCAGTGTCACCCTTGCTCCGTGAGGGAAATGCTTTCTGCATTACTCCAAGTGGCCACCCAGTGTCACTGTTGCTCCAGGAGGGAAATGCTTTCTGCATGACCTGAATTGGCCACACACATCACTGTTGCTCCGGGGTGGGGGGTGGGGGGGTGGAGGCGGGGGATTGTTTGTGTGTTACTCCTGAGTGGCCACGTCGTGTCACTCTTCCTCCAGGAGGGGAATGCTTTGTGCATTACCCTGTGTGGCCACCCAAGACAACACACACAGCACGACACCGACGCACACACACACAGAACACGTCACACATACAGATGGGTAATGTAAATTGCTAAAAATGAGACATTCATTACTAATCAGATGTAGCCGTTGATGTCTCATGCACTCTTCCTCGAAAAGCCATACGTAGTCTCGCCTGATCATTTGGTAGAGATCTGTTCAAGAAAAGTACTCCTAATGAGACATACATTATTGACAAGTACTAGTCATCAATTTCTCCTCGAATGATTCACCAAAACGCTTTTCGATCCCCTGCTGGTGATTTGGAAGAAATCGTTTCTTGAAATGTACTAAACTAGAGAAATTCATCTTTGACCTGTGCGACAGATAAATTTGAGAGGGAATCTTCCTGAAAGCCCCGAGGATTCACTTCTCGTCAGACGGTACAGAGCAGTTTGCGAAAATTACTCAGAATGAGAACGTCGTTCGTAATCAGGTATCCTGAGGTCTTTCTCATGGAACCATCCACCAAAAAGCAAGTCTATTCTCTCTGCGGCATTTGGCAGAGATTTATCGTGAAAATTGCTAAAGAAGAGAACGTTATAACTGATCAATGCTAATAATCAATGACAAATGGAATCATCCTCCAAAAGCCTTTCAGATTGGCTCCCTGTGATTAGGTAGATATCAGCTGACGATTTGGTAGAAATTACTAAAAAGGAGGCAGTTCTTTCTGATCAATGTTAGCAATTAATTACACATGGAATCATCCTCCGGACTATATTCATAATTAGCTCCTGGAGATTTGGACTAAAATCGGTTCGTGAAAATGACTAGGAATGAGACAATTCATTCCTCATCCGTCTTCTGATAAATTTCCCACGGAATCATCAGCACAAAAGCAAAGGCATTCCCCCTTGGTGCGTTGGAACAGATCGGTTCATGCAAATCACTCAAGGTAGAAAATCATTCTTTACAAGTCCCTAGTGGTAAAGACTCCAGCAATCCAGCTTCTCTCCTGGTGAGTTCGTAGCGATTGGTTCAAGAAAATTACTCCGAAGGAGACTTAAATTATTGACAAGTACTAGTGCTAAAGCTCTCCTCGAATGATTAACCAAAATGCTTTTCGATACGATGACACAGAAGGGCACAGAACACGACACACCAAAATAAGACACGAGAAAGACACACACACACCGCGACACGGAAAGCATCACCCACAAAACATCACACACACGACCCACAACATCTCACAAACACACACTCACTCAACACAAGACGACCCACAACATGTCGAGCGCTGTGGAGCGAGGGCTCCGGCTCGGCTTTCGCAGCGGCTCTGGCGAGGAATGGTGCCGGAGCTCTCGCCGGAGGGGAAGAAACAGGAGGGGGCCTGAGCCGCTTGGGCCTCTTTCCAAGGAGGCGGAACCAGGCCTCCGCTCTCTGCCCTCTGCAGACCTGGCTGCCAGGTCAGTGCTTCCAGTTCCTCGTCCGCACTCGCTGTCGTCGTCCTCCTCAGCGGCCGTGGGCGTCCTCGCTGGGGACGGGGCTCGGGGGGATGAAGGTGGGGAGGGGCCAGAGTCTCTTGAGCAGAGTGACTCTGTGGGGTGCCGTTAGAAAAGGAGATTTTGGTTGGGATGCTCCAGGTGGAATGGGAGGAGAGTGGAGGGCGGATCCCCGCCGTGTGGGAGAGGCAAAGAGAGGAGCCTCCGAGACGTTGCCGACTGAGAATGATAACTTACTTGTTTTTTTCCCCTTGGGCTGGGTTTAGTAGCAAGGAAAAAGAAGTCAAGCCTCAGAGTCTACTGCCCTCATGCGACGGAATGTGAGTGAGAGCAGCGAGCCTGTGACCGTTGGGGACACCAGGCAAGAGCCCTCCATCTGGGAGCCGAGCTCTCGCCAGTCTCGGTGAGAGAAGTGTCTGGTTTGGTGAGGACTCTGCTCACGCCCCACCTGAGTCCGGGTCGGGAAGCCCTGTCCATTAGGGTTCGGTGTGTAAGAAAAGGTTCCTGATCAGCTGTGGTTACGAGGGAGAAAAGGTCCCATTTTCAGAGGCTACTCGTTTCTCTGGTCAGGAACGGTGTCTTCTCCACAACTGAAGCTTGGATCCAAGAGGATGACTCCAGGTGGTGAGTTGCCCGCCTTGCTCTCATGTTTCTCTGTTTTCTCTCCTGTGTTCGCCAACTCGCTCTTTCTCTTCTCTCCTCTTCTCTCCTCGTGCCGTGTCCCTTCACAGGACACGGGTAGGTGTGCATTCCCACAAGGGAGGTCTCGGGAGCCATGGAAAAGTCGGAGCGGACGAAAATCATGCAGGGCAGTAGAAAGGCTGCTGAAAGTACCTGAAGTGACAAAGAAAATGAGAAGGGGGAAGTCCAGCCTGAAACAGGAGTGTAGTCTGTAAAGAGAAACAACGGGAAGTCTAAGCTACAGAAACTCTTCAAGTTGCCGAAAGACATGTAGGATGGGAAATTACTTCTTGAATCCAGTCTGTTGAAGATCTTAGGCTCAGTATGCGTGCGTATTTGTAGTTGCTTAGCAATCTGCCTTCTTCTGTTTGCTATCCCTTCTAATCACTGAAAATCTAGCTATCTATTTTTTGTTTAGTTTTATTATTATTATTATTATTATTATTTATTATTAAACTCAGTTTGTGCAACTGGTGCTCCGTGAGGAAATGTTTTGTGTGTATTACTCCAAGGGGCTGCCCGGTGTCACTGTTGCTCCAGGAGGGAAATGATTTGAGCACTACCTGAATTGGCCACGCAGTGTCACCATTGCTCCGTGAGGGAAATGCTTTCTGCATTACTCCAAGTGGCCACCCAGTGTCACTGTTGCTCCAGGAGGGAAATGCTTTCTGCATGACCTGAATTGGCCACACACATCACTGTTGCTCCGGGGTGGGGGGTGGGGGGTGGGGAGGCGGGGGATTGTTTGTGTGTTACTCCTGAGTGGCCACGTCGTGTCACTCTTCCTCCAGGAGGGGAATGCTTTGTGCATTACCCTGTGTGGCCACCCAAGACAACACACACAGCACGACACCGACGCACACACACACAGAACACGTCACACATACAGATGGGTAGTGTAAATTGCTAAAAATGAGACATTCATTACTAATCAGATGTAGCCGTTGATGTCTCATGCACTCTTCCTCGAAAAGCCATATGTAGTCTCGCCTGATCATTTGGTAGAGATCTGTTCAAGAAAAGTACTCCTAATGAGACATACATTATTGACAAGTACTAGTCATCAATTTCTCCTCGAATGATTCACCAAAACGCTTTTCGATCCCCTGCTGGTGATTTGGAAGAAATCGTTTCTTGAAATGTACTAAACTAGAGAAATTCATCTTTGACCTGTGCGACAGATAAATTTGAGAGGGAATCTTCCTGAAAGCCCCGAGGATTCACTTCTCGTCAGACGGTACAGAGCAGTTTGCGAAAATTACTCAGAATGAGAACGTCGTTCGTAATCAGGTATCCTGAGGTCTTTCTCATGGAACCATCCACCAAAAAGCAAGTCTATTCTCTCTGCGGCATTTGGCAGAGATTTATCGTGAAAATTGCTAAAAAAGAGAACGTTATAACTGATCAGTGCTAATAATCAATGACAAATGGAATCATCCTCCAAAAGCCTTTCAGATTGGCTCCCTGTGATTAGGTAGATATCAGTTGACGATTTGGTAGAAATTACTAAAAAGGAGGCAGTTCTTTCTGATCAATGTTAGCAATTAATTACACATGGAATCATCCTCCGGACTATATTCATAATTAGCTCCTGGAGATTTGGACTCAAATCGGTTCGTGAAAATGACTAGGAATGAGACAATTCATTCCTCATCCGTCTTCTGATAAATTTCCCACGGAATCATCCAGCAGAAAAGCAAAGGCATTCCCCCTTGGTGCGTTGGAACAGATGGGTTCGTGCAAATCACTCAAGGTAGAAAATCATTCTTTACAAGTCCCTAGTGGTAAAGACTCCAGCAATCCAGCTTCTCTCCTGGTGAGTTCGTAGCGATTGGTTCAAGAAAATTACTCCGAAGGAGACTTAAATTATTGACAAGTACTAGTGCTAAAGCTCTCCTCGAATGATTAACCAAAATGCTTTTCGATACGATGACACAGAAGGGCACAGAACACGACACACCAAAATAACACACGAGAAAGACACACACACACCACGACACGGAAAGCATCACCCACAAAACATCACACACACGACCCACAACATCTCACAAACACACACTCACTCAACACAAGACGACCCACAACATGTCGAGCGCTGTGGAGCGAGGGCTCCGGCTCGGCTTTCGCAGCGGCTCTGGCGAGGAATGGTGCCGGAGCTCTCGCCGGAGGGGAAGACGGCAGGAGGGGGCCTGAGCCGCTTGGGCCTCTTTCCAAGGAGGCGGAACCAGGCCTCCGCTCTCTGCCCTCTGCAGACCTGGCTGCCAGGTCAGTGCTTCCAGTTCCTCGTCCGCACTCGCTGTCGTCGTCCTCCTCAGCGGCCGTGGGCGTCCTCGCTGGGGACGGGGCTCGGGGGGATGAAGGTGGGGAGGGGCCAGAGTCTCTTGAGCAGAGTGACTCTGTGGGGTGCGGTTAGAAAAGGAGATTTTGGTTGGGATGCTCCAGGTGGAATGGGAGGAGAGTGGAGGGCGGATCCCCGCCGTGTGGGAGAGGCAAAGAGAGGAGCCTCCGAGACGTTGCCGACTGAGAATGATAACTTACTTGTTTTTTTCCCCTTGGGCTGGGTTTAGTAGCAAGGAAAAAGAAGTCAAGCCTCAGAGTCTACTGCCCTCATGCGACGGAATGTGAGTGAGAGCAGCGAGCCTGTGACCGTTGGGGATACCAGGCAAGAGCCCTCCATCTGGGAGCCGAGCTCTCGCCAGTCTCGGTGAGAGAAGTGTCTGGTTTGGTGAGGGCTCTGCTCACGCCCCACCTGAGTCCGGGTCGGGAAGCCCCGTCCATTAGGGTTCGCTGTGTAAGAAAAGGTTCCTGATCAGCTGTGGTTACGAGGGAGAAAAGGTCCCATTTTCAGAGGCTGCTCGTTTCTCTGGTCAGGAACGGTGTCTTCTCCACAACTGAAGCTTGGATCCAAGAGGATGACTCCAGGTGGTGAGTTGCCCGCCTTGCTCTCATGTTTCTCTGTTTTCTCTCCTGTGTTCGCCAACTCGCTCTTTCTCTTCTCTTCTCTCCTCTTCTCTCCTCGTGCCGTGTCCCTTCACAGGACACGGGTAGGTGTGCATTCCCACAAGGGAGGTCTCGGGAGCCATGGAAAAGTCGGAGCGGACGAAAATCATGCAGGGCAGTAGAAAGGCTGCTGAAAGTACCTGAAGTGACAAAGAAAATGAGAAGGGGGAAGTCCAGCCTGAAACAGGAGTGTAGTCTGTAAAGAGAAACAACGGGAAGTCTAAGCTACAGAAACTCTTCAAGTTGCCGAAAGACATGTAGGATGGGAAATTACTTCTTGAATCCAGTCTGTTGAAGATCTTAGGCTCAGTATGCGTGCGTATTTGTAGTTGCTTAGCAATCTGCCTTCTTCTGTTTGCTATCCCTTCTAATCACTGAAAATCTAGCTATCTATTTTTTGTTTAGTTTTATTATTATTATTATTATTATTTATTATTAAACTCAGTTTGTGCAACTGGTGCTCCGTGAGGAAATGATTTGTGTGTATTACTCCAAGGGGCTGCCCGGTGTCACTGTTGCTCCAGGAGGGAAATGATTTGGACACTACCTGAATTGGCCACGCAGTGTCACCCTTGCTCCGTGAGGGAAATGCTTTCTGCATTACTCCAAGTGGCCACCCAGTGTCACTGTTGCTCCAGGAGGGAAATGCTTTCTGCATGACCTGAATTGGCCACACACATCACTGTTGCTCCGGGGTGGGGGGTGGGGGGGTGGAGGCGGGGGATTGTTTGTGTGTTACTCCTGAGTGGCCATGTCGTGTCACTCTTCCTCCAGGAGGGGAATGCTTTGTGCATTACCCTGTGTGGCCACCCAAGACAACACACACAGCACGACACCGACGCACACACACACAGAACACGTCACACATACAGATGGGTAGTGTAAATTGCTAAAAATGAGACATTCATTACTAATCAGATGTAGCCGTTGATGTCTCATGCACTCTTCCTCGAAAAGCCATACGTAGTCTCGCCTGATCATTTGGTAGAGATCTGTTCAAGAAAAGTACTCCTAATGAGACATACATTATTGACAAGTACTAGTCATCAATTTCTCCTCGAATGATTCACCAAAACGCTTTTCGATCCCCTGCTGGTGATTTGGAAGAAATCGTTTCTTGAAATGTACTAAACTAGAGAAATTCATCTTTGACCTGTGCGACAGATAAATTTGAGAGGGAATCTTCCTGAAAGCCCCGAGGATTCACTTCTCGTCAGACGGTACAGAGCAGTTTGCGAAAATTACTCAGAATGAGAACGTCGTTCGTAATCAGGTATCCTGAGGTCTTTCTCATGGAACCATCCACCAAAAAGCAAGTCTATTCTCTCTGCGGCATTTGGCAGAGATTTATCGTGAAAATTGCTAAAGAAGAGAACGTTATAACTGATCAATGCTAATAATCAATGACAAATGGAATCATCCTCCAAAAGCCTTTCAGATTGGCTCCCTGTGATTAGGTAGATATCAGCTGACGATTTGGTAGAAATTACTAAAAAGGAGGCAGTTCTTTCTGATCAATGTTAGCAATTAATTACACATGGAATCATCCTCCGGACTATATTCATAATTAGCTCCTGGAGATTTGGACTAAAATCGGTTCGTGAAAATGACTAGGAATGAGACAATTCATTCCTCATCCGTCTTCTGATAAATTTCCCACGGAATCATCCAGCAGAAAAGCAAAGGCATTCCCCCTTGGTGCGTTGGAACAGATCGGTTCGTGCAAATCACTCAAGGTAGAAAATCATTCTTTACAAGTCCCTAGTGGTAAAGACTCCAGCAATCCAGCTTCTCTCCTGGTGAGTTCGTAGCGATTGGTTCAAGAAAATTACTCCGAAGGAGACTTAAATTATTGACAAGTACTAGTGCTAAAGCTCTCCTCGAATGATTAACCAAAATGCTTTTCGATACGATGACACAGAAGGGCACAGAACACGACACACCAAAATAAGACACGAGAAAGACACACACACACCGCGACACGGAAAGCATCACCCACAAAACATCACACACACGACCCACAACATCTCACAAACACACACTCACTCAACACAAGACGACCCACAACATGTCGAGCGCTGTGGAGCGAGGGCTCCGGCTCGGCTTTCGCAGCGGCTCTGGCGAGGAATGGTGCCGGAGCTCTCGCCGGAGGGGAAGAAACAGGAGGGGGCCTGAGCCGCTTGGGCCTCTTTCCAAGGAGGCGGAACCAGGCCTCCGCTCTCTGCCCTCTGCAGACCTGGCTGCCAGGTCAGTGCTTCCAGTTCCTCGTCCGCACTCGCTGTCGTCGTCCTCCTCAGCGGCCGTGGGCGTCCTCGCTGGGGACGGGGCTCGGGGGGATGAAGGTGGGGAGGGGCCAGAGTCTCTTGAGCAGAGTGACTCTGTGGGGTGCCGTTAGAAAAGGAGATTTTGGTTGGGATGCTCCAGGTGGAATGGGAGGAGAGTGGAGGGCGGATCCCCGCCGTGTGGGAGAGGCAAAGAGAGGAGCCTCCGAGACGTTGCCGACTGAGAATGATAACTTACTTGTTTTTTTCCCCTTGGGCTGGGTTTAGTAGCAAGGAAAAAGAAGTCAAGCCTCAGAGTCTACTGCCCTCATGCGACGGAATGTGAGTGAGAGCAGCGAGCCTGTGACCGTTGGGGACACCAGGCAAGAGCCCTCCATCTGGGAGCCGAGCTCTCGCCAGTCTCGGTGAGAGAAGTGTCTGGTTTGGTGAGGACTCTGCTCACGCCCCACCTGAGTCCGGGTCGGGAAGCCCTGTCCATTAGGGTTCGGTGTGTAAGAAAAGGTTCCTGATCAGCTGTGGTTACGAGGGAGAAAAGGTCCCATTTTCAGAGGCTACTCGTTTCTCTGGTCAGGAACGGTGTCTTCTCCACAACTGAAGCTTGGATCCAAGAGGATGACTCCAGGTGGTGAGTTGCCCGCCTTGCTCTCATGTTTCTCTGTTTTCTCTCCTGTGTTCGCCAACTCGCTCTTTCTCTTCTCTCCTCTTCTCTCCTCGTGCCGTGTCCCTTCACAGGACACGGGTAGGTGTGCATTCCCACAAGGGAGGTCTCGGGAGCCATGGAAAAGTCGGAGCGGACGAAAATCATGCAGGGCAGTAGAAAGGCTGCTGAAAGTACCTGAAGTGACAAAGAAAATGAGAAGGGGGAAGTCCAGCCTGAAACAGGAGTGTAGTCTGTAAAGAGAAACAACGGGAAGTCTAAGCTACAGAAACTCTTCAAGTTGCCGAAAGACATGTAGGATGGGAAATTACTTCTTGAATCCAGTCTGTTGAAGATCTTAGGCTCAGTATGCGTGCGTATTTGTAGTTGCTTAGCAATCTGCCTTCTTCTGTTTGCTATCCCTTCTAATCACTGAAAATCTAGCTATCTATTTTTTGTTTAGTTTTATTATTATTATTATTATTATTATTTATTATTAAACTCAGTTTGTGCAACTGGTGCTCCGTGAGGAAATGTTTTGTGTGTATTACTCCAAGGGGCTGCCCGGTGTCACTGTTGCTCCAGGAGGGAAATGATTTGAGCACTACCTGAATTGGCCACGCAGTGTCACCATTGCTCCGTGAGGGAAATGCTTTCTGCATTACTCCAAGTGGCCACCCAGTGTCACTGTTGCTCCAGGAGGGAAATGCTTTCTGCATGACCTGAATTGGCCACACACATCACTGTTGCTCCGGGGTGGGGGGTGGAGGGTGGGGAGGCGGGGGATTGTTTGTGTGTTACTCCTGAGTGGCCACGTCGTGTCACTCTTCCTCCAGGAGGGGAATGCTTTGTGCATTACCCTGTGTGGCCACCCAAGACAACACACACAGCACGACACCGACGCACACACACACAGAACACGTCACACATACAGATGGGTAGTGTAAATTGCTAAAAATGAGACATTCATTACTAATCAGATGTAGCCGTTGATGTCTCATGCACTCTTCCTCGAAAAGCCATACGTAGTCTCGCCTGATCATTTGGTAGAGATCTGTTCAAGAAAAGTACTCCTAATGAGACATACATTATTGACAAGTACTAGTCATCAATTTCTCCTCGAATGATTCACCAAAACGCTTTTCGATCCCCTGCTGGTGATTTGGAAGAAATCGTTTCTTGAAATGTACTAAACTAGAGAAATTCATCTTTGACCTGTGCGACAGATAAATTTGAGAGGGAATCTTCCTGAAAGCCCCGAGGATTCACTTCTCGTCAGACGGTACAGAGCAGTTTGCGAAAATTACTCAGAATGAGAACGTCGTTCGTAATCAGGTATCCTGAGGTCTTTCTCATGGAACCATCCACCAAAAAGCAAGTCTATTCTCTCTGCGGCATTTGGCAGAGATTTATCGTGAAAATTGCTAAAAAAGAGAACGTTATAACTGATCAGTGCTAATAATCAATGAAAATGGAATCATCCTCCAAAAGCCTTTCAGATTGGCTCCCTGTGATTAGGTAGATATCAGTTGACGATTTGGTAGAAATTACTAAAAAGGAGTCAGTTCTTTCTGATCAATGTTAGCAATTAATTACACATGGAATCATCCTCCGGACTATATTCATAATTAGCTCCTGGAGATTTGGACTAAAATCGGTTCGTGAAAATGACTAGGAATGAGACAATTCATTCCTCATCCGTCTTCTGATAAATTTCCCACGGAATCATCCAGCAGAAAAGCAAAGGCATTCCCCCTTGGTGCGTTGGAACAGATGGGTTCGTGCAAATCACTCAAGGTAGAAAATCATTCTTTACAAGTCCCTAGTGGTAAAGACTCCAGCAATCCAGCTTCTCTCCTGGTGAGTTCGTAGCGATTGGTTCAAGAAAATTACTCCGAAGGAGACTTAAATTATTGACAAGTACTAGTGCTAAAGCTCTCCTCGAATGATTAACCAAAATGCTTTTCGATACGATGACACAGAAGGGCACAGAACACGACACACCAAAATAACACACGAGAAAGACACACACACACCGCGACACGGAAAGCATCACCCACAAAACATCACACACACGACCCACAACATCTCACAAACACACACTCACTCAACACAAGACGACCCACAACATGTCGAGCGCTGTGGAGCGAGGGCTCCGGCTCGGCTTTCGCAGCGGCTCTGGCGAGGAATGGTGCCGGAGCTCTCGCCGGAGGGGAAGACGGCAGGAGGGGGCCTGAGCCGCTTGGGCCTCTTTCCAAGGAGGCGGAACCAGGCCTCCGCTCTCTGCCCTCTGCAGACCTGGCTGCCAGGTCAGTGCTTCCAGTTCCTCGTCCGCACTCGCTGTCGTCGTCCTCCTCAGCGGCCGTGGGCGTCCTCGCTGGGGACGGGGCTCGGGGGGATGAAGGTGGGGAGGGGCCAGAGTCTCTTGAGCAGAGTGACTCTGTGGGGTGCCGTTAGAAAAGGAGATTTTGGTTGGGATGCTCCAGGTGGAATGGGAGGAGAGTGGAGGGCGGATCCCCGCCGTGTGGGAGAGGCAAAGAGAGGAGCCTCCGAGACGTTGCCGACTGAGAATGATAACTTACTTGTTTTTTTCCCCTTGGGCTGGGTTTAGTAGCAAGGAAAAAGAAGTCAAGCCTCAGAGTCTACTGCCCTCATGCGACGGAATGTGAGTGAGAGCAGCGAGCCTGTGACCGTTGGGGATACCAGGCAAGAGCCCTCCATCTGGGAGCCGAGCTCTCGCCAGTCTCGGTGAGAGAAGTGTCTGGTTTGGTGAGGGCTCTGCTCACGCCCCACCTGAGTCCGGGTCGGGAAGCCCCGTCCATTAGGGTTCGCTGTGTAAGAAAAGGTTCCTGATCAGCTGTGGTTACGAGGGAGAAAAGGTCCCATTTTCAGAGGCTGCTCGTTTCTCTGGTCAGGAACGGTGTCTTCTCCACAACTGAAGCTTGGATCCAAGAGGATGACTCCAGGTGGTGAGTTGCCCGCCTTGCTCTCATGTTTCTCTGTTTTCTCTCCTGTGTTCGCCAACTCGCTCTTTCTCTTCTCTTCTCTCCTCTTCTCTCCTCGTGCCGTGTCCCTTCACAGGACACGGGTAGGTGTGCATTCCCACAAGGGAGGTCTCGGGAGCCATGGAAAAGTCGGAGCGGACGAAAATCATGCAGGGCAGTAGAAAGGCTGCTGAAAGTACCTGAAGTGACAAAGAAAATGAGAAGGGGGAAGTCCAGCCTGAAACAGGAGTGTAGTCTGTAAAGAGAAACAACGGGAAGTCTAAGCTACAGAAACTCTTCAAGTTGCCGAAAGACATGTAGGATGGGAAATTACTTCTTGAATCCAGTCTGTTGAAGATCTTAGGCTCAGTATGCGTGCGTATTTGTAGTTGCTTAGCAATCTGCCTTCTTCTGTTTGCTATCCCTTCTAATCACTGAAAATCTAGCTATCTATTTTTTGTTTAGTTTTATTATTATTATTATTATTATTAATTATTAAACTCAGTTTGTGCAACTGGTGCTCCGTGAGGAAATGATTTGTGTGTATTACTCCAAGGGGCTGCCCGGTGTCACTGTTGCTCCAGGAGGGAAATGATTTGGACACTACCTGAATTGGCCACGCAGTGTCACCCTTGCTCCGTGAGAGAAATGCTTTCTGCATTACTCCAAGTGGCCACCCAGTGTCACTGTTGCTCCAGGAGGGAAATGCTTTCTGCATGACCTGAATTGGCCACACACATCACTGTTGCTCCGGGGTGGGGGGTGGGGGGGTGGAGGCGGGGGATTGTTTGTGTGTTACTCCTGAGTGGCCACGTCGTGTCACTCTTCCTCCAGGAGGGGAATGCTTTGTGCATTACCCTGTGTGGCCACCCAAGACAACACACACAGCACGACACCGACGCACACACACACAGAACACGTCACACATACAGATGGGTAGTGTAAATTGCTAAAAATGAGACATTCATTACTAATCAGATGTAGCCGTTGATGTCTCATGCACTCTTCCTCGAAAAGCCATACGTAGTCTCGCCTGATCATTTGGTAGAGATCTGTTCAAGAAAAGTACTCCTAATGAGACATACATTATTGACAAGTACTAGTCATCAATTTCTCCTCGAATGATTCACCAAAACGCTTTTCGATCCCCTGCTGGTGATTTGGAAGAAATCGTTTCTTGAAATGTACTAAACTAGAGAAATTCATCTTTGACCTGTGCGACAGATAAATTTGAGAGGGAATCTTCCTGAAAGCCCCGAGGATTCACTTCTCGTCAGACGGTACAGAGCAGTTTGCGAAAATTACTCAGAATGAGAACGTCGTTCGTAATCAGGTATCCTGAGGTCTTTCTCATGGAACCATCCACCAAAAAGCAAGTCTATTCTCTCTGCGGCATTTGGCAGAGATTTATCGTGAAAATTGCTAAAGAAGAGAACGTTATAACTGATCAATGCTAATAATCAATGACAAATGGAATCATCCTCCAAAAGCCTTTCAGATTGGCTCCCTGTGATTAGGTAGATATCAGCTGACGATTTGGTAGAAATTACTAAAAAGGAGGCAGTTCTTTCTGATCAATGTTAGCAATTAATTACACATGGAATCATCCTCCGGACTATATTCATAATTAGCTCCTGGAGATTTGGACTAAAATCGGTTCGTGAAAATGACTAGGAATGAGACAATTCATTCCTCATCCGTCTTCTGATAAATTTCCCACGGAATCATCCAGCAGAAAAGCAAAGGCATTCCCCCTTGGTGCGTTGGAACAGATCGGTTCGTGCAAATCACTCAAGGTAGAAAATCATTCTTTACAAGTCCCTAGTGGTAAAGACTCCAGCAATCCAGCTTCTCTCCTGGTGAGTTCGTAGCGATTGGTTCAAGAAAATTACTCCGAAGGAGACTTAAATTATTGACAAGTACTAGTGCTAAAGCTCTCCTCGAATGATTAACCAAAATGCTTTTCGATACGATGACACAGAAGGGCACAGAACACGACACACCAAAATAACACACGAGAAAGACACACACACACCGCGACACGGAAAGCATCACCCACAAAACATCACACACACGACCCACAACATCTCACAAACACACACTCACTCAACACAAGACGACCCACAACATGTCGAGCGCTGTGGAGCGAGGGCTCCGGCTCGGCTTTCGCAGCGGCTCTGGCGAGGAATGGTGCCGGAGCTCTCGCCGGAGGGGAAGAAACAGGAGGGGGCCTGAGCCGCTTGGGCCTCTTTCCAAGGAGGCGGAACCAGGCCTCCGCTCTCTGCCCTCTGCAGACCTGGCTGCCAGGTCAGTGCTTCCAGTTCCTCGTCCGCACTCGCTGTCGTCGTCCTCCTCAGCGGCCGTGGGTGTCCTCGCTGGGGACGGGGCTCGGGGGGATGAAGGTGGGGAGGGGCCAGAGTCTCTTGAGCAGAGTGACTCTGTGGGGTGCCGTTAGAAAAGGAGATTTTGGTTGGGATGCTCCAGGTGTAATGGGAGGAGAGTGGAGGGCGGATCCCCGCCTTGTGGGAGAGGCAAAGAGAGGAGCCTCCGAGACGTTGCCGACTGAGAATGATAACTTACTTGTTTTTTTCCCCTTGGGCTGGGTTTAGTAGCAAGGAAAAAGAAGTCAAGCCTCAGAGTCTACTGCCCTCATGCGACGGAATGTGAGTGAGAGCAGCGAGCCTGTGACCGTTGGGGACACCAGGCAAGAGCCCTCCATCTGGGAGCCGAGCTCTCGCCAGTCTCGGTGAGAGAAGTGTCTGGTTTGGTGAGGACTCTGCTCACGCCCCACCTGAGTCCGGGTCGGGAAGCCCTGTCCATTAGGGTTCGGTGTGTAAGAAAAGGTTCCTGATCAGCTGTGGTTACGAGGGAGAAAAGGTCCCATTTTCAGAGGCTACTCGTTTCTCTGGTCAGGAACGGTGTCTTCTCCACAACTGAAGCTTGGATCCAAGAGGATGACTCCAGGTGGTGAGTTGCCCGCCTTGCTCTCATGTTTCTCTGTTTTCTCTCCTGTGTTCGCCAACTCGCTCTTTCTCTTCTCTCCTCTTCTCTCCTCGTGCCGTGTCCCTTCACAGGACACGGGTAGGTGTGCATTCCCACAAGGGAGGTCTCGGGAGCCATGGAAAAGTCGGAGCGGACGAAAATCATGCAGGGCAGTAGAAAGGCTGCTGAAAGTACCTGAAGTGACAAAGAAAATGAGAAGGGGGAAGTCCAGCCTGAAACAGGAGTGTAGTCTGTAAAGAGAAACAACGGGAAGTCTAAGCTACAGAAACTCTTCAAGTTGCCGAAAGACATGTAGGATGGGAAATTACTTCTTGAATCCAGTCTGTTGAAGATCTTAGGCTCAGTATGCGTGCGTATTTGTAGTTGCTTAGCAATCTGCCTTCTTCTGTTTGCTATCCCTTCTAATCACTGAAAATCTAGCTATCTATTTTTTGTTTAGTTTTATTATTATTATTATTATTATTATTTATTATTAAACTCAGTTTGTGCAACTGGTGCTCCGTGAGGAAATGTTTTGTGTGTATTACTCCAAGGGGCTGCCCGGTGTCACTGTTGCTCCAGGAGGGAAATGATTTGAGCACTACCTGAATTGGCCACGCAGTGTCACCATTGCTCCGTGAGGGAAATGCTTTCTGCATTACTCCAAGTGGCCACCCAGTGTCACTGTTGCTCCAGGAGGGAAATGCTTTCTGCATGACCTGAATTGGCCACACACATCACTGTTGCTCCGGGGTGGGGGGTGGAGGGTGGGGAGGCGGGGGATTGTTTGTGTGTTACTCCTGAGTGGCCACGTCGTGTCACTCTTCCTCCAGGAGGGGAATGCTTTGTGCATTACCCTGTGTGGCCACCCAAGACAACACACACAGCACGACACCGACGCACACACACACAGAACACGTCACACATACAGATGGGTAGTGTAAATTGCTAAAAATGAGACATTCATTACTAATCAGATGTAGCCGTTGATGTCTCATGCACTCTTCCTCGAAAAGCCATACGTAGTCTCGCCTGATCATTTGGTAGAGATCTGTTCAAGAAAAGTACTCCTAATGAGACATACATTATTGACAAGTACTAGTCATCAATTTCTCCTCGAATGATTCACCAAAACGCTTTTCGATCCCCTGCTGGTGATTTGGAAGAAATCGTTTCTTGAAATGTACTAAACTAGAGAAATTCATCTTTGACCTGTGCGACAGATAAATTTGAGAGGGAATCTTCCTGAAAGCCCCGAGGATTCACTTCTCGTCAGACGGTACAGAGCAGTTTGCGAAAATTACTCAGAATGAGAACGTCGTTCGTAATCAGGTATCCTGAGGTCTTTCTCATGGAACCATCCACCAAAAAGCAAGTCTATTCTCTCTGCGGCATTTGGCAGAGATTTATCGTCAAAATTGCTAAAGAAGAGAACGTTATAACTGATCAATGCTAATAATCAATGACAAATGGAATCATCCTCCAAAAGCCTTTCAGATTGGCTCCCTGTGATTAGGTAGATATCAGCTGACGATTTGGTAGAAATTACTAAAAAGGAGGCAGTTCTTTCTGATCAATGTTAGCAATTAATTACACATGGAATCATCCTCCGGACTATATTCATAATTAGCTCCTGGAGATTTGGACTAAAATCGGTTCGTGAAAATGACTAGGAATGAGACAATTCATTCCTCATCCGTCTTCTGATAAATTTCCCACGGAATCATCCAGCAGAAAAGCAAAGGCATTCCCCCTTGGTGCGTTGGAACAGATCGGTTCGTGCAAATCACTCAAGGTAGAAAATCATTCTTTACAAGTCCCTAGTGGTAAAGACTCCAGCAATCCAGCTTCTCTCCTGGTGAGTTCGTAGCGATTGGTTCAAGAAAATTACTCCGAAGGAGACTTAAATTATTGACAAGTACTAGTGCTAAAGCTCTCCTCGAATGATTAACCAAAATGCTTTTCGATACGATGACACAGAAGGGCACAGAACACGACACACCAAAATAACACACGAGAAAGACACACACACACCGCGACACGGAAAGCATCACCCACAAAACATCACACACACGACCCACAACATCTCACAAAAACACACACACTCAACACAAGACGACCCACAACATGTCGAGCGCTGTGGAGCGAGGGCTCCGGCTCGGCTTTCGCAGCGGCTCTGGCGAGGAATGGTGCCGGAGCTCTCGCCGGAGGGGAAGACGGCAGGAGGGGGCCTGAGCCGCTTGGGCCTCTTTCCAAGGAGGCGGAACCAGGCCTCCGCTCTCTGCCCTCTGCAGACCTGGCTGCCAGGTCAGTGCTTCCAGTTCCTCGTCCGCACTCGCTGTCATCGTCCTCCTCAGCGGCCGTGGGCGTCCTCGCTGGGGACGGGGCTCGGGGGGATGAAGGTGGGGAGGGGCCAGAGTCTCTTGAGCAGAGTGACTCTGTGGGGTGCCGTTAGAAAAGGAGATTTTGGTTGGGATGCTCCAGGTGTAATGGGAGGAGAGTGGAGGGCGGATCCCCGCCGTGTGGGAGAGGCAAAGAGAGGAGCCTCCGAGACGTTGCCGACTGAGAATGATAACTTACTTGTTTTTTTCCCCTTGGGCTGGGTTTAGTAGCAAGGAAAAAGAAGTCAAGCCTCAGAGTCCACTGCCCTCATGCGTCGGAATGTGAGTGAGAGCAGCGAGCCTGTGACCGTTGGGGATACCAGGCAAGAGCCCTCCATCTGGGAGCCGAGCTCTCGCCAGTCTCGGTGAGAGAAGTGTCTGGTTTGGTGAGGGCTCTGCTCACGCCCCACCTGAGTCCGGGTCGGGAAGCCCCGTCCATTAGGGTTCGCTGTGTAAGAAAAGGTTCCTGATCAGCTGTGGTTACGAGGGAGAAAAGGTCCCATTTTCAGAGGCTGCTCGTTTCTCTGGTCAGGAACGGTGTCTTCTCCACAACTGAAGCTTGGATCCAAGAGGATGACTCCAGGTGGTGAGTTGCCCGCCTTGCTCTCATGTTTCTCTGTTTTCTCTCCTGTGTTCGCCAACTCGCTCTTTCTCTTCTCTTCTCTCCTCTTCTCTCCTCGTGCCGTGTCCCTTCACAGGACACGGGTAGGTGTGCATTCCCACAAGGGAGGTCTCGGGAGCCATGGAAAAGTCGGAGCGGACGAAAATCATGCAGGGCAGTAGAAAGGCTGCTGAAAGTACCTGAAGTGACAAAGAAAATGAGAAGGGGGAAGTCCAGCCTGAAACAGGAGTGTAGTCTGTAAAGAGAAACAACGGGAAGTCTAAGCTACAGAAACTCTTCAAGTTGCCGAAAGACATGTAGGATGGGAAATTACTTCTTGAATCCAGTCTGTTGAAGATCTTAGGCTCAGTATGCGTGCATATTTGTAGTTGCTTAGCAATCTGCCTTCTTCTGTTTGCTATCCCTTCTAATCACTGAAAATCTAGCTATCTATTTTTTGTTTAGTTTTATTATTATTATTATTATTATTTATTATTAAACTCAGTTTGTGCAACTGGTGCTCCGTGAGGAAATGATTTGTGTGTATTACTCCAAGGGGCTGCCCGGTGTCACTGTTGCTCCAGGAGGGAAATGATTTGGACACTACCTGAATTGGCCACGCAGTGTCACCATTGCTCCGTGAGGGAAATGCTTTCTGCATTACTCCAAGTGGCCACCCAGTGTCACTGTTGCTCCAGGAGGGAAATGCTTTCTGCATGACCTGAATTGGCCACACACATCACTGTTGCTCCGGGGTGGGGGGTGGGGGGGTGGAGGCGGGGGATTGTTTGTGTGTTACTCCTGAGTGGCCACGTCGTGTCACTCTTCCTCCAGGAGGGGAATGCTTTGTGCATTACCCTGTGTGGCCACCCAAGACAACACACACAGCACGACACCGACGCACACACACACAGAACACGTCACACATACAGATGGGTAGTGTAAATTGCTAAAAATGAGACATTCATTACTAATCAGATGTAGCCGTTGATGTCTCATGCACTCTTCCTCGAAAAGCCATACGTAGTCTCGCCTGATCATTTGGTAGAGATCTGTTCAAGAAAAGTACTCCTAATGAGACATACATTATTGACAAGTACTAGTCATCAATTTCTCCTCGAATGATTCACCAAAACGCTTTTCGATCCCCTGCTGGTGATTTGGAAGAAATCGTTTCTTGAAATGTACTAAACTAGAGAAATTCATCTTTGACCTGTGCGACAGATAAATTTGAGAGGGAATCTTCCTGAAAGCCCCGAGGATTCACTTCTCGTCAGACGGTACAGAGCAGTTTGCGAAAATTACTCAGAATGAGAACGTCGTTCGTAATCAGGTATCCTGAGGTCTTTCTCATGGAACCATCCACCAAAAAGCAAGTCTATTCTCTCTGCGGCATTTGGCAGAGATTTATCGTGAAAATTGCTAAAGAAGAGAACGTTATAACTGATCAATGCTAATAATCAATGACAAATGGAATCATCCTCCAAAAGCCTTTCAGATTGGCTCCCTGTGATTAGGTAGATATCAGCTGACGATTTGGTAGAAATTACTAAAAAGGAGGCAGTTCTTTCTGATCAATGTTAGCAATTAATTACACATGGAATCATCCTCCGGACTATATTCATAATTAGCTCCTGGAGATTTGGACTCAAATCGGTTCGTGAAAATGACTAGGAATGAGACAATTCATTCCTCATCCGTCTTCTGATAAATTTCCCACGGAATCATCCAGCAGAAAAGCAAAGGCATTCCCCCTTGGTGCGTTGGAACAGATCGGTTCGTGCAAATCACTCAAGGTAGAAAATCATTCTTTACAAGTCCCTAGTGGTAAAGACTCCAGCAATCCAGCTTCTCTCCTGGTGAGTTCGTAGCGATTGGTTCAAGAAAATTACTCCGAAGGAGACTTAAATTATTGACAAGTACTAGTGCTAAAGCTCTCCTCGAATGATTAACCAAAATGCTTTTCGATACGATGACACAGAAGGGCACAGAACACGACACACCAAAATAACACACGAGAAAGACACACACACACCGCGACACGGAAAGCATCACCCACAAAACATCACACACACGACCCACAACATCTCACAAACACACACTCACTCAACACAAGACGACCCGCAACATGTCGAGCGCTGTGGAGCGAGGGCTCCGGCTCGGCTTTCGCAGCGGCTCTGGCGAGGAATGGTGCCGGAGCTCTCGCCGGAGGGGAAGACGGCAGGAGGGGGCCTGAGCCGCTTGGGCCTCTTTCCAAGGAGGCGGAACCAGGCCTCCGCTCTCTGCCCTCTGCAGACCTGGCTGCCAGGTCAGTGCTTCCAGTTCCTCGTCCGCACTCGCTGTCGTCGTCCTCCTCAGCGGCCGTGGGCGTCCTCGCTGGGGACGGGGCTCGGGGGGATGAAGGTGGGGAGGGGCCAGAGTCTCTTGAGCAGAGTGACTCTGTGGGGTGCCGTTAGAAAAGGAGATTTTGGTTGGGATGCTCCAGGTGGAATGGGAGGAGAGTGGAGGGCGGATCCCCGCCGTGTGGGAGAGGCAAAGAGAGGAGCCTCCGAGACGTTGCCGACTGAGAATGGTAACTTACTTGTTTTTTTCCCCTTGGGCTGGGTTTAATAGCAAGGAAAAAGAAGTCAAGCCTCAGAGTCTACTGCCCTCATGCGACGGAATGTGAGTGAGAGCAGCGAGCCTGTGACCATTGGGGACACCAGGCAAGAGCCCTCCATCTGGGAGCCGAGCTCTCGCCAGTCTCGGTGAGAGAAGTGTCTGGTTTGGTGAGGACTCTGCTCACGCCCCACCTGAGTCCGGGTCGGGAAGCCCCGTCCATTAGGGTTCGGTGTGTAAGAAAAGGTTCCTGATCAGCTGTGGTTACGAGGGAGAAAAGGTCCCCTTTTCAGAGGCTGCTCGTTTCTCTGGTCAGGAACGGTGTCTTCTCCACAACTGAAGCTTGGATCCAAGAGGATGACTCCAGGTGGTGAGTTGCCCGCCTTGCTCTCATGTTTCTCTGTTTTCTCTCCTGTGTTCGCCAACTCGCTCTTTCTCTTCTCTCCTCTTCTCTCCTCGTGCCGTGTCCCTTCACAGGACACGGGTAGGTGTGCATTCCCACAAGGGAGGTCTCGGGAGCCATGGAAAAGTCGGAGCGGACGAAAATCATGCAGGGCAGTAGAAAGGCTGCTGAAAGTACCTGAAGTGACAAAGAAAATGAGAAGGGGGAAGTCCAGCCTGAAACAGGAGTGTAGTCTGTAAAGAGAAACAACGGGAAGTCTAAGCTACAGAAACTCTTCAAGTTGCCGAAAGACATGTAGGATGGGAAATTACTTCTTGAATCCAGTCTGTTGAAGATCTTAGGCTCAGTATGCGTGCGTATTTGTAGTTGCTTAGCAATCTGCCTTCTTCTGTTTGCTATCCCTTCTAATCACTGAAAATCTAGCTATCTATTTTTTGTTTAGTTTTATTATTATTATTATTATTATTTATTATTAAACTCAGTTTGTGCAACTGGTGCTCCGTGAGGAAATGATTTGTGTGTATTACTCCAAGGGGCTGCCCGGTGTCACTGTTGCTCCAGGAGGGAAATGATTTGAGCACTACCTGAATTGGCCACGCAGTGTCACCATTGCTCCGTGAGGGAAATGCTTTCTGCATTACTCCAAGTGGCCACCCAGTGTCACTGTTGCTCCAGGAGGGAAATGCTTTCTGCATGACCTGAATTGGCCACACGCATCACTGTTGCTCCGGGGTGGGGTGGGGGGGAGGCGGGGGATTGTTTGTGTGTTACTCCTGAGTGGCCACGTCGTGTCACTCTTCCTCCAGGAGGGGAATGCTTTGTGCATTACCCTGTGTGGCCACCCAAGACAACACACACAGCACGACACCGACGCAGACACACACAGAACACGTCACACATACAGATGGGTAGTGTAAATTGCTAAAAATGAGACATTCATTACTAATCAGATGTAGCCGTTGATGTCTCATGCACTCTTCCTCGAAAAGCCATACGTAGTCTCGCCTGATCATTTGGTAGAGATCTGTTCAAGAAAAGTACTCCTAATGAGACATACATTATTGACAAGTACTAGTCATCAATTTCTCCTCGAATGATTCACCAAAATGCTTTTCGATCCCCTGCTGGTGATTTGGAAGAAATCGTTTCTTGAAATATACTAAACTAGAGAAATTCATCTTTGACCTGTGCGACAGATAAATTTGAGAGGGAATCTTCCTGAAAGCCCCGAGGATTCACTTCTCGTCAGACGGTACAGAGCAGTTTGTGAAAATTACTCAGAATGAGAACGTCATTCGTAATCAGGTATCCTGAGGTCTTTCTCATGGAACCATCCACCAAACAGCAAGTCTATTCTCTCTGCGACATTTGGCAGAGATTTATCGTGAAAATTGCTAAAGAAGAGAACGTTATAACTGATCAATGCTAATAATCAATGACAAATGGAATCATCCTCCAAAAGCCTTTCAGATTGGCTCCCTGTGATTAGGTAGATATCAGTTGACGATTTGGTAGAAATTACTAAAGAGGAGGCAGTTCTTTCTGATCAATGTTAGCAATTAATTACACATGGAATCATCCTCCGGACTATATTCATAATTAGCTCCTGGAGATTTGGACTCAAATCGGTTCGTGAAAATGACTAGGAATGAGACAATTCATTCCTCATCCGTCTTCTGATAAATTTCCCACGGAATCATCCAGCAGAAAAGCAAAGGCATTCCCCCTTGGTGCGTTGGAACAGATCGGTTCGTGCAAATCACTCAAGGTAGAAAATCATTCTTTACAAGTCCCTAGTGGTAAAGACTCCAGCAATCCAGCTTCTCTCCTGGTGAGTTCGTAGCGATTGGTTCAAGAAAATTACTCCGAAGGAGACTTAAATTATTGACAAGTACTAGTGCTAAAGCTCTCCTCGAATGATTAACCAAAATGCTTTTCGATACGATGACACAGAAGGGCACAGAACACGACACACCAAAATAACACACGAGAAAGACACACACACACCGCGACACGGAAAGCATCACCCACAAAACATCACACACACGACCCACAACATCTCACAAACACACACTCACTCAACACAAGACGACCCGCAACATGTCGAGCGCTGTGGAGCGAGGGCTCCGGCTCGGCTTTCGCAGCGGCTCTGGCGAGGAATGGTGCCGGAGCTCTCGCCGGAGGGGAAGACGGCAGGAGGGGGCCTGAGCCGCTTGGGCCTCTTTCCAAGGAGGCGGAACCAGGCCTCCGCTCTCTGCCCTCTGCAGACCTGGCTGCCAGGTCAGTGCTTCCAGTTCCTCGTCCGCACTCGCTGTCGTCGTCCTCCTCAGCGGCCGTGGGCGTCCTCGCTGGGGACGGGGCTCGGGGGGATGAAGGTGGGGAGGGGCCAGAGTCTCTTGAGCAGAGTGACTCTGTGGGGTGCCGTTAGAAAAGGAGATTTTGGTTGGGATGCTCCAGGTGGAATGGGAGGAGAGTGGAGGGCGGATCCCCGCCGTGTGGGAGAGGCAAAGAGAGGAGCCTCCGAGACGTTGCCGACTGAGAATGGTAACTTACTTGTTTTTTTCCCCTTGGGCTGGGTTTAATAGCAAGGAAAAAGAAGTCAAGCCTCAGAGTCTACTGCCCTCATGCGACGGAATGTGAGTGAGAGCAGCGAGCCTGTGACCATTGGGGACACCAGGCAAGAGCCCTCCATCTGGGAGCCGAGCTCTCGCCAGTCTCGGTGAGAGAAGTGTCTGGTTTGGTGAGGACTCTGCTCACGCCCCACCTGAGTCCGGGTCGGGAAGCCCCGTCCATTAGGGTTCGGTGTGTAAGAAAAGGTTCCTGATCAGCTGTGGTTACGAGGGAGAAAAGGTCCCCTTTTCAGAGGCTGCTCGTTTCTCTGGTCAGGAACGGTGTCTTCTCCACAACTGAAGCTTGGATCCAAGAGGATGACTCCAGGTGGTGAGTTGCCCGCCTTGCTCTCATGTTTCTCTGTTTTCTCTCCTGTGTTCGCCAACTCGCTCTTTCTCTTCTCTCCTCTTCTCTCCTCGTGCCGTGTCCCTTCACAGGACACGGGTAGGTGTGCATTCCCACAAGGGAGGTCTCGGGAGCCATGGAAAAGTCGGAGCGGACGAAAATCATGCAGGGCAGTAGAAAGGCTGCTGAAAGTACCTGAAGTGACAAAGAAAATGAGAAGGGGGAAGTCCAGCCTGAAACAGGAGTGTAGTCTGTAAAGAGAAACAACGGGAAGTCTAAGCTACAGAAACTCTTCAAGTTGCCGAAAGACATGTAGGATGGGAAATTACTTCTTGAATCCAGTCTGTTGAAGATCTTAGGCTCAGTATGCGTGCGTATTTGTAGTTGCTTAGCAATCTGCCTTCTTCTGTTTGCTATCCCTTCTAATCACTGAAAATCTAGCTATCTATTTTTTGTTTAGTTTTATTATTATTATTATTATTATTTATTATTAAACTCAGTTTGTGCAACTGGTGCTCCGTGAGGAAATGATTTGTGTGTATTACTCCAAGGGGCTGCCCGGTGTCACTGTTGCTCCAGGAGGGAAATGATTTGAGCACTACCTGAATTGGCCACGCAGTGTCACCATTGCTCCGTGAGGGAAATGCTTTCTGCATTACTCCAAGTGGCCACCCAGTGTCACTGTTGCTCCAGGAGGGAAATGCTTTCTGCATGACCTGAATTGGCCACACGCATCACTGTTGCTCCGGGGTGGGGTGGGGGGGAGGCGGGGGATTGTTTGTGTGTTACTCCTGAGTGGCCACGTCGTGTCACTCTTCCTCCAGGAGGGGAATGCTTTGTGCATTACCCTGTGTGGCCACCCAAGACAACACACACAGCACGACACCGACGCAGACACACACAGAACACGTCACACATACAGATGGGTAGTGTAAATTGCTAAAAATGAGACATTCATTACTAATCAGATGTAGCCGTTGATGTCTCATGCACTCTTCCTCGAAAAGCCATACGTAGTCTCGCCTGATCATTTGGTAGAGATCTGTTCAAGAAAAGTACTCCTAATGAGACATACATTATTGACAAGTACTAGTCATCAATTTCTCCTCGAATGATTCACCAAAATGCTTTTCGATCCCCTGCTGGTGATTTGGAAGAAATCGTTTCTTGAAATATACTAAACTAGAGAAATTCATCTTTGACCTGTGCGACAGATAAATTTGAGAGGGAATCTTCCTGAAAGCCCCGAGGATTCACTTCTCGTCAGACGGTACAGAGCAGTTTGTGAAAATTACTCAGAATGAGAACGTCATTCGTAATCAGGTATCCTGAGGTCTTTCTCATGGAACCATCCACCAAACAGCAAGTCTATTCTCTCTGCGACATTTGGCAGAGATTTATCGTGAAAATTGCTAAAGAAGAGAACGTTATAACTGATCAATGCTAATAATCAATGACAAATGGAATCATCCTCCAAAAGCCTTTCAGATTGGCTCCCTGTGATTAGGTAGATATCAGTTGACGATTTGGTAGAAATTACTAAAGAGGAGGCAGTTCTTTCTGATCAATGTTAGCAATTAATTACACATGGAATCATCCTCCGGACTATATTCATAATTAGCTCCTGGAGATTTGGACTCAAATCGGTTCGTGAAAATGACTAGGAATGAGACAATTCATTCCTCATCCGTCTTCTGATAAATTTCCCACGGAATCATCCAGCAGAAAAGCAAAGGCATTCCCCCTTGGTGCGTTGGAACAGATCGGTTCGTGCAAATCACTCAAGGTAGAAAATCATTCTTTACAAGTCCCTAGTGGTAAAGACTCCAGCAATCCAGCTTCTCTCCTGGTGAGTTCGTAGCGATTGGTTCAAGAAAATTACTCCGAAGGAGACTTAAATTATTGACAAGTACTAGTGCTAAAGCTCTCCTCGAATGATTAACCAAAATGCTTTTCGATACGATGACACAGAAGGGCACAGAACACGACACACCAAAATAACACACGAGAAAGACACACACACACCGCGACACGGAAAGCATCACCCACAAAACATCACACACACGACCCACAACATCTCACAAACACACACTCACTCAACACAAGACGACCCGCAACATGTCGAGCGCTGTGGAGCGAGGGCTCCGGCTCGGCTTTCGCAGCGGCTCTGGCGAGGAATGGTGCCGGAGCTCTCGCCGGAGGGGAAGACGGCAGGAGGGGGCCTGAGCCGCTTGGGCCTCTTTCCAAGGAGGCGGAACCAGGCCTCCGCTCTCTGCCCTCTGCAGACCTGGCTGCCAGGTCAGTGCTTCCAGTTCCTCGTCCGCACTCGCTGTCGTCGTCCTCCTCAGCGGCCGTGGGCGTCCTCGCTGGGGACGGGGCTCGGGGGGATGAAGGTGGGGAGGGGCCAGAGTCTCTTGAGCAGAGTGACTCTGTGGGGTGCCGTTAGAAAAGGAGATTTTGGTTGGGATGCTCCAGGTGGAATGGGAGGAGAGTGGAGGGCGGATCCCCGCCGTGTGGGAGAGGCAAAGAGAGGAGCCTCCGAGACGTTGCCGACTGAGAATGGTAACTTACTTGTTTTTTTCCCCTTGGGCTGGGTTTAGTAGCAAGGAAAAAGAAGTCAAGCCTCAGAGTCTACTGCCCTCATGCGACGGAATGTGAGTGAGAGCAGCGAGCCTGTGACCATTGGGGACACCAGGCAAGAGCCCTCCATCTGGGAGCCGAGCTCTCGCCAGTCTCGGTGAGAGAAGTGTCTGGTTTGGTGAGGACTCTGCTCACGCCCCACCTGAGTCCGGGTCGGGAAGCCCCGTCCATTAGGGTTCGGTGTGTAAGAAAAGGTTCCTGATCAGCTGTGGTTACGAGGGAGAAAAGGTCCCCTTTTCAGAGGCTGCTCGTTTCTCTGGTCAGGAACGGTGTCTTCTCCACAACTGAAGCTTGGATCCAAGAGGATGACTCCAGGTGGTGAGTTGCCCGCCTTGCTCTCATGTTTCTCTGTTTTCTCTCCTGTGTTCGCCAACTCGCTCTTTCTCTTCTCTCCTCTTCTCTCCTCGTGCCGTGTCCCTTCACAGGACACGGGTAGGTGTGCATTCCCACAAGGGAGGTCTCGGGAGCCATGGAAAAGTCGGAGCGGACGAAAATCATGCAGGGCAGTAGAAAGGCTGCTGAAAGTACCTGAAGTGACAAAGAAAATGAGAAGGGGGAAGTCCAGCCTGAAACAGGAGTGTAGTCTGTAAAGAGAAACAACGGGAAGTCTAAGCTACAGAAACTCTTCAAGTTGCCGAAAGACATGTAGGATGGGAAATTACTTCTTGAATCCAGTCTGTTGAAGATCTTAGGCTCAGTATGCGTGCGTATTTGTAGTTGCTTAGCAATCTGCCTTCTTCTGTTTGCTATCCCTTCTAATCACTGAAAATCTAGCTATCTATTTTTTGTTTAGTTTTATTATTATTATTATTATTATTTATTATTAAACTCAGTTTGTGCAACTGGTGCTCCGTGAGGAAATGATTTGTGTGTATTACTCCAAGGGGCTGCCCGGTGTCACTGTTGCTCCAGGAGGGAAATGATTTGAGCACTACCTGAATTGGCCACGCAGTGTCACCATTGCTCCGTGAGGGAAATGCTTTCTGCATTACTCCAAGTGGCCACCCAGTGTCACTGTTGCTCCAGGAGGGAAATGCTTTCTGCATGACCTGAATTGGCCACACGCATCACTGTTGCTCCGGGGTGGGGTGGGGGGGAGGCGGGGGATTGTTTGTGTGTTACTCCTGAGTGGCCACGTCGTGTCACTCTTCCTCCAGGAGGGGAATGCTTTGTGCATTACCCTGTGTGGCCACCCAAGACAACACACACAGCACGACACCGACGCAGACACACACAGAACACGTCACACATACAGATGGGTAGTGTAAATTGCTAAAAATGAGACATTCATTACTAATCAGATGTAGCCGTTGATGTCTCATGCACTCTTCCTCGAAAAGCCATACGTAGTCTCGCCTGATCATTTGGTAGAGATCTGTTCAAGAAAAGTACTCCTAATGAGACATACATTATTGACAAGTACTAGTCATCAATTTCTCCTCGAATGATTCACCAAAATGCTTTTCGATCCCCTGCTGGTGATTTGGAAGAAATCGTTTCTTGAAATATACTAAACTAGAGAAATTCATCTTTGACCTGTGCGACAGATAAATTTGAGAGGGAATCTTCCTGAAAGCCCCGAGGATTCACTTCTCGTCAGACGGTACAGAGCAGTTTGTGAAAATTACTCAGAATGAGAACGTCATTCGTAATCAGGTATCCTGAGGTCTTTCTCATGGAACCATCCACCAAACAGCAAGTCTATTCTCTCTGCGACATTTGGCAGAGATTTATCGTGAAAATTGCTAAAGAAGAGAACGTTATAACTGATCAATGCTAATAATCAATGACAAATGGAATCATCCTCCAAAAGCCTTTCAGATTGGCTCCCTGTGATTAGGTAGATATCAGTTGACGATTTGGTAGAAATTACTAAAGAGGAGGCAGTTCTTTCTGATCAATGTTAGCAATTAATTACACATGGAATCATCCTCCGGACTATATTCATAATTAGCTCCTGGAGATTTGGACTCAAATCGGTTCGTGAAAATGACTAGGAATGAGACAATTCATTCCTCATCCGTCTTCTGATAAATTTCCCACGGAATCATCCAGCAGAAAAGCAAAGGCATTCCCCCTTGGTGCGTTGGAACAGATCGGTTCGTGCAAATCACTCAAGGTAGAAAATCATTCTTTACAAGTCCCTAGTGGTAAAGACTCCAGCAATCCAGCTTCTCTCCTGGTGAGTTCGTAGCGATTGGTTCAAGAAAATTACTCCGAAGGAGACTTAAATTATTGACAAGTACTAGTGCTAAAGCTCTCCTCGAATGATTAACCAAAATGCTTTTCGATACGATGACACAGAAGGGCACAGAACACGACACACCAAAATAACACACGAGAAAGACACACACACACCGCGACACGGAAAGCATCACCCACAAAACATCACACACACGACCCACAACATCTCACAAACACACACTCACTCAACACAAGACGACCCGCAACATGTCGAGCGCTGTGGAGCGAGGGCTCCGGCTCGGCTTTCGCAGCGGCTCTGGCGAGGAATGGTGCCGGAGCTCTCGCCGGAGGGGAAGACGGCAGGAGGGGGCCTGAGCCGCTTGGGCCTCTTTCCAAGGAGGCGGAACCAGGCCTCCGCTCTCTGCCCTCTGCAGACCTGGCTGCCAGGTCAGTGCTTCCAGTTCCTCGTCCGCACTCGCTGTCGTCGTCCTCCTCAGCGGCCGTGGGCGTCCTCGCTGGGGACGGGGCTCGGGGGGATGAAGGTGGGGAGGGGCCAGAGTCTCTTGAGCAGAGTGACTCTGTGGGGTGCCGTTAGAAAAGGAGATTTTGGTTGGGATGCTCCAGGTGGAATGGGAGGAGAGTGGAGGGCGGATCCCCGCCGTGTGGGAGAGGCAAAGAGAGGAGCCTCCGAGACGTTGCCGACTGAGAATGGTAACTTACTTGTTTTTTTCCCCTTGGGCTGGGTTTAGTAGCAAGGAAAAAGAAGTCAAGCCTCAGAGTCTACTGCCCTCATGCGACGGAATGTGAGTGAGAGCAGCGAGCCTGTGACCATTGGGGACACCAGGCAAGAGCCCTCCATCTGGGAGCCGAGCTCTCGCCAGTCTCGGTGAGAGAAGTGTCTGGTTTGGTGAGGACTCTGCTCACGCCCCACCTGAGTCCGGGTCGGGAAGCCCCGTCCATTAGGGTTCGGTGTGTAAGAAAAGGTTCCTGATCAGCTGTGGTTACGAGGGAGAAAAGGTCCCCTTTTCAGAGGCTGCTCGTTTCTCTGGTCAGGAACGGTGTCTTCTCCACAACTGAAGCTTGGATCCAAGAGGATGACTCCAGGTGGTGAGTTGCCCGCCTTGCTCTCATGTTTCTCTGTTTTCTCTCCTGTGTTCGCCAACTCGCTCTTTCTCTTCTCTCCTCTTCTCTCCTCGTGCCGTGTCCCTTCACAGGACACGGGTAGGTGTGCATTCCCACAAGGGAGGTCTCGGGAGCCATGGAAAAGTCGGAGCGGACGAAAATCATGCAGGGCAGTAGAAAGGCTGCTGAAAGTACCTGAAGTGACAAAGAAAATGAGAAGGGGGAAGTCCAGCCTGAAACAGGAGTGTAGTCTGTAAAGAGAAACAACGGGAAGTCTAAGCTACAGAAACTCTTCAAGTTGCCGAAAGACATGTAGGATGGGAAATTACTTCTTGAATCCAGTCTGTTGAAGATCTTAGGCTCAGTATGCGTGCGTATTTGTAGTTGCTTAGCAATCTGCCTTCTTCTGTTTGCTATCCCTTCTAATCACTGAAAATCTAGCTATCTATTTTTTGTTTAGTTTTATTATTATTATTATTATTATTATTTATTATTAAACTCAGTTTGTGCAACTGGTGCTCCGTGAGGAAATGATTTGTGTGTATTACTCCAAGGGGCTGCCCGGTGTCACTGTTGCTCCAGGAGGGAAATGATTTGAGCACTACCTGAATTGGCCACGCAGTGTCACCATTGCTCCGTGAGGGAAATGCTTTCTGCATTACTCCAAGTGGCCACCCAGTGTCACTGTTGCTCCAGGAGGGAAATGCTTTCTGCATGACCTGAATTGGCCACACGCATCACTGTTGCTCCGGGGTGGGGGGTGGGGGGGAGGCGGGGGATTGTTTGTGTGTTACTCCTGAGTGGCCACGTCGTGTCACTCTTCCTCCAGGAGGGGAATGCTTTGTGCATTACCCTGTGTGGCCACCCAAGACAACACACACAGCACGACACCGACGCAGACACACACAGAACACGTCACACATACAGATGGGTAGTGTAAATTGCTAAAAATGAGACATTCATTACTAATCAGATGTAGCCGTTGATGTCTCATGCACTCTTCCTCGAAAAGCCATACGTAGTCTCGCCTGATCATTTGGTAGAGATCTGTTCAAGAAAAGTACTCCTAATGAGACATACATTATTGACAAGTACTAGTCATCAATTTCTCCTCGAATGATTCACCAAAATGCTTTTCGATCCCCTGCTGGTGATTTGGAAGAAATCGTTTCTTGAAATATACTAAACTAGAGAAATTCATCTTTGACCTGTGCGACAGATAAATTTGAGAGGGAATCTTCCTGAAAGCCCCGAGGATTCACTTCTCGTCAGACGGTACAGAGCAGTTTGTGAAAATTACTCAGAATGAGAACGTCATTCGTAATCAGGTATCCTGAGGTCTTTCTCATGGAACCATCCACCAAAAAGCAAGTCTATTCTCTCTGCGACATTTGGCAGAGATTTATCGTGAAAATTGCTAAAGAAGAGAACGTTATAACTGATCAATGCTAATAATCAATGACAAATGGAATCATCCTCCAAAAGCCTTTCAGATTGGCTCCCTGTGATTAGGTAGATATCAGTTGACGATTTGGTAGAAATTACTAAAGAGGAGGCAGTTCTTTCTGATCAATGTTAGCAATTAATTACACATGGAATCATCCTCCGGACTATATTCATAATTAGCTCCTGGAGATTTGGACTCAAATCGGTTCGTGAAAATGACTAGGAATGAGACAATTCATTCCTCATCCGTCTTCTGATAAATTTCCCACGGAATCATCCAGCAGAAAAGCAAAGGCATTCCCCCTTGGTGCGTTGGAACAGATCGGTTCGTGCAAATCACTCAAGGTAGAAAATCATTCTTTACAAGTCCCTAGTGGTAAAGACTCCAGCAATCCAGCTTCTCTCCTGGTGAGTTCGTAGCGATTGGTTCAAGAAAATTACTCCGAAGGAGACTTAAATTATTGACAAGTACTAGTGCTAAAGCTCTCCTCGAATGATTAACCAAAATGCTTTTCGATACGATGACACAGAAGGGCACAGAACACGACACACCAAAATAACACACGAGAAAGACACACACACACCGCGACACGGAAAGCATCACCCACAAAACATCACACACACGACCCACAACATCTCACAAACACACACTCACTCAACACAAGACGACCCGCAACATGTCGAGCGCTGTGGAGCGAGGGCTCCGGCTCGGCTTTCGCAGCGGCTCTGGCGAGGAATGGTGCCGGAGCTCTCGCCGGAGGGGAAGACGGCAGGAGGGGGCCTGAGCCGCTTGGGCCTCTTTCCAAGGAGGCGGAACCAGGCCTCCGCTCTCTGCCCTCTGCAGACCTGGCTGCCAGGTCAGTGCTTCCAGTTCCTCGTCCGCACTCGCTGTCGTCGTCCTCCTCAGCGGCCGTGGGCGTCCTCGCTGGGGACGGGGCTCGGGGGGATGAAGGTGGGGAGGGGCCAGAGTCTCTTGAGCAGAGTGACTCTGTGGGGTGCCGTTAGAAAAGGAGATTTTGGTTGGGATGCTCCAGGTGGAATGGGAGGAGAGTGGAGGGCGGATCCCCGCCGTGTGGGAGAGGCAAAGAGAGGAGCCTCCGAGACGTTGCCGACTGAGAATGGTAACTTACTTGTTTTTTTCCCCTTGGGCTGGGTTTAGTAGCAAGGAAAAAGAAGTCAAGCCTCAGAGTCTACTGCCCTCATGCGACGGAATGTGAGTGAGAGCAGCGAGCCTGTGACCATTGGGGACACCAGGCAAGAGCCCTCCATCTGGGAGCCGAGCTCTCGCCAGTCTCGGTGAGAGAAGTGTCTGGTTTGGTGAGGACTCTGCTCACGCCCCACCTGAGTCCGGGTCGGGAAGCCCCGTCCATTAGGGTTCGGTGTGTAAGAAAAGGTTCCTGATCAGCTGTGGTTACGAGGGAGAAAAGGTCCCCTTTTCAGAGGCTGCTCGTTTCTCTGGTCAGGAACGGTGTCTTCTCCACAACTGAAGCTTGGATCCAAGAGGATGACTCCAGGTGGTGAGTTGCCCGCCTTGCTCTCATGTTTCTCTGTTTTCTCTCCTGTGTTCGCCAACTCGCTCTTTCTCTTCTCTCCTCTTCTCTCCTCGTGCCGTGTCCCTTCACAGGACACGGGTAGGTGTGCATTCCCACAAGGGAGGTCTCGGGAGCCATGGAAAAGTCGGAGCGGACGAAAATCATGCAGGGCAGTAGAAAGGCTGCTGAAAGTACCTGAAGTGACAAAGAAAATGAGAAGGGGGAAGTCCAGCCTGAAACAGGAGTGTAGTCTGTAAAGAGAAACAACGGGAAGTCTAAGCTACAGAAACTCTTCAAGTTGCCGAAAGACATGTAGGATGGGAAATTACTTCTTGAATCCAGTCTGTTGAAGATCTTAGGCTCAGTATGCGTGCGTATTTGTAGTTGCTTAGCAATCTGCCTTCTTCTGTTTGCTATCCCTTCTAATCACTGAAAATCTAGCTATCTATTTTTTGTTTAGTTTTATTATTATTATTATTATTATTTATTATTAAACTCAGTTTGTGCAACTGGTGCTCCGTGAGGAAATGATTTGTGTGTATTACTCCAAGGGGCTGCCCGGTGTCACTGTTGCTCCAGGAGGGAAATGATTTGAGCACTACCTGAATTGGCCACGCAGTGTCACCATTGCTCCGTGAGGGAAATGCTTTCTGCATTACTCCAAGTGGCCACCCAGTGTCACTGTTGCTCCAGGAGGGAAATGCTTTCTGCATGACCTGAATTGGCCACACGCATCACTGTTGCTCCGGGGTGGGGTGGGGGGGAGGCGGGGGATTGTTTGTGTGTTACTCCTGAGTGGCCACGTCGTGTCACTCTTCCTCCAGGAGGGGAATGCTTTGTGCATTACCCTGTGTGGCCACCCAAGACAACACACACAGCACGACACCGACGCAGACACACACAGAACACGTCACACATACAGATGGGTAGTGTAAATTGCTAAAAATGAGACATTCATTACTAATCAGATGTAGCCGTTGATGTCTCATGCACTCTTCCTCGAAAAGCCATACGTAGTCTCGCCTGATCATTTGGTAGAGATCTGTTCAAGAAAAGTACTCCTAATGAGACATACATTATTGACAAGTACTAGTCATCAATTTCTCCTCGAATGATTCACCAAAATGCTTTTCGATCCCCTGCTGGTGATTTGGAAGAAATCGTTTCTTGAAATATACTAAACTAGAGAAATTCATCTTTGACCTGTGCGACAGATAAATTTGAGAGGGAATCTTCCTGAAAGCCCCGAGGATTCACTTCTCGTCAGACGGTACAGAGCAGTTTGTGAAAATTACTCAGAATGAGAACGTCATTCGTAATCAGGTATCCTGAGGTCTTTCTCATGGAACCATCCACCAAACAGCAAGTCTATTCTCTCTGCGACATTTGGCAGAGATTTATCGTGAAAATTGCTAAAGAAGAGAACGTTATAACTGATCAATGCTAATAATCAATGACAAATGGAATCATCCTCCAAAAGCCTTTCAGATTGGCTCCCTGTGATTAGGTAGATATCAGTTGACGATTTGGTAGAAATTACTAAAGAGGAGGCAGTTCTTTCTGATCAATGTTAGCAATTAATTACACATGGAATCATCCTCCGGACTATATTCATAATTAGCTCCTGGAGATTTGGACTCAAATCGGTTCGTGAAAATGACTAGGAATGAGACAATTCATTCCTCATCCGTCTTCTGATAAATTTCCCACGGAATCATCCAGCAGAAAAGCAAAGGCATTCCCCCTTGGTGCGTTGGAACAGATCGGTTCGTGCAAATCACTCAAGGTAGAAAATCATTCTTTACAAGTCCCTAGTGGTAAAGACTCCAGCAATCCAGCTTCTCTCCTGGTGAGTTCGTAGCGATTGGTTCAAGAAAATTACTCCGAAGGAGACTTAAATTATTGACAAGTACTAGTGCTAAAGCTCTCCTCGAATGATTAACCAAAATGCTTTTCGATACGATGACACAGAAGGGCACAGAACACGACACACCAAAATAACACACGAGAAAGACACACACACACCGCGACACGGAAAGCATCACCCACAAAACATCACACACACGACCCACAACATCTCACAAACACACACTCACTCAACACAAGACGACCCGCAACATGTCGAGCGCTGTGGAGCGAGGGCTCCGGCTCGGCTTTCGCAGCGGCTCTGGCGAGGAATGGTGCCGGAGCTCTCGCCGGAGGGGAAGACGGCAGGAGGGGGCCTGAGCCGCTTGGGCCTCTTTCCAAGGAGGCGGAACCAGGCCTCCGCTCTCTGCCCTCTGCAGACCTGGCTGCCAGGTCAGTGCTTCCAGTTCCTCGTCCGCACTCGCTGTCGTCGTCCTCCTCAGCGGCCGTGGGCGTCCTCGCTGGGGACGGGGCTCGGGGGGATGAAGGTGGGGAGGGGCCAGAGTCTCTTGAGCAGAGTGACTCTGTGGGGTGCCGTTAGAAAAGGAGATTTTGGTTGGGATGCTCCAGGTGGAATGGGAGGAGAGTGGAGGGCGGATCCCCGCCGTGTGGGAGAGGCAAAGAGAGGAGCCTCCGAGACGTTGCCGACTGAGAATGGTAACTTACTTGTTTTTTTCCCCTTGGGCTGGGTTTAGTAGCAAGGAAAAAGAAGTCAAGCCTCAGAGTCTACTGCCCTCATGCGACGGAATGTGAGTGAGAGCAGCGAGCCTGTGACCATTGGGGACACCAGGCAAGAGCCCTCCATCTGGGAGCCGAGCTCTCGCCAGTCTCGGTGAGAGAAGTGTCTGGTTTGGTGAGGACTCTGCTCACGCCCCACCTGAGTCCGGGTCGGGAAGCCCCGTCCATTAGGGTTCGGTGTGTAAGAAAAGGTTCCTGATCAGCTGTGGTTACGAGGGAGAAAAGGTCCCCTTTTCAGAGGCTGCTCGTTTCTCTGGTCAGGAACGGTGTCTTCTCCACAACTGAAGCTTGGATCCAAGAGGATGACTCCAGGTGGTGAGTTGCCCGCCTTGCTCTCATGTTTCTCTGTTTTCTCTCCTGTGTTCGCCAACTCGCTCTTTCTCTTCTCTCCTCTTCTCTCCTCGTGCCGTGTCCCTTCACAGGACACGGGTAGGTGTGCATTCCCACAAGGGAGGTCTCGGGAGCCATGGAAAAGTCGGAGCGGACGAAAATCATGCAGGGCAGTAGAAAGGCTGCTGAAAGTACCTGAAGTGACAAAGAAAATGAGAAGGGGGAAGTCCAGCCTGAAACAGGAGTGTAGTCTGTAAAGAGAAACAACGGGAAGTCTAAGCTACAGAAACTCTTCAAGTTGCCGAAAGACATGTAGGATGGGAAATTACTTCTTGAATCCAGTCTGTTGAAGATCTTAGGCTCAGTATGCGTGCGTATTTGTAGTTGCTTAGCAATCTGCCTTCTTCTGTTTGCTATCCCTTCTAATCACTGAAAATCTAGCTATCTATTTTTTGTTTAGTTTTATTATTATTATTATTATTATTTATTATTAAACTCAGTTTGTGCAACTGGTGCTCCGTGAGGAAATGATTTGTGTGTATTACTCCAAGGGGCTGCCCGGTGTCACTGTTGCTCCAGGACGGAAATGATTTGAGCACTACCTGAATTGGCCACGCAGTGTCACCATTGCTCCGTGAGGGAAATGCTTTCTGCATTACTCCAAGTGGCCACCCAGTGTCACTGTTGCTCCAGGAGGGAAATGCTTTCTGCATGACCTGAATTGGCCACACGCATCACTGTTGCTCCGGGGTGGGGTGGGGGGGAGGCGGGGGATTGTTTGTGTGTTACTCCTGAGTGGCCACGTCGTGTCACTCTTCCTCCAGGAGGGGAATGCTTTGTGCATTACCCTGTGTGGCCACCCAAGACAACACACACAGCACGACACCGACGCAGACACACACAGAACACGTCACACATACAGATGGGTAGTGTAAATTGCTAAAAATGAGACATTCATTACTAATCAGATGTAGCCGTTGATGTCTCATGCACTCTTCCTCGAAAAGCCATACGTAGTCTCGCCTGATCATTTGGTAGAGATCTGTTCAAGAAAAGTACTCCTAATGAGACATACATTATTGACAAGTACTAGTCATCAATTTCTCCTCGAATGATTCACCAAAATGCTTTTCGATCCCCTGCTGGTGATTTGGAAGAAATCGTTTCTTGAAATATACTAAACTAGAGAAATTCATCTTTGACCTGTGCGACAGATAAATTTGAGAGGGAATCTTCCTGAAAGCCCCGAGGATTCACTTCTCGTCAGACGGTACAGAGCAGTTTGTGAAAATTACTCAGAATGAGAACGTCATTCGTAATCAGGTATCCTGAGGTCTTTCTCATGGAACCATCCACCAAAAAGCAAGTCTATTCTCTCTGCGACATTTGGCAGAGATTTATCGTGAAAATTGCTAAAGAAGAGAACGTTATAACTGATCAATGCTAATAATCAATGACAAATGGAATCATCCTCCAAAAGCCTTTCAGATTGGCTCCCTGTGATTAGGTAGATATCAGTTGACGATTTGGTAGAAATTACTAAAGAGGAGGCAGTTCTTTCTGATCAATGTTAGCAATTAATTACACATGGAATCATCCTCCGGACTATATTCATAATTAGCTCCTGGAGATTTGGACTCAAATCGGTTCGTGAAAATGACTAGGAATGAGACAATTCATTCCTCATCCGTCTTCTGATAAATTTCCCACGGAATCATCCAGCAGAAAAGCAAAGGCATTCCCCCTTGGTGCGTTGGAACAGATCGGTTCGTGCAAATCACTCAAGGTAGAAAATCATTCTTTACAAGTCCCTAGTGGTAAAGACTCCAGCAATCCAGCTTCTCTCCTGGTGAGTTCGTAGCGATTGGTTCAAGAAAATTACTCCGAAGGAGACTTAAATTATTGACAAGTACTAGTGCTAAAGCTCTCCTCGAATGATTAAGCAATATGCTTTTCGATACGATGACACAGAAGGGCACAGAACACGACACACCAAAATAACACACGAGAAAGACACACACACACCGCGACACGGAAAGCATCACCCACAAAACATCACACACACGACCCACAACATCTCACAAACACACACTCACTCAACACAAGACGACCCGCAACATGTCGAGCGCTGTGGAGCGAGGGCTCCGGCTCGGCTTTCGCAGCGGCTCTGGCGAGGAATGGTGCCGGAGCTCTCGCCGGAGGGGAAGACGGCAGGAGGGGGCCTGAGCCGCTTGGGCCTCTTTCCAAGGAGGCGGAACCAGGCCTCCGCTCTCTGCCCTCTGCAGACCTGGCTGCCAGGTCAGTGCTTCCAGTTCCTCGTCCGCACTCGCTGTCGTCGTCCTCCTCAGCGGCCGTGGGCGTCCTCGCTGGGGACGGGGCTCGGGGGGATGAAGGTGGGGAGGGGCCAGAGTCTCTTGAGCAGAGTGACTCTGTGGGGTGCCGTTAGAAAAGGAGATTTTGGTTGGGATGCTCCAGGTGGAATGGGAGGAGAGTGGAGGGCGGATCCCCGCCGTGTGGGAGAGGCAAAGAGAGGAGCCTCCGAGACGTTGCCGACTGAGAATGGTAACTTACTTGTTTTTTTCCCCTTGGGCTGGGTTTAGTAGCAAGGAAAAAGAAGTCAAGCCTCAGAGTCTACTGCCCTCATGCGACGGAATGTGAGTGAGAGCAGCGAGCCTGTGACCATTGGGGACACCAGGCAAGAGCCCTCCATCTGGGAGCCGAGCTCTCGCCAGTCTCGGTGAGAGAAGTGTCTGGTTTGGTGAGGACTCTGCTCACGCCCCACCTGAGTCCGGGTCGGGAAGCCCCGTCCATTAGGGTTCGGTGTGTAAGAAAAGGTTCCTGATCAGCTGTGGTTACGAGGGAGAAAAGGTCCCCTTTTCAGAGGCTGCTCGTTTCTCTGGTCAGGAACGGTGTGTTCTCCACAACTGAAGCTTGGATCCAAGAGGATGACTCCAGGTGGTGAGTTGCCCGCCTTGCTCTCATGTTTCTCTGTTTTCTCTCCTGTGTTCGCCAACTCGCTCTTTCTCTTCTCTCCTCTTCTCTCCTCGTGCCGTGTCCCTTCACAGGACACGGGTAGGTGTGCATTCCCACAAGGGAGGTCTCGGGAGCCATGGAAAAGTCGGAGCGGACGAAAATCATGCAGGGCAGTAGAAAGGCTGCTGAAAGTACCTGAAGTGACAAAGAAAATGAGAAGGGGGAAGTCCAGCCTGAAACAGGAGTGTAGTCTGTAAAGAGAAACAACGGGAAGTCTAAGCTACAGAAACTCTTCAAGTTGCCGAAAGACATGTAGGATGGGAAATTACTTCTTGAATCCAGTCTGTTGAAGATCTTAGGCTCAGTATGCGTGCGTATTTGTAGTTGCTTAGCAATCTGCCTTCTTCTGTTTGCTATCCCTTCTAATCACTGAAAATCTAGCTATCTATTTTTTGTTTAGTTTTATTATTATTATTATTATTATTATTATTTATTATTAAACTCAGTTTGTGCAACTGGTGCTCCGTGAGGAAATGATTTGTGTGTATTACTCCAAGGGGCTGCCCGGTGTCACTGTTGCTCCAGGAAGGAAATGATTTGAGCACTACCTGAATTGGCCATGCAGTGTCACCATTGCTCCGTGAGGGAAATGCTTTCTGCATTACTCCAAGTGGCCACCCAGTGTCACTGTTGCTCCAGGAGGGAAATGCTTTCTGCATGACCTGAATTGGCCACACGCATCACTGTTGCTCCGGGGTGGGGTGGGGGGGAGGCGGGGGATTGTTTGTGTGTTACTCCTGAGTGGCCACGTCGTGTCACTCTTCCTCCAGGAGGGGAATGCTTTGTGCATTACCCTGTGTGGCCACCCAAGACAACACACACAGCACGACACCGACGCACACACACACAGAACACGTCACAGATACAGATGGGTAGTGTAAATTGCTAAAAATGAGACATTCATTACTAATCAGATGTAGCCGTTGATGTCTCATGCACTCTTCCTCGAAAAGCCATACGTAGTCTAGCCTGATCATTTGGTAGAGATCTGTTCAAGAAAAGTACTCCTAATGAGACATACATTATTGACAAGTACTAGTCATCAATTTCTCCTCGAATGATTCACCAAAACGCTTTTCGATCCCCTGCTGGTGATTTGGAAGAAATCGTTTCTTGAAATATACTAAACTAGAGAAATTCATCTTTGACCTGTGCGACAGATAAATTTGAGAGGGAATCTTCCTGAAAGCCCCGAGGATTCACTTCTCGTCTGACGGTACAGAGCAGTTTGCGAAAATTACTCAGAATGAGAACGTCATTCGTAATCAGGTATCCTGAGGTCTTTCTCATGGAACCATCCACCAAAAAGCAAGTCTATTCTCTCTGCGACATTTGGCAGAGATTTATCGTGAAAATTGCTAAAGAAGAGAACGTTATAACTGATCAATGCTAATAATCAATGACAAATGGAATCATCCTCCAAAAGCCTTTCAGATTGGCTCCCTGTGATTAGGTAGATATCAGTTGACGATTTGGTAGAAATTACTAAAAAGGAGGCAGTTCTTTCTGATCAATGTTAGCAATTAATTACACATGGAATCATCCTCCGGACTATATTCATAATTAGCTCCTGGAGATTTGGACTCAAATCGCTTCGTGAAAATGACTAGGAATGAGACAATTCATTCCTCATCCGTCTTCTGATAAATTTCCCACGGAATCATCCAGCAGAAAAGCAAAGGCATTCCCCCTTGGTGCGTTGGAACAGATCGGTTCGTGCAAATCACTCAAGGTAGAAAATCATTCTTTACAAGTCCCTAGTGGTAAAGACTCCAGCAATCCAGCTTCTCTCCTGGTGAGTTCGTAGCGATTGGTTCAAGAAAATTACTCCGAAGGAGACTTAAATTATTGACAAGTACTAGTGCTAAAGCTCTCCTCGAATGATTAACCAATATGCTTTTCGATACGATGACACAGAAGGGCACAGAACACGACACACCAAAATAACACACGAGAAAGACACACACACACCGCGACACGGAAAGCATCACCCACAAAACATCACACACACGACCCACAACATCTCACAAACACACACTCACTCAACACAAGACGACCCGCAACATGTCGAGCGCTGTGGAGCGAGGGCTCCGGCTCGGCTTTCGCAGCGGCTCTGGCGAGGAATGGTGCCGGAGCTCTCGCCGGAGGGGAAGACGGCAGGAGGGGGCCTGAGCCGCTTGGGCCTCTTTCCAAGGAGGCGGAACCAGGCCTCCGCTCTCTGCCCTCTGCAGACCTGGCTGCCAGGTCAGTGCTTCCAGTTCCTCGTCCGCACTCGCTGTCGTCGTCCTCCTCAGCGGCCGTGGGCGTCCTCGCTGGGGACGGGGCTCGGGGGGATGAAGGTGGGGAGGGGCCAGAGTCTCTTGAGCAGAGTGACTCTGTGGGGTGCCGTTAGAAAAGGAGATTTTGGTTGGGATGCTCCAGGTGGAATGGGAGGAGAGTGGAGGGCGGATCCCCGCCGTGTGGGAGAGGCAAAGAGAGGAGCCTCCGAGACGTTGCCGACTGAGAATGGTAACTTACTTGGTTTTTTCCCCTTGGGCTGGGTTTAGTAGCAAGGAAAAAGAAGTCAAGCCTCAGAGTCTACTGCCCTCATGCGACGGAATGTGAGTGAGAGCAGCGAGCCTGTGACCATTGGGGACACCAGGCAAGAGCCCTCCATCTGGGAGCCGAGCTCTCGCCAGTCTCGGTGAGAGAAGTGTCTGGTTTGGTGAGGACTCTGCTCACGCCCCACCTGAGTCCGGGTCAGGAAGCCCCGTCCATTAGGGTTCGGTGTGTAAGAAAAGGTTCCTGATCAGCTGTGGTTACGAGGGAGAAAAGGTCCCCTTTTCAGAGGCTGCTCGTTTCTCTGGTCAGGAACGGTGTCTTCTCCACAACTGAAGCTTGGATCCAAGAGGATGACTCCAGGTGGTGAGTTGCCCGCCTTGCTCTCATGTTTCTCTGTTTTCTCTCCTGTGTTCGCCAACTCGCTCTTTCTCTTCTCTCCTCTTCTCTCCTCGTGCCGTGTCCCTTCACAGGACACGGGTAGGTGTGCATTCCCACAAGGGAGGTCTCGGGAGCCATGGAAAAGTCGGAGCGGACGAAAATCATGCAGGGCAGTAGAAAGGCTGCTGAAAGTACCTGAAGTGACAAAGAAAATGAGAAGGGGGAAGTCCAGCCTGAAACAGGAGTGTAGTCTGTAAAGAGAAACAACGGGAAGTCTAAGCTACAGAAACTCTTCAAGTTGCCGAAAGACATGTAGGATGGGAAATTACTTCTTGAATCCAGTCTGTTGAAGATCTTAGGCTCAGTATGCGTGCGTATTTGTAGTTGCTTAGCAATCTGCCTTCTTCTGTTTGCTATCCCTTCTAATCACTGAAAATCTAGCTATCTATTTTTTGTTTAGTTTTATTATTATTATTATTATTTATTATTAAACTCAGTTTGTGCAACTGGTGCTCCGTGAGGAAATGATTTGTGTGTATTACTCCAAGGGGCTGCCCGGTGTCACTGTTGCTCCAGGAAGGAAATGATTTGAGCACTACCTGAATTGGCCATGCAGTGTCACCATTGCTCCGTGAGGGAAATGCTTTCTGCATTACTCCAAGTGGCCACCCAGTGTCACTGTTGCTCCAGGAGGGAAATGCTTTCTGCATGACCTGAATTGGCCACACGCATCACTGTTGCTCCGGGGTGGGGTGGGGGGGAGGCGGGGGATTGTTTGTGTGTTACTCCTGAGTGGCCACGTCGTGTCACTCTTCCTCCAGGAGGGGAATGCTTTGTGCATTACCCTGTGTGGCCACCCAAGACAACACACACAGCACGACACCGACGCACACACACACAGAACACGTCACACATACAGATGGGTAGTGTAAATTGCTAAAAATGAGACATTCATTACTAATCAGATGTAGCCGTTGATGTCTCATGCACTCTTCCTCGGAAAGCCATACGTAGTCTCGCCTGATCATTTGGTAGAGATCTGTTCAAGAAAAGTACTCCTAATGAGACATACATTATTGACAAGTACTAGTCATCAATTTCTCCTCGAATGATTCACCAAAACGCTTTTCGATCCCCTGCTGGTGATTTGGAAGAAATCGTTTCTTGAAATATACTAAACTAGAGAAATTCATCTTTGACCTGTGCGACAGATAAATTTGAGAGGGAATCTTCCTGAAAGCCCCGAGGATTCACTTCTCGTCAGACGGTACAGAGCAGTTTGCGAAAATTACTCAGAATGAGAACGTCATTCGTAATCAGGTATCCTGAGGTCTTTCTCATGGAACCATCCACCAAAAAGCAAGTCTATTCTCTCTGCGGCATTTGGCAGAGATTTATCGTGAAAATTGCTAAAGAAGAGAACGTTATAACTGATCAATGCTAATAATCAATGACAAATGGAATCATCCTCCAAAAGCCTTTCAGATTGGCTCCCTGTGATTAGGTAGATATCAGTTGACGATTTGGTAGAAATTACTAAAGAGGAGGCAGTTCTTTCTGATCAATGTTAGCAATTAATTACACATGGAATCATCCTCCGGACTATATTCATAATTAGCTCCTGGAGATTTGGACTCAAATCGGTTCGTGAAAATGACTAGGAATGAGACAATTCATTCCTCATCCGTCTTCTGATAAATTTCCCACGGAATCATCCAGCAGAAAAGCAAAGGCATTCCCCCTTGGTGCGTTGGAACAGATGGGTTCGTGCAAATTACTCAAGGTAGAAAATCATTCTTTACAAGTCCCTAGTGGTAAGGACTCCAGCAATCCAGCTTCTCTCCTGGTGAGTTCGTAGCGATTGGTTCAAGAAAATTACTCCGAAGGAGACTTAAATTATTGACAAGTACTAGTGCTAAAGCTCTCCTCGAATGATTAACCAAAATGCTTTTCGATACGATGACACAGAAGGGCACAGAACACGACACACCAAAATAAGACACGAGAAAGACACACACACACCGCGACACGGAAAGCATCACCCACAAAACATCACACACACGACCCACAACATCTCACAAACACACACTCACTCAACACAAGACGACCCGCAACATGTCGAGCGCTGTGGAGCGAGGGCTCCGGCTCGGCTTTCGCAGCGGCTCTGGCGAGGAATGGTGCCGGAGCTCTCGCCGGAGGGGAAGACGGCAGGAGGGGGCCTGAGCCGCTTGGGCCTCTTTCCAAGGAGGCGGAACCAGGCCTCCGCTCTCTTCCCTCTGCAGACCTGGCTGCCAGGTCAGTGCTTCCAGTTCCTCATCCGCACTCGCTGTCGTCGTCCTCCTCAGCGGCCGTGGGCGTCCTCGCTGGGGACGGGGCTCGGGGGGATGAAGGTGGGGAGGGGCCAGAGTCTCTTGAGCAGAGTGACTCTGTGGGGTGCCGTTAGAAAAGGAGATTTTGGTTGGGATGCTCCAGGTGGAATGGGAGGAGAGTGGAGGGCGGATCCCCGCCGTGTGGGAGAGGCAAAGAGAGGAGCCTCCGAGACGTTGCCGACTGAGAATGGTAACTTACTTGGTTTTTTCCCCTTGGGCTGGGTTTAGTAGCAAGGAAAAAGAAGTCAAGCCTCAGAGTCTACTGCCCTCATGCGACGGAATGTGAGTGAGAGCAGCGAGCCTGTGACCGTTGGGGACACCAGGCAAGAGCCCTCCATCTGGGAGCCGAGCTCTCGCCAGTCTCGGTGAGAGAAGTGTCTGGTTTGGTGAGGACTCTGCTCACGCCCCACCTGAGTCCGGGTCGGGAAGCCCCGTCCATTAGGGTTCGGTGTGTAAGAAAAGGTTCCTGATCAGCTGTGGTTACGAGGGAGAAAAGGTCCCCTTTTCAGAGGCTGCTCGTTTCTCTGGTCAGGAATGGTGTCTTCTCCACAACTGAAGCTTGGATCCAAGAGGATGACTCCAGGTGGTGAGTTGCCCGCCTTGCTCTCATGTTTCTCTGTTTTCTCTCCTGTGTTCGCCAACTCGCTCTTTCTCTTCTCTCCTCTTCTCTCCTCATGCCGTGTCCCTTCACAGGACACGGGTAGGTGTGCATTCCCACAAGGGAGGTCTCGGGAGCCATGGAAAAGTCGGAGCGGACGAAAATCATGCAGGGCAGTAGAAAGGCTGCTGAAAGTACCTGAAGTGACAAAGAAAATGAGAAGGGGGAAGTCCAGCCTGAAACAGGAGTGTAGTCTGTAAAGAGAAACAACGGGAAGTCTAAGCTACAGAAACTCTTCAAGTTGCCGAAAGACATGTAGGATGGGAAATTACTTCTTGAATCCAGTCTGTTGAAGATCTTAGGCTCAGTATGCGTGCGTATTTGTAGTTGCTTAGCAATCTGCCTTCTTCTGTTTGCTATCCCTTCTAATCACTGAAAATCTAGCTATCTATTTTTTGTTTAGTTTTATTATTATTATTATTATTATTATTTATTATTAAACTCAGTTTGTGCAACTGGTGCTCCGTGAGGAAATGATTTGTGTGTATTACTCCAAGGGGCTGCCCGGTGTCACTGTTGCTCCAGGAGGAAAATGATTTGAGCACTACCTGAATTGGCCACGCAGTGTCACCATTGCTCCGTGAGGGAAATGCTTTCTGCATTACTCCAAGTGGCCACCCAGTGTCACTGTTGCTCCAGGAGGGAAATGCTTTCTGCATGACCTGAATTGGCCACACGCATCACTGTTGCTCCGGGGTGGGGGGTGGGGGTGGGAGGCGGGGGATTGTTTGTGTGTTACTCCTGAGTGGCCACGTCGTGTCACTCTTCCTCCAGGAGGGGAATGCTTTGTGCATTACCCTGTGTGGCCACCCAAGACAACACACACAGCACGACACCGACGCACACACACACAGAACACGTCACACATACAGATGGGTAGTGTAAATTGCTAAAAATGAGACATTCATTACAAATCAGATGTAGCCGTTGATGTCTCATGCACTCTTCCTCGAAAAGCCATACGTAGTCTCGCCTGATCATTTGGTAGAGATCTGTTCAAGAAAAGTACTCCTAATGAGACATACATTATTGACAAGTACTAGTCATCAATTTCTCCTCGAATGACTCACCAGAACGCTTTTCGATCCCCTGCTGGTGATTCGGAAGAAATCGTTTCTTGAAATGTACTAAACTAGAGAAATTCATCTTTGACCTGTGCGACAGATAAATTTGAGAGGGAATCTTCCTGAAAGCCCCGAGGATTCACTTCTCGTCAGACGGTACAGAGCAGTTTGCGAAAATTACTCAGAATGGGAACGTCATTCGTAATCAGGTATCCTGAGGTCTTTCTCATGGAACCATCCACCAAAAAGCAAGTCTATTCTCTCTGCGGCATTTGGCAGAGATTTATCGTGAAAATTGCTAAAGAAGAGAACGTTATAACTGATCAATGCTAATAATCAATGACAAATGGAATCATCCTCCAAAAGCCTTTCAGATTGGCTCCCTGTGATTAGGTAGATATCAGTTGACGATTTGGTAGAAATTACTAAAAAGGAGGCAGTTCTTTCTGATCAATGTTAGCAATTAATTACACATGGAATCATCCTCCGGACTATATTCATAATTAGCTCCTGGAGATTTGGACTAAAATCGGTTCGTGAAAATGACTAGGAATGAGACAATTCATTCCTCATCCGTCTTCTGATAAATTTCCCACGGAATCATCCAGCAGAAAAGCAAAGGCATTCCCCCTTGGTGCGTTGGAACAGATCGGTTCGTGCAGATCACTCAAGGTAGAAAATCATTCTTTACAAGTCCCTAGTGGTAAAGACTCCAGCAATCCAGCTTCTCTCCTGGTGAGTTCGTAGCGATTGGTTCAAGAAAATTACTCCGAAGGAGACTTAAATTATTGACAAGTACTAGTGCTAAAGCTCTCCTCGAATGATTAACCAAAATGCTTTTCGATACGATGACACAGAAGGGCACAGAACACGACACACCAAAATAACACACGAGAAAGACACACACACACCGCGAGACGGAAAGCATCACCCACAAAACATCACACACACGACCCACAACATCTCACAAACACACACTCACTCAACACAAGACGACCCGCAACATGTCGAGCGCTGTGGAGCGAGGGCTCCGGCTCGGCTTTCGCAGCGGCTCTGGCGAGGAATGGTGCCGGAGCTCTCGCCGGAGGGGAAGACGGCAGGAGGGGGCCTGAGCCGCTTGGGCCTCTTTCCAAGGAGGCGGAACCAGGCCTCCGCTCTCTGCCCTCTGCAGACCTGGCTGCCAGGTCAGTGCTTCCAGTTCCTCGTCCGCACTCGCTGTCGTCGTCCTCCTCAGCGGCCGTGGGCGTCCTCGCTGGGGACGGGGCTCGGGGGGATGAAGGTGGGGAGGGGCCAGAGTCTCTTGAGCAGAGTGACTCTGTGGGGTGCCGTTAGAAAAGGAGATTTTGGTTGGGATGCTCCAGGTGGAATGGGAGGAGAGTGGAGGGCGGATCCCCGCCGTGTGGGAGAGGCAAAGAGAGGAGCCTCCGAGACGTTGCCGACTGAGAATGGTAACTTACTTGGTTTTTTCCCCTTGGGCTGGGTTTAGTAGCAAGGAAAAAGAAGTCAAGCCTCAGAGTCTACTGCCCTCATGCGACGGAATGTGAGTGAGAGCAGCGAGCCTGTGACCGTTGGGGACACCAGGCAAGAGCCCTCCATCTGGGAGCCGAGCTCTCGCCAGTCTCGGTGAGAGAAGTGTCTGGTTTGGTGAGGACTCTGCTCACGCCCCACCTGAGTCCGGGTCGGGAAGCCCCGTCCATTAGGGTTCGGTGTGTAAGAAAAGGTTCCTGATCAGCTGTGGTTACGAGGGAGAAAAGGTCCCCTTTTCAGAGGCTGCTCGTTTCTCTGGTCAGGAACGGTGTCTTCTCCACAACTGAAGCTTGGATCCAAGAGGATGACTCCAGGTGGTGAGTTGCCCGCCTTGCTCTCATGTTTCTCTGTTTTCTCTCCTGTGTTCGCCAACTCGCTCTTTCTCTTCTCTCCTCTTCTCTCCTCGTGCCGTGTCCCTTCACAGGACACGGGTAGGTGTGCATTCCCACAAGGGAGGTCTCGGGAGCCATGGAAAAGTCGGAGCGGACGAAAATCATGCAGGGCAGTAGAAAGGCTGCTGAAAGTACCTGAAGTGACAAAGAAAATGAGAAGGGGGAAGTCCAGCCTGAAACAGGAGTGTAGTCTGTAAAGAGAAACAACGGGAAGTCTAAGCTACAGAAACTCTTCAAGTTGCCGAAAGACATGTAGGATGGGAAATTACTTCTTGAATCCAGTCTGTTGAAGATCTTAGGCTCAGTATGCGTGCGTATTTGTAGTTGCTTAGCAATCTGCCTTCTTCTGTTTGCTATCCCTTCTAATCACTGAAAATCTAGCTATCTATTTTTTGTTTAGTTTTATTATTATTATTATTATTATTTATTATTAAACTCAGTTTGTGCAACTGGTGCTCCGTGAGGAAATGATTTGTGTGTATTACTCCAAGGGGCTGCCCGGTGTCACTGTTGCTCCAGGAGGGAAATGATTTGAGCACTACCTGAATTGGCCACGCAGTGTCACCATTGCTCCGTGAGGGAAATGCTTTCTGCATTACTCCAAGTGGCCACCCAGTGTCACTGTTGCTCCAGGAGGGAAATGCTTTCTGCATGACCTGAATTGGCCACACACATCACTGTTGCTCCGGGGTGGGGGGTGGGGTGGGGGGGAGGCGGGGGATTGTTTGTGTGTTACTCCTGAGTGGCCACGTCGTGTCACTCTTCCTCCAGGAGGGGAATGCTTTGTGCATTACCCTGTGTGGCCACCCAAGACAACACACACAGCACGACACCGACGCAGACACACACAGAACACGTCACACATACAGATGGGTAGTGTAAATTGCTAAAAATGAGACATTCATTACTAATCAGATGTAGCCGTTGATGTCTCATGCACTCTTCCTCGGAAAGCCATACGTAGTCTCGCCTGATCATTTGGTAGAGATCTGTTCAAGAAAAGTACTCCTAATGAGACATACATTATTGACAAGTACTAGTCATCAATTTCTCCTCGAATGATTCACCAAAACGCTTTTCGATCCCCTGCTGGTGATTTGGAAGAAATCGTTTCTTGAAATATACTAAACTAGAGAAATTCATCTTTGACCTGTGCGACAGATAAATTTGAGAGGGAATCTTCCTGAAAGCCCCGAGGATTCACTTCTCGTCAGACGGTACAGAGCAGTTTGCGAAAATTACTCAGAATGAGAACGTCATTCGTAATCAGGTATCCTGAGGTCTTTCTCATGGAACCATCCACCAAAAAGCAAGTCTATTCTCTCTGCGGCATTTGGCAGAGATTTATCGTGAAAATTGCTAAAGAAGAGAACGTTATAACTGATCAATGCTAATAATCAATGACAAATGGAATCATCCTCCAAAAGCCTTTCAGATTGGCTCCCTGTGATTAGGTAGATATCAGTTGACGATTTGGTCGCAATTACTAAAGAGGAGGCAGTTCTTTCTGATCAATGTTAGCAATTAATTACACATGGAATCATCCTCCGGACTATATTCATAATTAGCTCCTGGAGATTTGGACTCAAATCGGTTCGTGAAAATGACTAGGAATGAGACAATTCATTCCTCATCCGTCTTCTGATAAATTTCCCACGGAATCATCCAGCAGAAAAGCAAAGGCTGGAGGACGAGTGCTAGTAATAATAATAGGGCTCAGATTTTCCTAGATGCGATAGCTGATGGATTCCTTCAGCAAGTAGTTGCTGAACCGACTAGAGGGGATGCCATTTTAGATTTGGTCTTGGTGAGTAATGAGGACCTCATAGAGGAAATGGTTGTAGGGGATAATCTTGGCTCAAGTGATCATGAGCTAATTCAGTTCAAACTGAATGGAAGGATTAACAAAAATAAATCTGCAACTAGGGTTTTTGATTTCAAAAGGGCTGACTTTCAAAAATTAAGGAAATTAGTTAGGGAAGTGGATTGGACTGAAGAATTTATGGGTTTAAAGGTAGAGGAGGCCTGGGATTATTTTAAATTAAAGCTGCAGAAGCTATCGGAAGCCTGCATCCCAAGAAAGGGGAAAAAATTCATAGGCAGGAGTTGTAGACCAAGCTGGATGAGCAAGCATCTTAGAGAGGTAATTAAGAAAAAGCAGAAAGCATATAGGGAGTGGAAGAAGGGAGGGATCAGTAAGGAAAGTTACCTTATTGAGGTCAGAATATGTAGGGATAAAGTGAGACAGGCTAAAAGTCAAGTAGAGTTGGACCTTGCAAAGGGAATTAAAACCAATAGTAAAAGGTTCTATAGTCATATAAATAGGAAGAAAACAAAGAAAGAAGAAGTGGGACCGCTAAAAACTGAGGATGGAGTGGAGGTCAAGGATAATCTAGGCATGGCCCAATATCTAAACAAATACTTTGCCTCAGTCTTTAATAAGACTAAAGAGGATCTTAGGGATAATGGTAGCATGATAAATGGGAATGAGGATATGGAGGTAGACATCACCATATCTGAGGTAGAAGCGAAACTCAAACAGCTTAATGGGACTAAATCGGGGGGCCCAGATAATCTTCATCCAAGAATATTAAAAGAATTGGCACAAGAAATTGCAAGCCCATTAGCAAGAATTTTTAATGAATCTGTAAACTCAGGGGTTGTACCGTATGATTGGAGAATTGCTAACATAGTTCCTATTTTTAAGAAAGGGAAAAAAAGTGATCCAAGTAATTATAGGCCTGTTAGTTTGACATCTGTAGTATGCAAGGTCTTGGAAAAAATTTTGAAGGAGAAGGTAGTTAAGGACATTGAAGTCAATGGTAAATGGGACAAATTACAACATGGTTTTACAAAAGGTAGATCGTGCCAAACCAACCTGATCTCCTTCTTTGAGAGAGTAACAGATTTTTTAGATAAAGGAAACGCAGTGGATCTAATTTACTTAGATTTTAGTAAGGCGTTTGATACTGTGCCACATGGGGAATTATTAGTTAAATTGGATAAGATGGGCATCAATAGGAAAATTGAAAGGTGGATAGGGAATTGGTTAAAGGGGAGACTACAACGGGTCCTACTGAAAGGTGAACTGTCAAGTTGGAGGGAGGTTACCAGTGGAGTTCCTCAAGGATCGGTTTTGGGACCAATCTTATTTAATCTTTTTATTACTGACCTGGGCACAAAAAGTGGGAATGTGCTAATAAAGTTTGCAGATGATACAAAGCTGGGAGGTATTGCTAATTTAGAGAAGGACAGGGATACCCTACAGGAGGATCTGGATGACCTTGTAAACTGGAGTAATAGGAATAGGATGAAATTTAATAGTGAGAAGTGTAAGGTCATGCATTTAGGGATTAATAACAAGAATTTTAGTTATAAGCTAGGGACGCATCAACTAGAAGTAACGGAGGAGGAAAAGGACCTTGGAGTATTGGTTGATCATAGGATGACTATGAGCTGCCAATGTGATATGGCTGTGAAAAAAGCTAATGTCATCTTGGGATGCATCAGGAGAGGTATTTCCAGTAGGGATAAGGAGGTTTTAGTACCATTATATAAGGCACTGGTGAGACCTCACCTGGAATACTGTGTGCAGTTCTGGTCTCCCATGTTTAAGAAGGATGAATTCAAACTGGAACAGGTACAGAGAAGGGCTACTAGGATGATCCGAGGAATGGAAAACTTGTCTTATGAAAGGAGACTCAGGGAGCTTGGCTTGTTTAGCCTAACTAAAAGAAGGTTGAGGGGAGATATGATTGCTCTCTATAAATATATCAGAGGGATAAATACCAGAGAGGGAGAGGAATTATTTAAACTCAGTACCAATGTGGACACAAGAACAAATGGATATAAACTGGCCACTAGGAAATTTAGATTAGAAATTAGACGAAGGTTTCTAACCATCAGAGGAGTGAAGTTTTGGAATAGCCTTCCGAGGGAAGTAGTGGGGACAAAAGATCTATCTTGCTTTAAGATTAAACTCGATAAGTTTATGGAGGAGATGGTATGATGGGATAACATGGTTTTGGTAATTAAATATTCATGGTAAATAGGCCCAATGGCCTGTGATGGGTTTTTAGATGGGGTAAGATCCAAGTTACCCGGGAAGGAATTTTCTGTAGTATCTGGCTGATGAATCTTGCCCATATGCTCAGGGTTTAGCTGATCGCCATATTTGGGGTCGGGAAGGAATTTTCCTCCAGGGCAGATTGGAAGGCCCTGGAGGTTTTTCGCCTTCCTCTGTAGCATGGGGCACGGGTCACTTGCTGGAGGATTCTCTGCTCCTTGAGGTCTTCAAACTACAATTTGGGGACTTCAATAGCACAGATATAGATGTGAGGTCTTTTTTAGGAGTGGTGGGTGAAGTTCTGTGGCCTGCATTGTGCAGGAGGTCAGACTAGATGATCATAATGGTCCCTTCTGGCCTAAATATCTATGAATCTATGAATCTATGAATCTATGAAAGGCATTCCCCCTTGGTGCGTTGGAACAGATGGGTTCGTGCAAATTACTCAAGGTAGAAAATCATTCTTTACAAGTCCCTAGTGGTAAAGACTCCAGCAATCCAGCTTCTCTCCTGGTGAGTTCGTAGCGATTGGTTCAAGAAAATTACTCCGAAGGAGACTTAAATTATTGACAAGTACTAGTGCTAAAGCTCTCCTCGAATGATTAACCAAAATGCTTTTCGATACGATGACACAGAAGGGCACAGAACACGACACACCAAAATAAGACACGAGAAAGACACACACACACCGCGACACGGAAAGCATCACCCACAAAACATCACACACACGACCCACAACATCTCACAAAGACACACTCACTCAACACAAGACGACCCGCAACATGTCGAGCGCTGTGGAGCGAGGGCTCCGGCTCGGCTTTCGCAGCGGCTCTGGCGAGGAATGGTGCCGGAGCTCTCGCCGGAGGGGAAGACGGCAGGAGGGGGCCTGAGCCGCTTGGGCCTCTTTCCAAGGAGGCGGAACCAGGCCTCCGCTCTCTGCCCTCTGCAGACCTGGCTGCCAGGTCAGTGCTTCCAGTTCCTCATCCGCACTCGCTGTCGTCGTCCTCCTCAGCGGCCGTGGGCGTCCTCGCTGGGGACGGGGCTCGGGGGGATGAAGGTGGGGAGGGGCCAGAGTCTCTTGAGCAGAGTGACTCTGTGGGGTGCCGTTAGAAAAGGAGATTTTGGTTGGGATGCTCCAGGTGGAATGGGAGGAGAGTGGAGGGCGGATCCCCGCCGTGTGGGAGAGGCAAAGAGAGGAGCCTCCGAGACGTTGCCGACTGAGAATGGTAACTTACTTGTTTTTTTCCCCTTGGGCTGGGTTTAGTAGCAAGGAAAAAGAAGTCAAGCCTCAGAGTCTACTGCCCTCATGCGACGGAATGTGAGTGAGAGCAGCGAGCCTGTGACCGTTGGGGACACCAGGCAAGAGCCCTCCATCTGGGAGCCGAGCTCTCGCCAGTCTCGGTGAGAGAAGTGTCTGGTTTGGTGAGGACTCTGCTCACGCCCCACCTGAGTCCGGGTCGGGAAGCCCCGTCCATTAGGGTTCGGTGTGTAAGAAAAGGTTCCTGATCAGCTGTGGTTACGAGGGAGAAAAGGTCCCCTTTTCAGAGGCTGCTCGTTTCTCTGGTCAGGAACGGTGTCTTCTCCACAACTGAAGCTTGGATCCAAGAGGATGACTCCAGGTGGTGAGTTGCCCGCCTTGCTCTCATGTTTCTCTGTTTTCTCTCCTGTGTTCGCCAACTCGCTCTTTCTCTTCTCTCCTCTTCTCTCCTCGTGCCGTGTCCCTTCACAGGACACGGGTAGGTGTGCATTCCCACAAGGGAGGTCTCGGGAGCCATGGAAAAGTCGGAGCGGACGAAAATCATGCAGGGAAGTAGAAAGGCTGCTGAAAGTACCTGAAGTGACAAAGAAAATGAGAAGGGGGAAGTCCAGCCTGAAACAGGAGTGTAGTCTGTAAAGAGAAACAACGGGAAGTCTAAGCTACAGAAACTCTTCAAGTTGCCGAAAGACATGTAGGATGGGAAATTACTTCTTGAATCCAGTCTGTTGAAGATCTTAGGCTCAGTATGCGTGCGTATTTGTAGTTGCTTAGCAATCTGCCTTCTTCTGTTTGCTATCCCTTCAAATCACTGAAAATCTAGCTATCTATTTTTTGTTTAGTTTTATTATTATTATTATTATTTATTATTAAACTCAGTTTGTGCAACTGGTGCTCCGTGAGGAAATGATTTGTGTGTATTACTCCAAGGGGCTGCCCGGTGTCACTGTTGCTCCAGGAGGGAAATGATTTGAGCACTACCTGAATTGGCCACGCAGTGTCACCATTGCTCCGTGAGGGAAATGCTTTCTGCATTACTCCAAGTGGCCACCCAGTGTCACTGTTGCTCCAGGAGGGAAATGCTTTCTGCATGACCTGAATTGGCCACACACATCACTGTTGCTCCGGGGTGGGGGGTGGGGGGGGAGGCGGGGGATTGTTTGTGTGTTACTCCTGAGTGGCCACGTCGTGTCACTCTTCCTCCAGGAGGGGAATGCTTTGTGCATTACCCTGTGTGGCCACCCAAGACAACACACACAGCACGACACCGACGCAGACACACACAGAACACGTCACACATACAGATGGGTAGTGTAAATTGCTAAAAATGAGACATTCATTACTAATCAGATGTAGCCGTTGATGTCTCATGCACTCTTCCTCGAAAAGCCATACGTAGTCTCGCCTGATCATTTGGTAGAGATCTGTTCAAGAAAAGTTCTCCCAATGAGACATACATTATTGACAAGTACTAGTCATCAATTTCTCCTCGAATGATTCACCAAAACGCTTTTCGATCCCCTGCTGGTGATTTGGAAGAAATCGTTTCTTGAAATATACTAAACTAGAGAAATTCATCTTTGACCTGTGCGACAGATAAATTTGAGAGGGAATCTTCCTGAAAGCCCCGAGGATTCACTTCTCGTCAGACGGTACAGAGCAGTTTGCGAAAATTACTCAGAATGAGAACGTCATTCGTAATCAGGTATCCTGAGGTCTTTCTCATGGAACCATCCACCAAAAAGCAAGTCTATTCTCTCTGCGGCATTTGGCAGAGATTTATCGTGAAAATTGCTAAAGAAGAGAACGTTATAACTGATCAATGCTAATAATCAATGACAAATGGAATCATCCTCCAAAAGCCTTTCAGATTGGCTCCCTGTGATTAGGTAGATATCAGTTGACGATTTGGTAGAAATTACTAAAGAGGAGGCAGTTCTTTCTGATCAATGTTAGCAATTAATTACACATGGAATCATCCTCCGGACTATATTCATAATTAGCTCCTGGAGATTTGGACTAAAATCGGTTCGTGAAAATGACTAGGAATGAGACAATTCATTCCTCATCCGTCTTCTGATAAATTTCCCACGGAATCATCCAGCAGAAAAGCAAAGGCATTCCCCCTTGGTGCGTTGGAACAGATGGGTTCGTGCAAATTACTCAAGGTAGAAAATCATTCTTTACAAGTCCCTAGTGGTAAAGACTCCAGCAATCCAGCTTCTCTCCTGGTGAGTTCGTAGCGATTGGTTCAAGAAAATTACTCCGAAGGAGACTTAAATTATTGACAAGTACTAGTGCTAAAGCTCTCCTCGAATGATTAACCAAAATGCTTTTCGATACGATGACACAGAAGGGCACAGAACACGACACACCAAAATAAGACACGAGAAAGACACACACACACCGCGACACGGAAAGCATCACCCACAAAACATCACACACACGACCCACAACATCTCACAAAGACACACTCACTCAACACAAGACGACCCGCAACATGTCGAGCGCTGTGGAGCGAGGGCTCCGGCTCGGCTTTCGCAGCGGCTCTGGCGAGGAATGGTGCCGGAGCTCTCGCCGGAGGGGAAGACGGCAGGAGGGGGCCTGAGCCGCTTGGGCCTCTTTCCAAGGAGGCGGAACCAGGCCTCCGCTCTCTGCCCTCTGCAGACCTGGCTGCCAGGTCAGTGCTTCCAGTTCCTCATCCGCACTCGCTGTCGTCGTCCTCCTCAGCGGCCGTGGGCGTCCTCGCTGGGGACGGGGCTCGGGGGGATGAAGGTGGGGAGGGGCCAGAGTCTCTTGAGCAGAGTGACTCTGTGGGGTGCCGTTAGAAAAGGAGATTTTGGTTGGGATGCTCCAGGTGGAATGGGAGGAGAGTGGAGGGCGGATCCCCGCCGTGTGGGAGAGGCAAAGAGAGGAGCCTCCGAGACGTTGCCGACTGAGAATGGTAACTTACTTGGTTTTTTCCCCTTGGGCTGGGTTTAGTAGCAAGGAAAAAGAAGTCAAGCCTCAGAGTCTACTGCCCTCATGCGACGGAATGTGAGTGAGAGCAGCGAGCCTGTGACCGTTGGGGACACCAGGCAAGAGCCCTCCATCTGGGAGCCGAGCTCTCGCCAGTCTCGGTGAGAGAAGTGTCTGGTTTGGTGAGGACTCTGCTCACGCCCCACCTGAGTCCGGGTCGGGAAGCCCCGTCCATTAGGGTTCGGTGTGTAAGAAAAGGTTCCTGATCAGCTGTGGTTACGAGGGAGAAAAGGTCCCCTTTTCAGAGGCTGCTCGTTTCTCTGGTCAGGAACGGTGTCTTCTCCACAACTGAAGCTTGGATCCAAGAGGATGACTCCAGGTGGTGAGTTGCCCGCCTTGCTCTCATGTTTCTCTGTTTTCTCTCCTGTGTTCGCCAACTCGCTCTTTCTCTTCTCTCCTCTTCTCTCCTCGTGCCGTGTCCCTTCACAGGACACGGGTAGGTGTGCATTCCCACAAGGGAGGTCTCGGGAGCCATGGAAAAGTCGGAGCGGACGAAAATCATGCAGGGCAGTAGAAAGGCTGCTGAAAGTACCTGAAGTGACAAAGAAAATGAGAAGGGGGAAGTCCAGCCTGAAACAGGAGTGTAGTCTGTAAAGAGAAACAACGGGAAGTCTAAGCTACAGAAACTCTTCAAGTTGCCGAAAGACATGTAGGATGGGAAATTACTTCTTGAATCCAGTCTGTTGAAGATCTTAGGCTCAGTATGCGTGCGTATTTGTAGTTGCTTAGCAATCTGCCTTCTTCTGTTTGCTATCCCTTCAAATCACTGAAAATCTAGCTATCTATTTTTTGTTTAGTTTTATTATTATTATTATTATTTATTATTAAACTCAGTTTGTGCAACTGGTGCTCCGTGAGGAAATGATTTGTGTGTATTACTCCAAGGGGCTGCCCGGTGTCACTGTTGCTCCAGGAGGGAAATGATTTGAGCACTACCTGAATTGGCCACGCAGTGTCACCATTGCTCCGTGAGGGAAATGCTTTCTGCATTACTCCAAGTGGCCACCCAGTGTCACTGTTGCTCCAGGAGGGAAATGCTTTCTGCATGACCTGAATTGGCCACACACATCACTGTTGCTCCGGGGTGGGGGGTGGGGGGGGAGGCGGGGGATTGTTTGTGTGTTACTCCTGAGTGGCCACGTCGTGTCACTCTTCCTCCAGGAGGGGAATGCTTTGTGCATTACCCTGTGTGGCCACCCAAGACAACACACACAGCACGACACCGACGCAGACACACACAGAACACGTCACACATACAGATGGGTAGTGTAAATTGCTAAAAATGAGACATTCATTACTAATCAGATGTAGCCGTTGATGTCTCATGCACTCTTCCTCGAAAAGCCATACGTAGTCTCGCCTGATCATTTGGTAGAGATCTGTTCAAGAAAAGTACTCCCAATGAGACATACATTATTGACAAGTACTAGTCATCAATTTCTCCTCGAATGATTCACCAAAACGCTTTTCGATCCCCTGCTGGTGATTTGGAAGAAATCGTTTCTTGAAATATACTAAACTAGAGAAATTCATCTTTGACCTGTGCGACAGATAAATTTGAGAGGGAATCTTCCTGAAAGCCCCGAGGATTCACTTCTCGTCAGACGGTACAGAGCAGTTTGCGAAAATTACTCAGAATGAGAACGTCATTCGTAATCAGGTATCCTGAGGTCTTTCTCATGGAACCATCCACCAAAAAGCAAGTCTATTCTCTCTGCGGCATTTGGCAGAGATTTATCGTGAAAATTGCTAAAGAAGAGAACGTTATAACTGATCAATGCTAATAATCAATGACAAATGGAATCATCCTCCAAAAGCCTTTCAGATTGGCTCCCTGTGATTAGGTAGATATCAGTTGACGATTTGGTAGAAATTACTAAAGAGGAGGCAGTTCTTTCTGATCAATGTTAGCAATTAATTACACATGGAATCATCCTCCGGACTATATTCATAATTAGCTCCTGGAGATTTGGACTCAAATCGGTTCGTGAAAATGACTAGGAATGAGACAATTCATTCCTCATCCGTCTTCTGATAAATTTCCCACGGAATCATCCAGCAGAAAAGCAAAGGCATTCCCCCTTGGTGCGTTGGAACAGATGGGTTCGTGCAAATTACTCAAGGTAGAAAATCATTCTTTACAAGTCCCTAGTGGTAAAGACTCCAGCAATCCAGCTTCTCTCCTGGTGAGTTCATAGCGATTGGTTCAAGAAAATTACTCCGAAGGAGACTTAAATTATTGACAAGTACTAGTGCTAAAGCTCTCCTCGAATGATTAACCAAAATGCTTTTCGATACGATGACACAGAAGGGCACAGAACACGACACACCAAAATAAGACACGAGAAAGACACACACACACCGCGACACGGAAAGCATCACCCACAAAACATCACACACACGACCCACAACATCTCACAAAGACACACTCACTCAACACAAGACGACCCGCAACATGTCGAGCGCTGTGGAGCGAGGGCTCCGGCTCGGCTTTCGCAGCGGCTCTGGCGAGGAATGGTGCCGGAGCTCTCGCCGGAGGGGAAGACGGCAGGAGGGGGCCTGAGCCGCTTGGGCCTCTTTCCAAGGAGGCGGAACCAGGCCTCCGCTCTCTGCCCTCTGCAGACCTGGCTGCCAGGTCAGTGCTTCCAGTTCCTCATCCGCACTCGCTGTCGTCGTCCTCCTCAGCGGCCGTGGGCGTCCTCGCTGGGGACGGGGCTCGGGGGGATGAAGGTGGGGAGGGGCCAGAGTCTCTTGAGCAGAGTGACTCTGTGGGGTGCCGTTAGAAAAGGAGATTTTGGTTGGGATGCTCCAGGTGGAATGGGAGGAGAGTGGAGGGCGGATCCCCGCCGTGTGGGAGAGGCAAAGAGAGGAGCCTCCGAGACGTTGCCGACTGAGAATGGTAACTTACTTGGTTTTTTCCCCTTGGGCTGGGTTTAGTAGCAAGGAAAAAGAAGTCAAGCCTCAGAGTCTACTGCCCTCATGCGACGGAATGTGAGTGAGAGCAGCGAGCCTGTGACCGTTGGGGACACCAGGCAAGAGCCCTCCATCTGGGAGCCGAGCTCTCGCCAGTCTCGGTGAGAGAAGTGTCTGGTTTGGTGAGGACTCTGCTCACGCCCCACCTGAGTCCGGGTCGGGAAGCCCCGTCCATTAGGGTTCGGTGTGTAAGAAAAGGTTCCTGATCAGCTGTGGTTACGAGGGAGAAAAGGTCCCCTTTTCAGAGGCTGCTCGTTTCTCTGGTCAGGAACGGTGTCTTCTCCACAACTGAAGCTTGGATCCAAGAGGATGACTCCAGGTGGTGAGTTGCCCGCCTTGCTCTCATGTTTCTCTGTTTTCTCTCCTGTGTTCGCCAACTCGCTCTTTCTCTTCTCTCCTCTTCTCTCCTCGTGCCGTGTCCCTTCACAGGACACGGGTAGGTGTGCATTCCCACAAGGGAGGTCTCGGGAGCCATGGAAAAGTCGGAGCGGACGAAAATCATGCAGGGCAGTAGAAAGGCTGCTGAAAGTACCTGAAGTGACAAAGAAAATGAGAAGGGGGAAGTCCAGCCTGAAACAGGAGTGTAGTCTGTAAAGAGAAACAACGGGAAGTCTAAGCTACAGAAACTCTTCAAGTTGCCGAAAGACATGTAGGATGGGAAATTACTTCTTGAATCCAGTCTGTTGAAGATCTTAGGCTCAGTATGCGTGCGTATTTGTAGTTGCTTAGCAATCTGCCTTCTTCTGTTTGCTATCCCTTCAAATCACTGAAAATCTAGCTATCTATTTTTTGTTTAGTTTTATTATTATTATTATTATTTATTATTAAACTCAGTTTGTGCAACTGGTGCTCCGTGAGGAAATGATTTGTGTGTATTACTCCAAGGGGCTGCCCGGTGTCACTGTTGCTCCAGGAGGGAAATGATTTGAGCACTACCTGAATTGGCCACGCAGTGTCACCATTGCTCCGTGAGGGAAATGCTTTCTGCATTACTCCAAGTGGCCACCCAGTGTCACTGTTGCTCCAGGAGGGAAATGCTTTCTGCATGACCTGAATTGGCCACACACATCACTGTTGCTCCGGGGTGGGGGGTGGGGGGGGAGGTGGGGGATTGTTTGTGTGTTACTCCTGAGTGGCCACGTCGTGTCACTCTTCCTCCAGGAGGGGAATGCTTTGTGCATTACCCTGTGTGGCCACCCAAGACAACACACACAGCACGACACCGACGCAGACACACACAGAACACGTCACACATACAGATGGGTAGTGTAAATTGCTAAAAATGAGACATTCATTACTAATCAGATGTAGCCGTTGATGTCTCATGCACTCTTCCTCGAAAAGCCATACGTAGTCTCGCCTGATCATTTGGTAGAGATCTGTTCAAGAAAAGTACTCCCAATGAGACATACATTATTGACAAGTACTAGTCATCAATTTCTCCTCGAATGATTCACCAAAACGCTTTTCGATCCCCTGCTGGTGATTTGGAAGAAATCGTTTCTTGAAATATACTAAACTAGAGAAATTCATCTTTGACCTGTGCGACAGATAAATTTGAGAGGGAATCTTCCTGAAAGCCCCGAGGATTCACTTCTCGTCAGACGGTACAGAGCAGTTTGCGAAAATTACTCAGAATGAGAACGTCATTCGTAATCAGGTATCCTGAGGTCTTTCTCATGGAACCATCCACCAAAAAGCAAGTCTATTCTCTCTGCGGCATTTGGCAGAGATTTATCGTGAAAATTGCTAAAGAAGAGAACGTTATAACTGATCAATGCTAATAATCAATGACAAATGGAATCATCCTCCAAAAGCCTTTCAGATTGGCTCCCTGTGATTAGGTAGATATCAGTTGACGATTTGGTAGAAATTACTAAAGAGGAGGCAGTTCTTTCTGATCAATGTTAGCAATTAATTACACATGGAATCATCCTCCGGACTATATTCATAATTAGCTCCTGGAGATTTGGACTCAAATCGGTTCGTGAAAATGACTAGGAATGAGACAATTCATTCCTCATCCGTCTTCTGATAAATTTCCCACGGAATCATCCAGCAGAAAAGCAAAGGCATTCCCCCTTGGTGCGTTGGAACAGATGGGTTCGTGCAAATTACTCAAGGTAGAAAATCATTCTTTACAAGTCCCTAGTGGTAAAGACTCCAGCAATCCAGCTTCTCTCCTGGTGAGTTCATAGCGATTGGTTCAAGAAAATTACTCCGAAGGAGACTTAAATTATTGACAAGTACTAGTGCTAAAGCTCTCCTCGAATGATTAACCAAAATGCTTTTCGATACGATGACACAGAAGGGCACAGAACACGACACACCAAAATAAGACACGAGAAAGACACACACACACCGCGACACGGAAAGCATCACCCACAAAACATCACACACACGACCCACAACATCTCACAAAGACACACTCACTCAACACAAGACGACCCGCAACATGTCGAGCGCTGTGGAGCGAGGGCTCCGGCTCGGCTTTCGCAGCGGCTCTGGCGAGGAATGGTGCCGGAGCTCTCGCCGGAGGGGAAGACGGCAGGAGGGGGCCTGAGCCGCTTGGGCCTCTTTCCAAGGAGGCGGAACCAGGCCTCCGCTCTCTGCCCTCTGCAGACCTGGCTGCCAGGTCAGTGCTTCCAGTTCCTCATCCGCACTCGCTGTCGTCGTCCTCCTCAGCGGCCGTGGGCGTCCTCGCTGGGGACGGGGCTCGGGGGGATGAAGGTGGGGAGGGGCCAGAGTCTCTTGAGCAGAGTGACTCTGTGGGGTGCCGTTAGAAAAGGAGATTTTGGTTGGGATGCTCCAGGTGGAATGGGAGGAGAGTGGAGGGCGGATCCCCGCCGTGTGGGAGAGGCAAAGAGAGGAGCCTCCGAGACGTTGCCGACTGAGAATGGTAACTTACTTGGTTTTTTCCCCTTGGGCTGGGTTTAGTAGCAAGGAAAAAGAAGTCAAGCCTCAGAGTCTACTGCCCTCATGCGACGGAATGTGAGTGAGAGCAGCGAGCCTGTGACCGTTGGGGACACCAGGCAAGAGCCCTCCATCTGGGAGCCGAGCTCTCGCCAGTCTCGGTGAGAGAAGTGTCTGGTTTGGTGAGGACTCTGCTCACGCCCCACCTGAGTCCGGGTCGGGAAGCCCCGTCCATTAGGGTTCGGTGTGTAAGAAAAGGTTCCTGATCAGCTGTGGTTACGAGGGAGAAAAGGTCCCCTTTTCAGAGGCTGCTCGTTTCTCTGGTCAGGAACGGTGTCTTCTCCACAACTGAAGCTTGGATCCAAGAGGATGACTCCAGGTGGTGAGTTGCCCGCCTTGCTCTCATGTTTCTCTGTTTTCTCTCCTGTGTTCGCCAACTCGCTCTTTCTCTTCTCTCCTCTTCTCTCCTCGTGCCGTGTCCCTTCACAGGACACGGGTAGGTGTGCATTCCCACAAGGGAGGTCTCGGGAGCCATGGAAAAGTCGGAGCGGACGAAAATCATGCAGGGCAGTAGAAAGGCTGCTGAAAGTACCTGAAGTGACAAAGAAAATGAGAAGGGGGAAGTCCAGCCTGAAACAGGAGTGTAGTCTGTAAAGAGAAACAACGGGAAGTCTAAGCTACAGAAACTCTTCAAGTTGCCGAAAGACATGTAGGATGGGAAATTACTTCTTGAATCCAGTCTGTTGAAGATCTTAGGCTCAGTATGCGTGCGTATTTGTAGTTGCTTAGCAATCTGCCTTCTTCTGTTTGCTATCCCTTCAAATCACTGAAAATCTAGCTATCTATTTTTTGTTTAGTTTTATTATTATTATTATTATTTATTATGAAACTCAGTTTGTGCAACTGGTGCTCCGTGAGGAAATGATTTGTGTGTATTACTCCAAGGGGCTGCCCGGTGTCACTGTTGCTCCAGGAGGGAAATGATTTGAGCACTACCTGAATTGGCCACGCAGTGTCACCATTGCTCCGTGAGGGAAATGCTTTCTGCATTACTCCAAGTGGCCACCCAGTGTCACTGTTGCTCCAGGAGGGAAATGCTTTCTGCATGACCTGAATTGGCCACACACATCACTGTTGCTCCGGGGTGGGGGGTGGGGGGGGAGGCGGGGGATTGTTTGTGTGTTACTCCTGAGTGGCCACGTCGTGTCACTCTTCCTCCAGGAGGGGAATGCTTTGTGCATTACCCTGTGTGGCCACCCAAGACAACACACACAGCACGACACCGACGCACACACACACAGAACACGTCACACATACAGATGGGTAGTGTAAATTGCTAAAAATGAGACATTCATTACTAATCAGATGTAGCCGTTGATGTCTCATGCACTCTTCCTCGAAAAGCCATACGTAGTCTCGCCTGATCATTTGGTAGAGATCTGTTCAAGAAAAGTACTCCCAATGAGACATACATTATTGACAAGTACTAGTCATCAATTTCTCCTCGAATGATTCACCAAAACGCTTTTCGATCCCCTGCTGGTGATTTGGAAGAAATCGTTTCTTGAAATATACTAAACTAGAGAAATTCATCTTTGACCTGTGCGACAGATAAATTTGAGAGGGAATCTTCCTGAAAGCCCCGAGGATTCACTTCTCGTCAGACGGTACAGAGCAGTTTGCGAAAATTACTCAGAATGAGAACGTCATTCGTAATCAGGTATCCTGAGGTCTTTCTCATGGAACCATCCACCAAAAAGCAAGTCTATTCTCTCTGCGGCATTTGGCAGAGATTTATCGTGAAAATTGCTAAAGAAGAGAACGTTATAACTGATCAATGCTAATAATCAATGACAAATGGAATCATCCTCCAAAAGCCTTTCAGATTGGCTCCCTGTGATTAGGTAGATATCAGTTGACGATTTGGTAGAAATTACTAAAGAGGAGGCAGTTCTTTCTGATCAATGTTAGCAATTAATTACACATGGAATCATCCTCCGGACTATATTCATAATTAGCTCCTGGAGATTTGGACTCAAATCGGTTCGTGAAAATGACTAGGAATGAGACAATTCATTCCTCATCCGTCTTCTGATAAATTTCCCACGGAATCATCCAGCAGAAAAGCAAAGGCATTCCCCCTTGGTGCGTTGGAACAGATCGGTTCGTGCAAATCACTCAAGGTAGAAAATCATTCTTTACAAGTCCCTAGTGGTAAAGACTCCAGCAATCCAGCTTCTCTCCTGGTGAGTTCGTAGCGATTGGTTCAAGAAAATTACTCCGAAGGAGACTTAAATTATTGACAAGTACTAGTGCTAAAGCTCTCCTCGAATGATTAACCAAAATGCTTTTCGATACGATGACACAGAAGGGCACAGAACACGACACACCAAAATAAGACACGAGAAAGACACACACACACCGCGACACGGAAAGCATCACCCACAAAACATCACACACACGACCCACAACATCTCACAAAGACACACTCACTCAACACAAGACGACCCGCAACATGTCGAGCGCTGTGGAGCGAGGGCTCCGGCTCGGCTTTCGCAGCGGCTCTGGCGAGGAATGGTGCCGGAGCTCTCGCCGGAGGGGAAGACGGCAGGAGGGGGCCTGAGCCGCTTGGGCCTCTTTCCAAGGAGGCGGAACCAGGCCTCCGCTCTCTGCCCTCTGCAGACCTGGCTGCCAGGTCAGTGCTTCCAGTTCCTCATCCGCACTCGCTGTCGTCGTCCTCCTCAGCGGCCGTGGGCGTCCTCGCTGGGGACGGGGCTCGGGGGGATGAAGGTGGGGAGGGGCCAGAGTCTCTTGAGCAGAGTGACTCTGTGGGGTGCCGTTAGAAAAGGAGATTTTGGTTGGGATGCTCCAGGTGGAATGGGAGGAGAGTGGAGGGCGGATCCCCGCCGTGTGGGAGAGGCAAAGAGAGGAGCCTCCGAGACGTTGCCGACTGAGAATGGTAACTTACTTGGTTTTTTCCCCTTGGGCTGGGTTTAGTAGCAAGGAAAAAGAAGTCAAGCCTCAGAGTCTACTGCCCTCATGCGACGGAATGTGAGTGAGAGCAGCGAGCCTGTGACCGTTGGGGACACCAGGCAAGAGCCCTCCATCTGGGAGCCGAGCTCTCGCCAGTCTCGGTGAGAGAAGTGTCTGGTTTGGTGAGGACTCTGCTCACGCCCCACCTGAGTCCGGGTCGGGAAGCCCCGTCCATTAGGGTTCGGTGTGTAAGAAAAGGTTCCTGATCAGCTGTGGTTACGAGGGAGAAAAGGTCCCCTTTTCAGAGGCTGCTCGTTTCTCTGGTCAGGAACGGTGTCTTCTCCACAACTGAAGCTTGGATCCAAGAGGATGACTCCAGGTGGTGAGTTGCCCGCCTTGCTCTCATGTTTCTCTGTTTTCTCTCCTGTGTTCGCCAACTCGCTCTTTCTCTTCTCTCCTCTTCTCTCCTCGTGCCGTGTCCCTTCACAGGACACGGGTAGGTGTGCATTCCCACAAGGGAGGTCTCGGGAGCCATGGAAAAGTCGGAGCGGACGAAAATCATGCAGGGCAGTAGAAAGGCTGCTGAAAGTACCTGAAGTGACAAAGAAAATGAGAAGGGGGAAGTCCAGCCTGAAACAGGAGTGTAGTCTGTAAAGAGAAACAACGGGAAGTCTAAGCTACAGAAACTCTTCAAGTTGCCGAAAGACATGTAGGATGGGAAATTACTTCTTGAATCCAGTCTGTTGAAGATCTTAGGCTCAGTATGCGTGCGTATTTGTAGTTGCTTAGCAATCTGCCTTCTTCTGTTTGCTATCCCTTCTAATCACTGAAAATCTAGCTATCTATTTTTTGTTTAGTTTTATTATTATTATTATTATTATTTATTATTAAACTCAGTTTGTGCAACTGGTGCTCCGTGAGGAAATGATTTGTGTGTATTACTCCAAGGGGCTGCCCGGTGTCACTGTTGCTCCAGGAGGGAAATGATTTGAGCACTACCTGAATTGGCCACGCAGTGTCACCATTGCTCCGTGAGGGAAATGCTTTCTGCATTACTCCAAGTGGCCACCCAGTGTCACTGTTGCTCCAGGAGGGAAATGCTTTCTGCATGACCTGAATTGGCCACACACATCACTGTTGCTCCGGGGTGGGGGGTGGGGGGGGAGGCGGGGGATTGTTTGTGTGTTACTCCTGAGTGGCCACGTCGTGTCACTCTTCCTCCAGGAGGGGAATGCTTTGTGCATTACCCTGTGTGGCCACCCAAGACAACACACACAGCACGACACCGACGCAGACACACACAGAACACGTCACACATACAGATGGGTAGTGTAAATTGCTAAAAATGAGACATTCATTACTAATCAGATGTAGCCGTTGATGTCTCATGCACTCTTCCTCGAAAAGCCATACGTAGCCTCGCCTGATCATTTGGTAGAGATCTGTTCAAGAAAAGTACTCCCAATGAGACATACATTATTGACAAGTACTAGTCATCAATTTCTCCTCGAATGATTCACCAAAACGCTTTTCGATCCCCTGCTGGTGATTTGGAAGAAATCGTTTCTTGAAATATACTAAACTAGAGAAATTCATCTTTGACCTGTGCGACAGATAAATTTGAGAGGGAATCTTCCTGAAAGCCCCGAGGATTCACTTCTCGTCAGACGGTACAGAGCAGTTTGCGAAAATTACTCAGAATGAGAACGTCATTCGTAATCAGGTATCCTGAGGTCTTTCTCATGGAACCATCCACCAAAAAGCAAGTCTATTCTCTCTGCGGCATTTGGCAGAGATTTATCGTGAAAATTGCTAAAGAAGAGAACGTTATAACTGATCAATGCTAATAATCAATGACAAATGGAATCATCCTCCAAAAGCCTTTCAGATTGGCTCCCTGTGATTAGGTAGATATCAGTTGACGATTTGGTCGCAATTACTAAAGAGGAGGCAGTTCTTTCTGATCAATGTTAGCAATTAATTACACATGGAATCATCCTCCGGACTATATTCATAATTAGCTCCTGGAGATTTGGACTCAAATCGGTTCGTGAAAATGACTAGGAATGAGACAATTCATTCCTCATCCGTCTTCTGATAAATTTCCCACGGAATCATCCAGCAGAAAAGCAAAGGCATTCCCCCTTGGTGCGTTGGAACAGATGGGTTCGTGCAAATTACTCAAGGTAGAAAATCATTCTTTACAAGTCCCTAGTGGTAAAGACTCCAGCAATCCAGCTTCTCTCCTGGTGAGTTCATAGCGATTGGTTCAAGAAAATTACTCCGAAGGAGACTTAAATTATTGACAAGTACTAGTGCTAAAGCTCTCCTCGAATGATTAACCAAAATGCTTTTCGATACGATGACACAGAAGGGCACAGAACACGACACACCAAAATAACACACGAGAAAGACACACACACACCGCGACACGGAAAGCATCACCCACAAAACATCACACACACGACCCACAACATCTCACAAAGACACACTCACTCAACACAAGACGACCCGCAACATGTCGAGCGCTGTGGAGCGAGGGCTCCGGCTCGGCTTTCGCAGCGGCTCTGGCGAGGAATGGTGCCGGAGCTCTCGCCGGAGGGGAAGACGGCAGGAGGGGGCCTGAGCCGCTTGGGCCTCTTTCCAAGGAGGCGGAACCAGGCCTCCGCTCTCTGCCCTCTGCAGACCTGGCTGCCAGGTCAGTGCTTCCAGTTCCTCATCCGCACTCGCTGTCGTCGTCCTCCTCAGCGGCCGTGGGCGTCCTCGCTGGGGACGGGGCTCGGGGGGATGAAGGTGGGGAGGGGCCAGAGTCTCTTGAGCAGAGTGACTCTGTGGGGTGCCGTTAGAAAAGGAGATTTTGGTTGGGATGCTCCAGGTGGAATGGGAGGAGAGTGGAGGGCGGATCCCCGCCGTGTGGGAGAGGCAAAGAGAGGAGCCTCCGAGACGTTGCCGACTGAGAATGGTAACTTACTTGGTTTTTTCCCCTTGGGCTGGGTTTAGTAGCAAGGAAAAAGAAGTCAAGCCTCAGAGTCTACTGCCCTCATGCGACGGAATGTGAGTGAGAGCAGCGAGCCTGTGACCGTTGGGGACACCAGGCAAGAGCCCTCCATCTGGGAGCCGAGCTCTCGCCAGTCTCGGTGAGAGAAGTGTCTGGTTTGGTGAGGACTCTGCTCACGCCCCACCTGAGTCCGGGTCGGGAAGCCCCGTCCATTAGGGTTCGGTGTGTAAGAAAAGGTTCCTGATCAGCTGTGGTTACGAGGGAGAAAAGGTCCCCTTTTCAGAGGCTGCTCGTTTCTCTGGTCAGGAACGGTGTCTTCTCCACAACTGAAGCTTGGATCCAAGAGGATGACTCCAGGTGGTGAGTTGCCCGCCTTGCTCTCATGTTTCTCTGTTTTCTCTCCTGTGTTCGCCAACTCGCTCTTTCTCTTCTCTCCTCTTCTCTCCTCGTGCCGTGTCCCTTCACAGGACACGGGTAGGTGTGCATTCCCACAAGGGAGGTCTCGGGAGCCATGGAAAAGTCGGAGCGGACGAAAATCATGCAGGGCAGTAGAAAGGCTGCTGAAAGTACCTGAAGTGACAAAGAAAATGAGAAGGGGGAAGTCCAGCCTGAAACAGGAGTGTAGTCTGTAAAGAGAAACAACGGGAAGTCTAAGCTACAGAAACTCTTCAAGTTGCCGAAAGACATGTAGGATGGGAAATTACTTCTTGAATCCAGTCTGTTGAAGATCTTAGGCTCAGTATGCGTGCGTATTTGTAGTTGCTTAGCAATCTGCCTTCTTCTGTTTGCTATCCCTTCAAATCACTGAAAATCTAGCTATCTATTTTTTGTTTAGTTTTATTATTATTATTATTATTTATTATTAAACTCAGTTTGTGCAACTGGTGCTCCGTGAGGAAATGATTTGTGTGTATTACTCCAAGGGGCTGCCCGGTGTCACTGTTGCTCCAGGAGGGAAATGATTTGAGCACTACCTGAATTGGCCACGCAGTGTCACCATTGCTCCGTGAGGGAAATGCTTTCTGCATTACTCCAAGTGGCCACCCAGTGTCACTGTTGCTCCAGGAGGGAAATGCTTTCTGCATGACCTGAATTGGCCACACACATCACTGTTGCTCCGGGGTGGGGGGTGGGGGGGGAGGCGGGGGATTGTTTGTGTGTTACTCCTGAGTGGCCACGTCGTGTCACTCTTCCTCCAGGAGGGGAATGCTTTGTGCATTACCCTGTGTGGCCACCCAAGACAACACACACAGCACGACACCGACGCACACACACACAGAACACGTCACACATACAGATGGGTAGTGTAAATTGCTAAAAATGAGACATTCATTACTAATCAGATGTAGCCGTTGATGTCTCATGCACTCTTCCTCGAAAAGCCATACGTAGTCTCGCCTGATCATTTGGTAGAGATCTGTTCAAGAAAAGTACTCCCAATGAGACATACATTATTGACAAGTACTAGTCATCAATTTCTCCTCGAATGATTCACCAAAACGCTTTTCGATCCCCTGCTGGTGATTTGGAAGAAATCGTTTCTTGAAATATACTAAACTAGAGAAATTCATCTCTGACCTGTGCGACAGATAAATTTGAGAGGGAATCTTCCTGAAAGCCCCGAGGATTCACTTCTCGTCAGACGGTACAGAGCAGTTTGCGAAAATTACTCAGAATGAGAACGTCATTCGTAATCAGGTATCCTGGGGTCTTTCTCATGGAACCATCCACCAAAAAGCAAGTCTATTCTCTCTGCGGCATTTGGCAGAGTTTTATCGTGAAAATGCTAAAAAGGAGAACGTTATAACTGATCAATGCTAATAATCAATGACAAATGGAATCATCCTCCAAAAGCCTTTCAGATTGGCTCCCTGTGATTAGGTAGATATCAGTTGACGATTTGGTAGAAATTACTAAAAAGGAGGCAGTTCTTTCTGATCAATGTTAGCAATTAATTACACATGGAATCATCCTCCGGACTATATTCATAATTAGCTCCTGGAGATTTGGACTCAAATCGGTTCGTGAAAATGACTAGGAATGAGACAATTCATTCCTCATCCGTCTTCTGATAAATTTCCCACGGAATCATCCAGCAGAAAAGCAAAGGCATTCCCCCTTGGTGCGTTGGAACAGATCAGTTCGTGCAAATCACTCAAGGTAGAAAATCATTCTTTACAAGTCCCTAGTGGTAAAGACTCCAGCAATCCAGCTTCTCTCCTGGTGAGTTCGTAGCGATTGGTTCAAGAAAATTACTCCAAAGGAGACTTAAATTATTGACAAGTACTAGTGCTAAAGCTCTCCTCGAATGATTAACCAAAATGCTTTTCGATACGATGACACAGAAGGGCACAGAACACGACACACCAAAATAAGACACGAGAAAGACACACACACACCGCGACACGGAAAGCATCACCCACAAAACATCACACACACGACCCACAACATCTCACAAAGACACACTCACTCAACACAAGACGACCCGCAACATGTCGAGCGCTGTGGAGCGAGGGCTCCGGCTCGGCTTTCGCAGCGGCTCTGGCGAGGAATGGTGCCGGAGCTCTCGCCGGAGGGGAAGACGGCAGGAGGGGGCCTGAGCCGCTTGGGCCTCTTTCCAAGGAGGCGGAACCAGGCCTCCGCTCTCTGCCCTCTGCAGACCTGGCTGCCAGGTCAGTGCTTCCAGTTCCTCGTCCGCACTCGCTGTCGTCGTCCTCCTCAGCGGCCGTGGGCGTCCTCGCTGGGGACGGGGCTCGGGGGGATGAAGGTGGGGAGGGGCCAGAGTCTCTTGAGCAGAGTGACTCTGTGGGGTGCCGTTAGAAAAGGAGATTTTGGTTGGGATGCTCCAGGTGGAATGGGAGGAGAGTGGAGGGCGGATCCCCGCCGTGTGGGAGAGGCAAAGAGAGGAGCCTCCGAGACGTTGCCGACTGAGAATGGTAACTTACTTGGTTTTTTCCCCTTGGGCTGGGTTTAGTAGCAAGGAAAAAGAAGTCAAGCCTCAGAGTCTACTGCCCTCATGCGACGGAATGTGAGTGAGAGCAGCGAGCCTGTGACCGTTGGGGACACCAGGCAAGAGCCCTCCATCTGGGAGCCGAGCTCTCGCCAGTCTCGGTGAGAGAAGTGTCTGGTTTGGTGAGGACTCTGCTCACGCCCCACCTGAGTCCGGGTCGGGAAGCCCCGTCCATTAGGGTTCGGTGTGTAAGAAAAGGTTCCTGATCAGCTGTGGTTACGAGGGAGAAAAGGTCCCCTTTTCAGAGGCTGCTCGTTTCTCTGGTCAGGAACGGTGTCTTCTCCACAACTGAAGCTTGGATCCAAGAGGATGACTCCAGGTGGTGAGTTGCCCGCCTTGCTCTCATGTTTCTCTGTTTTCTCTCCTGTGTTCGCCAACTCGCTCTTTCTCTTCTCTCCTCTTCTCTCCTCGTGCCGTGTCCCTTCACAGGACACGGGTAGGTGTGCATTCCCACAAGGGAGGTCTCGGGAGCCATGGAAAAGTCGGAGCGGACGAAAATCATGCAGGGCAGTAGAAAGGCTGCTGAAAGTACCTGAAGTGACAAAGAAAATGAGAAGGGGGAAGTCCAGCCTGAAACAGGAGTGTAGTCTGTAAAGAGAAACAACGGGAAGTCTAAGCTACAGAAACTCTTCAAGTTGCCGAAAGACATGTAGGATGGGAAATTACTTCTTGAATCCAGTCTGTTGAAGATCTTAGGCTCAGTATGCGTGCGTATTTGTAGTTGCTTAGCAATCTGCCTTCTTCTGTTTGCTATCCCTTCAAATCACTGAAAATCTAGCTATCTATTTTTTGTTTAGTTTTATTATTATTATTATTATTTATTATTAAACTCAGTTTGTGCAACTGGTGCTCCGTGAGGAAATGATTTGTGTGTATTACTCCAAGGGGCTGCCCGGTGTCACTGTTGCTCCAGGAGGGAAATGATTTGAGCACTACCTGAATTGGCCACGCAGTGTCACCATTGCTCCGTGAGGGAAATGCTTTCTGCATTACTCCAAGTGGCCACCCAGTGTCACTGTTGCTCCAGGAGGGAAATGCTTTCTGCATGACCTGAATTGGCCACACACATCACTGTTGCTCCGGGGTGGGGGGTGGGGGGTGGGGAGGCGGGGGATTGTTTGTGTGTTACTCCTGAGTGGCCACGTCGTGTCACTCTTCCTCCAGGAGGGGAATGCTTTGTGCATTACCCTGTGTGGCCACCCAAGACAACACACACAGCACGACACCGACGCAGACACACACAGAACACGTCACACATACAGATGGGTAGTGTAAATTGCTAAAAATGAGACATTCATTACTAATCAGATGTAGCCGTTGATGTCTCATGCACTCTTCCTCGAAAAGCCATACGTAGTCTCGCCTGATCATTTGGTAGAGATCTGTTCAAGAAAAGTACTCCTGATGAGACATACATTATTGACAAGTACTAGTCATCAATTTCTCCTCGAATGATTCACCAAAACGCTTTTCGATCCCCTGCTGGTGATTTGGAAGAAATCGTTTCTTGAAATATACTAAACTAGAGAAATTCATCTTTGACCTGTGCGACAGATAAATTTGAGAGGGAATCTTCCTGAAAGCCCCGAGGATTCACTTCTCGTCAGACGGTACAGAGCAGTTTGCGAAAATTACTCAGAATGAGAACGTCATTCGTAATCAGGTATCCTGAGGTCTTTCTCATGGAACCATCCACCAAAAAGCAAGTCTATTCTCTCTGCGGCATTTGGCAGAGATTTATCGTGAAAATTGCTAAAGAAGAGAACGTTATAACTGATCAATGCTAATAATCAATGACAAATGGAATCATCCTCCAAAAGCCTTTCAGATTGGCTCCCTGTGATTAGGTAGATATCAGTTGACGATTTGGTAGAAATTACTAAAAAGGAGGCAGTTCTTTCTGATCAATGTTAGCAATTAATTACACATGGAATCATCCTCCGGACTATATTCATAATTAGCTCCTGGAGATTTGGACTCAAATCGGTTCGTGAAAATGACTAGGAATGAGACAATTCATTCCTCATCCGTCTTCTGATAAATTTCCCACGGAATCATCCAGCAGAAAAGCAAAGGCATTCCCCCTTGGTGCGTTGGAACAGATCGGTTCGTGCAAATCACTCAAGGTAGAAAATCATTCTTTACAAGTCCCTAGTGGTAAAGACTCCAGCAATCCAGCTTCTCTCCTGGTGAGTTCGTAGCGATTGGTTCAAGAAAATTACTCCGAAGGAGACTTAAATTATTGACAAGTACTAGTGCTAAAGCTCTCCTCGAATGATTAACCAAAATGCTTTTCGATACGATGACACAGAAGGGCACAGAACACGACACACCAAAATAACACACGAGAAAGACACACACACACCGCGAGACGGAAAGCATCACCCACAAAACATCACACACACGACCCACAACATCTCACAAACACACACTCACTCAACACAAGACGACCCGCAACATGTCGAGCGCTGTGGAGCGAGGGCTCCGGCTCGGCTTTCGCAGCGGCTCTGGCGAGGAATGGTGCCGGAGCTCTCGCCGGAGGGGAAGACGGCAGGAGGGGGCCTGAGCCGCTTGGGCCTCTTTCCAAGGAGGCGGAACCAGGCCTCCGCTCTCTGCCCTCTGCAGACCTGGCTGCCAGGTCAGTGCTTCCAGTTCCTCGTCCGCACTCGCTGTCGTCGTCCTCCTCAGCGGCCGTGGGCGTCCTCGCTGGGGACGGGGCTCGGGGGGATGAAGGTGGGGAGGGGCCAGAGTCTCTTGAGCAGAGTGACTCTGTGGGGTGCCGTTAGAAAAGGAGATTTTGGTTGGGATGCTCCAGGTGGAATGGGAGGAGAGTGGAGGGCGGATCCCCGCCGTGTGGGAGAGGCAAAGAGAGGAGCCTCCGAGACGTTGCCGACTGAGAATGGTAACTTACTTGGTTTTTTCCCCTTGGGCTGGGTTTAGTAGCAAGGAAAAAGAAGTCAAGCCTCAGAGTCTACTGCCCTCATGCGACGGAATGTGAGTGAGAGCAGCGAGCCTGTGACCGTTGGGGACACCAGGCAAGAGCCCTCCATCTGGGAGCCGAGCTCTCGCCAGTCTCGGTGAGAGAAGTGTCTGGTTTGGTGAGGACTCTGCTCACGCCCCACCTGAGTCCGGGTCGGGAAGCCCCGTCCATTAGGGTTCGGTGTGTAAGAAAAGTTTCCTGATCAGCTGTGGTTACGAGGGAGAAAAGGTCCCCTTTTCAGAGGCTGCTCGTTTCTCTGGTCAGGAACGGTGTCTTCTCCACAACTGAAGCTTGGATCCAAGAGGATGACTCCAGGTGGTGAGTTGCCCGCCTTGCTCTCATGTTTCTCTGTTTTCTCTCCTGTGTTCGCCAACTCGCTCTTTCTCTTCTCTCCTCTTCTCTCCTCGTGCCGTGTCCCTTCACAGGACACGGGTAGGTGTGCATTCCCACAAGGGAGGTCTCGGGAGCCATGGAAAAGTCGGAGCGGACGAAAATCATGCAGGGCAGTAGAAAGGCTGCTGAAAGTACCTGAAGTGACAAAGAAAATGAGAAGGGGGAAGTCCAGCCTGAAACAGGAGTGTAGTCTGTAAAGAGAAACAACGGGAAGTCTAAGCTACAGAAACTCTTCAAGTTGCCGAAAGACATGTAGGATGGGAAATTACTTCTTGAATCCAGTCTGTTGAAGATCTTAGGCTCAGTATGCGTGCGTATTTGTAGTTGCTTAGCAATCTGCCTTCTTCCGTTTGCTATCCCTTCTAATCACTGAAAATCTAGCTATCTATTTTTTGTTTAGTTTTATTATTATTATTATTATTTATTATGAAACTCAGTTTGTGCAACTGGTGCTCCGTGAGGAAATGATTTGTGTGTATTACTCCAAGGGGCTGCCCGGTGTCACTGTTGCTCCAGGAGGGAAATGATTTGAGCACTACCTGAATTGGCCACGCAGTGTCACCATTGCTCCGTGAGGGAAATGCTTTCTGCATTACTCCAAGTGGCCACCCAGTGTCACTGTTGCTCCAGGAGGGAAATGCTTTCTGCATGACCTGAATTGGCCACACACATCACTGTTGCTCCGGGGTGGGGGGTGGGGGGTGGGGAGGCGGGGGATTGTTTGTGTGTTACTCCTGAGTGGCCACGTCGTGTCACTCTTCCTCCAGGAGGGGAATGCTTTGTGCATTACCCTGTGTGGCCACCCAAGACAACACACACAGCACGACACCGACGCAGACACACACAGAACACGTCACACATACAGATGGGTAGTGTAAATTGCTAAAAATGAGACATTCATTACTAATCAGATGTAGCCGTTGATGTCTCATGCACTCTTCCTCGAAAAGCCATACGTAGTCTCGCCTGATCATTTGGTAGAGATCTGTTCAAGAAAAGTACTCCTAATGAGACATACATTATTGACAAGTACTAGTCATCAATTTCTCCTCGAATGATTCACCAAAACGCTTTTCGATCCCCTGCTGGTGATTTGGAAGAAATCGTTTCTTGAAATGTACTAAACTAGAGAAATTCATCTTTGACCTGTGCGACAGATAAATTTGAGAGGGAATCTTCCTGAAAGCCCCGAGGATTCACTTCTCGTCGGACGGTACAGAGCAGTTTGCGAAAATTACTCAGAATGAGAACGTCATTCGTAATCAGGTATCCTGAGGTCTTTCTCATGGAACCATCCACCAAAAAGCAAGTCTATTCTCTCTGCGGCATTTGGCAGAGATTTATCGTGAAAATTGCTAAAAAGGAGAACGTTATAACTGATCAATGCTAATAATCAATGACAAATGGAATCATCCTCCAAAAGCCTTTCAGATTGGCTCCCTGTGATTAGGTAGATATCAGTTGACGATTTGGTAGAAATTACTAAAAAGGAGGCAGTTCTTTCTGATCAATGTTAGCAATTAATTACACATGGAATCATCCTCCGGACTATATTCATAATTAGCTCCTGGAGATTTGGACTAAAATCGGTTCGTGAAAATGACTAGGAATGAGACAATTCATTCCTCATCCGTCTTCTGATAAATTTCCCATGGAATCATCCAGCAGAAAAGCAAAGGCATTCCCCCTTGGTGCGTTGGAACAGATCGGTTCGTGCAAATCACTCAAGGTAGAAAATCATTCTTTACAAGTCCCTAGTGGTAAAGACTCCAGCAATCCAGCTTCTCTCCTGGTGAGTTCGTAGCGATTGGTTCAAGAAAATTACTCCAAAGGAGACTTAAATTATTGACAAGTACTAGTGCTAAAGCTCTCCTCGAATGATTAACCAAAATGCTTTTCGATACGATGACACAGAAGGGCACAGAACACGACACACCAAAATAAGACACGAGAAAGACACACACACACCGCGAGATGGAAAGCATCACCCACAAAACATCACACACACGACCCACAACATCTCACAAACACACACTCACTCAACACAAGACGACCCACAACATGTCGAGCGCTGTGGAGCGAGGGCTCCGGCTCGGCTTTCGCAGCGGCTCTGGCGAGGAATGGTGCCGGAGCTCTCGCCGGAGGGGAAGACGGCAGGAGGGGGCCTGAGCCGCTTGGGCCTCTTTCCAAGGAGGCGGAACCAGGCCTCCGCTCTCTGCCCTCTGCGGACCTGGCTGCCAGGTCAGTGCTTCCAGTTCCTCGTCCGCACTCGCTGTCGTCGTCCTCCTCAGCGGCCGTGGGCGTCCTCGCTGGGGACGGGGCTCGGGGGGATGAAGGTGGGGAGGGGCCAGAGTCTCTTGAGCAGAGTGACTCTGTGGGGTGCCGTTAGAAAAGGAGATTTTGGTTGGGATGCTCCAGGTGGAATGGGAGGAGAGTGGAGGGCGGATCCCCGCCGTGTGGGAGAGGCAAAGAGAGGAGCCTCCAAGACGTTGCCGACTGAGAATGGTAACTTACTTGGTTTTTTCCCCTTGGGCTGGGTTTAGTAGCAAGGAAAAAGAAGTCAAGCCTCAGAGTCTACTGCCCTCATGCGACGGAATGTGAGTGAGAGCAGCGAGCCTGTGACCGTTGGGGACACCAGGCAAGAGCCCTCCATCTGGGAGCCGAGCTCTCGCCAGTCTCGGTGAGAGAAGTGTCTGGTTTGGTGAGGACTCTGCTCACGCCCCACCTGAGTCCGGGTCGGGAAGCCCCGTCCATTAGGGTTCGGTGTGTAAGAAAAGGTTCCTGATCAGCTGTGGTTACGAGGGAGAAAAGGTCCCCTTTTCAGAGGCTGCTCGTTTCTCTGGTCAGGAACGGTGTCTTCTCCACAACTGAAGCTTGGATCCAAGAGGATGACTCCAGGTGGTGAGTTGCCCGCCTTGCTCTCATGTTTCTCTGTTTTCTCTCCTGTGTTCGCCAACTCGCTCTTTCTCTTCTCTCCTCTTCTCTCCTCGTGCCGTGTCCCTTCACAGGACACGGGTAGGTGTGCATTCCCACAAGGGAGGTCTCGGGAGCCATGGAAAAGTCGGAGCGGACGAAAATCATGCAGGGCAGTAGAAAGGCTGCTGAAAGTACCTGAAGTGACAAAGAAAATGAGAAGGGGGAAGTCCAGCCTGAAACAGGAGTGTAGTCTGTAAAGAGAAACAACGGGAAGTCTAAGCTACAGAAACTCTTCAAGTTGCCGAAAGACATGTAGGATGGGAAATTACTTCTTGAATCCAGTCTGTTGAAGATCTTAGGCTCAGTATGCGTGCGTATTTGTAGTTGCTTAGCAATCTGCCTTCTTCCGTTTGCTATCCCTTCTAATCACTGAAAATCTAGCTATCTATTTTTTGTTTAGTTTTATTATTATTATTATTATTATTTATTATTAAACTCAGTTTGTGCAACTGGTGCTCCGTGAGGAAATGATTTGTGTGTATTACTCCAAGGGGCTGCCCGGTGTCACTGTTGCTCCAGGAGGGAAATGATTTGAGCACTACCTGAATTGGCCACGCAGTGTCACCATTGCTCCGTGAGGGAAATGCTTTCTGCATTACTCCAAGTGGCCACCCAGTGTCACTGTTGCTCCAGGAGGGAAATGCTTTCTGCATGACCTGAATTGGCCACACACATCACTGTTGCTCCGGGGTGGGGGGTGGGGGGGGGAGGCGGGGGATGGTTTGTGTGTTACTCCTGAGAGGCCACGTCGTGTCACTCTTCCTCCAGGAGGGGAATGCTTTGTGCATTACCCTGTGTGGCCACCCAAGACAACACACACAGCACGACACCGACGCAGACACACACAGAACACGTCACACATACAGATGGGTAGTGTGAATTGCTAAAAATGAGACATTCATTACTAATCAGATGTAGCCGTTGATGTCTCATGCACTCTTCCTCGAAAAGCCATACGTAGTCTCGCCTGATCATTTGGTAGAGATCTGTTCAAGAAAAGTACTCCTAATGAGACATACATTATTGACAAGTACTAGTCATCAATTTCTCCTCGAATGATTCACCAAAACGCTTTTCGATCCCCTGCTGGTGATTTGGAAGAAATCGTTTCTTGAAATGTACTAAACTAGAGAAATTCATCTCTGACCTGTGCGACAGATAAATTTGAGAGGGAATCTTCCTGAAAGCCCCGAGGATTCACTTCTCGTCGGACGGTACAGAGCAGTTTGCGAAAATTACTCAGAATGAGAACGTCATTCGTAATCAGGTATCCTGAGGTCTTTCTCATGGAACCATCCACCAAAAAGCAAGTCTATTCTCTCTGCGGCATTTGGCAGAGATTTATCGTGAAAATTGCTAAAAAGGAGAACGTTATAACTGATCAATGCTAATAATCAATGACAAATGGAATCATCCTCCAAAAGCCTTTCAGATTGGCTCCCTGTGATTCGGTAGATATCAGTTGACGATTTGGTAGAAATTACTAAAAAGGAGGCAGTTCTTTCTGATCAATGTTAGCAATTAATTACACATGGAATCATCCTCCGGACTATATTCATAATTAGCTCCTGGAGATTTGGACTCAAATCGGTTCGTGAAAATGACTAGGAATGAGACAATTCATTCCTCATCCGTCTTCTGATAAATTTCCCACGGAATCATCCAGCAGAAAAGCAAAGGCATTCCCCTTGGTGCGTTGGAACAGATCGGTTCGTGCAAATCACTCAAGGTAGAAAATCATTCTTTACAAGTCCCTAGTGGTAAAGACTCCAGCAATCCAGCTTCTCTCCTGGTGAGTTCGTAGCGATTGGTTCAAGAAAATGACTCCGAAGGAGACTTAAATTATTGACAAGTACTAGTGCAAAAGCTCTCCTCGAATGATTAACCAAAACGCTTTTCGATACGATGACACAGAAGGGCACAGAACACGACACACCAAAATAACACACGAGAAAGACACACACACACCGCGAGACGGAAAGCATCACCCACAAAACATCACACACACGACCCACAACATCTCACAAACACACACTCACTCAACACAAGACGACCCGCAACATGTCGAGCGCTGTGGAGCGAGGGCTCCGGCTCGGCTTTCGCAGCGGCTCTGGCGAGGAATGGTGCCGGAGCTCTCGCCGGAGGGGAAGACGGCAGGAGGGGGCCTGAGCCGCTTGGGCCTCTTTCCAAGGAGGCGGAACCAGGCCTCCGCTCTCTGCCCTCTGCAGACCTGGCTGCCAGGTCAGTGCTTCCAGTTCCTCGTCCGCACTCGCTGTCGTCGTCCTCCTCAGCGGCCGTGGGCGTCCTCACTGGGGACGGGGCTCGGGGGGATGAAGGTGGGGAGGGGCCAGTGTCTCTTGAGCAGAGTGACTCTGTGGGGTGCCGTTAGAAAAGGAGATTTTGGTTGGGATGCTCCAGGTGTAATGGGAGGAGAGTGGAGGGCGGATCCCCGCCGTGTGGGAGAGGCAAAGAGAGGAGCCTCCGAGACGTTGCCGACTGAGAATGGTAACTTACTTGGTTTTTTCCCCTTGGGCTGGGTTTAGTAGCAAGGAAAAAGAAGTCAAGCCTCAGAGTCTACTGCCCTCATGCGACGGAATGTGAGTGAGAGCAGCGAGCCTGTGACCGTTGGGGACACCAGGCAAGAGCCCTCCATCTGGGAGCCGAGCTCTCGCCAGTCTCGGTGAGAGAAGTGTCTGGTTTGGTGAGGACTCTGCTCACGCCCCACCTGAGTCCGGGTCGGGAAGCCCCGTCCATTAGGGTTCGGTGTGTAAGAAAAGGTTCCTGATCAGCTGTGGTTACGAGGGAGAAAAGGTCCCCTTTTCAGAGGCTGCTCGTTTCTCTGGTCAGGAACGGTGTCTTCTCCACAACTGAAGCTTGGATCCAAGAGGATGACTCCAGGTGGTGAGTTGCCCGCCTTGCTCTCATGTTTCTCTGTTTTCTCTCCTGTGTTCGCCAACTCGCTCTTTCTCTTCTCTCCTCTTCTCTCCTCGTGCCGTGTCCCTTCACAGGACACGGGTAGGTGTGCATTCCCACAAGGGAGGTCTCGGGAGCCATGGAAAAGTCGGAGCGGACGAAAATCATGCAGGGCAGTAGAAAGGCTGCTGAAAGTACCTGAAGTGACAAAGAAAATGAGAAGGGGGAAGTCCAGCCTGAAACAGGAGTGTAGTCTGTAAAGAGAAACAACGGGAAGTCTAAGCTACAGAAACTCTTCAAGTTGCCGAAAGACATGTAGGATGGGAAATTACTTCTTGAATCCAGTCTGTTGAAGATCTTAGGCTCAGTATGCGTGCGTATTTGTAGTTGCTTAGCAATCTGCCTTCTTCTGTTTGCTATCCCTTCTAATCTCTGAAAATCTAGCTATCTATTTTTTGTTTAGTTTTATTATTATTATTATTATTATTATTTATTATGAAACTCAGTTTGTGCAACTGGTGCTCCGTGAGGAAATGATTTGTGTGTATTACTCCAAGGGGCTGCCCGGTGTCACTGTTGCTCCAGGAGGGAAATGATTTGAGCACTACCTGAATTGGCCACGCAGTGTCACCATTGCTCCGTGAGGGAAATGCTTTCTGCATTACTCCAAGTGGCCACCCAGTGTCACTGTTGCTCCAGGAGGGAAATGCTTTCTGCATGACCTGAATTGGCCACACACATCACTGTTGCTCCGGGGTGGGGGGGGGAGGGGGGGATTGTTTGTGTGTTACTCCTGAGTGGCCACGTCGTGTCACTCTTCCTCCAGGAGGGGAATGCTTTGTGCATTACCCTGTGTGGCCACCCAAGACAACACACACAGCACGACACCGACGCACATACACACAGAACACGTCACACATACAGATGGGTAGTGTAAATTGCTAAAAATGAGACATTCATTACTAATCAGATGTAGCCGTTGATGTCTCATGCACTCTTCCTCGAAAAGCCATACGTAGTCTCGCCTGATCAGTTGGTAGAGATCTGTTCAAGAAAAGTACTCCTAATGAGACATACATTATTGACAAGTACTAGTCATCAATTTCTCCTCGAATGATTCACCAAAACGCTTTTCGATCCCCTGCTGGTGATTTGGAAGAAATCGTTTCTTGAAATGTACTAAACTAGAGAAATTCATCTTTGACCTGTGCGACAGATAAATTTGAGAGGGAATCTTCCTGAAAGCCCCGAGGATTCACTTCTCGTCAGACGGTACAGAGCAGTTTGCGAAAATTACTCAGAATGAGAACGTCATTCGTAATCAGGTATCCTGAGGTCTTTCTCATGGAACCATCCACCAAAAAGCAAGTCTATTCTCTCTGCGGCATTTGGCAGAGATTTATCGTGAAAATTGCTAAAAAAGAGAACGTTATAACTGATCAATGCTAATAATCAATGACAAATGGAATCATGCTCCAAAAGCCTTTCAGATGGGCTCCCTGTGATTAGGTAGATATCAGTTGACGATTTGGTAGAAATTACTAAAAAGGAGGCAGTTCTTTCTGATCAATGTTAGCAATTAATTACACATGGAATCATCCTCCGGACTATATTCATAATTAGCTCCTGGAGATTTGGACTAAAATCGGTTCGTGAAAATGACTAGGAATGAAACAATTCATTCCTCATCTGTCTTCTGATAAATTTCCCACGGAATCATCCAGCAGAAAAGCAAAGGCATTCCCCCTTGGTGCATTGGAACAGATCGGTTCGTGCAAATCACTCAAGGTAGAAAATCATTCTTTACAAGTCCCTCGTGGTAAAGACTCCAGCAATCCAGCTTCTCTCCTGGTGAGTTCGTAGCGATTGGTTCAAGAAAATTACTCCGAAGGAGACTTAAATTATTGACAAGTACTAGTGCTAAAGCTCTCCTCGAATGATTAACCAAAATGCTTTTCGATACGATGACACAGAAGGGCACAGAACACGACACACCAAAATAACACACGAGAAAGACACACACACGCACCACGACACGGAAAGGATCACCCACAAAACATCACACACACGACCCACAACATCTCACAAACACACACTCACTCAACACAAGACGACCCGCAACATGTCGAGCGCTGTGGAGCGAGGGCTCCGGCTCGGCTTTCGCAGCGGCTCTGGCGAGGAATGGTGCCGGAGCTCTCGCCGGAGGGGAAGACGGCAGGAGGGGGCCTGAGCCGCTTGGGCCTCTTTCCAAGGAGGCGGAACCAGGCCTCCGCTCTCTGCCCTCTGCAGACCTGGCTGCCAGGTCAGTGCTTCCAGTTCCTCGTCCGCACTCGCTGTCGTCGTCCTCCTCAGCGGCCGTGGGCGTCCTCGCTGGGGACGGGGCTCGGGGGGATGAAGGTGGGGAAGGGCCAGAGTCTCTTGAGCAGAGTGACTCTGTGGGGTGCCGTTAGAAAAGGAGATTTTGGTTGGGATGCTCCAGGTGTAATGGGAGGAGAGTGGAGGGCGGATCCCCGCCGTGTGGGAGAGGCAAAGAGAGGAGCCTCCGAGACGTTGCCTACTGAGAATGGTAACTTACTTGGTTTTTTCCCCTTGGGCTGGGTTTAGTAGCAAGGAAAAAGAAGTCAAGCCTCAGAGTCTACTGCCCTCATGCGACGGAATGTGAGTGAGAGCAGCGAGCCTGTGACCGTTGGGGACACCAGGCAAGAGCCCTCCATCTGGGAGCCGAGCTCTCGCCAGTCTCGGTGAGAGAAGTGTCTGGTTTGGTGAGGACTCTGCTCACGCCCCACCTGAGTCCGGGTCGGGAAGCCCCGTCCATTAGGGTTCGGTGTGTAAGAAAAGGTTCCTGATCAGCTGTGGTTACGAGGGAGAAAAGGTCCCCTTTTCAGAGGCTGCTCGTTTCTCTGGTCAGGAACGGTGTCTTCTCCACAACTGAAGCTTGGATCCAAGAGGATGACTCCAGGTGGTGAGTTGCCCGCCTTGCTCTCATGTTTCTCTGTTTTCTCTCCTGTGTTCGCCAACTCGCTCTTTCTCTTCTCTCCTCTTCTCTTCTCGTGCCGTGTCCCTTCACAGGAGACGGGTAGGTGTGCATTCCCACAAGGGAGGTCTCGGGAGCCATGGAAAAGTCGGAGCGGACGAAAATCATGCAGGGCAGTAGAAAGGCTGCTGAAAGTACATGAAGTGACAAAGAAAATGAGAAGGGGGAAGTCCAGCCTGAAACAGGAGTGTAGTCTGTAAAGAGAAACAACGGGAAGTCTAAGCTACAGAAACTCTTCAAGTTGCCGAAAGACATGTAGGATGGGAAATTACTTCTTGAATCCAGTCTGTTGAAGATCTTAGGCTCAGTATGCGTGCGTATTTGTAGTTGCTTAGCAATCTGCCTTCTTCCGTTTGCTATCCCTTCTAATCACTGAAAATCTAGCTATCTATTTTTTGTTTAGTTTTATTATTATTATTATTATTTATTATGAAACTCAGTTTGTGCAACTGGTGCTCCGTGAGGAAATGATTTGTGTGTATTACTCCAAGGGGCTGCCCGGTGTCACTGTTGCTCCAGGAGGGAAATGATTTGAGCACTACCTGAATTGGCCACGCAGTGTCACCATTGCTCCGTGAGGGAAATGCTTTCTGCATTACTCCAAGTGGCCACCCAGTGTCACTGTTGCTCCAGGAGGGAAATGCTTCCTGCATGACCTGAATTGGCCACACGCATCACTGTTGCTCCGGGGTGGGGGGTGGGGGGGGGAGGCGGGGGATTGTTTGTGTGTTACTCCTGAGTGGCCACGTCGTGTCACTCTTCCTCCAGGAGGGGAATGCTTTGTGCATTACCCTGTGTGGCCACCCAAGACAACACACACAGCACGACACCGACGCAGACACACACAGAACACGTCACACATACAGATGGGTAGTGTAAATTGCTAAAAATGAGACATTCATTACTAATCAGATGTAGCCGTTGATGTCTCATGCACTCTTCCTCGAAAAGCCATACGTAGTCTCGCCTGATCATTTGGTAGAGATCTGTTCAAGAAAAGTACTCCTAATGAGACATACATTATTGACAAGTACTAGTCATCAATTTCTCCTCGAATGATTCACCAAAACGCTTTTCGATCCCCTGCTGGTGATTTGGAAGAAATCGTTTCTTGAAATGTACTAAACTAGAGAAATTCATCTTTGACCTGTGCGACAGATAAATTTGAGAGGGAATCTTCCTGAAAGCCCCGAGGATTCACTTCTCGTCAGACGGTACAGAGCAGTTTGTGAAAATTACTCAGAATGAGAACGTCATTCGTAATCAGGTATCCTGAGGTCTTTCTCATGGAACCATCCACCAAAAAGCAAGTCTATTCTCTCTGCGGCATTTGGCAGAGATTTATCGTGAAAATTGCTTAAAAAGAGAACGTTATAACTGATCAATGCTAATAATCAATGACAAATGGAATCATCCTCCAAAAGCCTTTCAGATTGGCTCCCTGTGATTAGGTAGATATCAGTTGACGATTTGGTAGAAATTACTAAAAAGGAGGCAGTTCTTTCTGATCAATGTTAGCAATTAATTACACATGGAATCATCCTCCGGACTATATTCATAATTAGCTCCTGGAGATTTGGACTCAAATCGGTTCGTGAAAATGACTAGGAATGAGAAATTCATTCCTCATCCGTCTTCTGATAAATTTCCCACGGAATCATCCAGCAGAAAAGCAAAGGGATTCCCCCTTGGTGCGTTGGAACAGATCGGTTCGTGCAAATCACTCAAGGTAGAAAATCATTCTTTACAAGTCCCTAGTGGTAAAGACTCCAGCAATCCAGCTTCTCTCCTGGTGAGTTCGTAGCGATTGGTTCAAGAAAATTACTCCGAAGGAGACTTAAATTATTGACAAGTACTAGTGCTAAAGCTCTCCTCGAATGATTAACCAAAATGCTTTTCGATACGATGACACAGAAGGGCACAGAACATGACACACCAAAATAAGACACGAGAAAGACACACACACACCGCGACACGGAAAGCATCACCCACAAAACATCACACACACGACCCACAACATCTCACAAACACACACTCACTCAACACAAGACGACCCACAACATGTCGAGCGCTGTGGAGCGAGGGCTCCGGCTCGGCTTTCGCAGCGGCTCTGGCGAGGAATGGTGCCGGAGCTCTCGCCGGAGGGGAAGACGGCAGGAGGGGGCCTGAGCCGCTTGGGCCTCTTTCCAAGGAGGCGGAACCAGGCCTCCGCTTTCTGCCCTCTGCAGACCTGGCTGCCAGGTCAGTGCTTCCAGTTCCTCGTCCGCACTCGCTGTCGTCGTCCTCCTCAGCGGCCGTGGGCGTCCTCGCTGGGGACGGGGCTCGGGGGGATGAAGGTGGGGAGGGGCCAGAGTCTCTTGAGCAGAGTGACTCTGTGGGGTGCCGTTAGAAAAGGAGATTTTGGTTGGGATGCTCCAGGTGTAATGGGAGGAGAGTGGAGGGCGGATCCCCGCCGTGTGGGAGAGGCAAAGAGAGGAGCCTCCGAGACGTTGCCGACTGAGAATGGTAACTTACTTGGTTTTTTCCCCTTGGGCTGGGTTTAGTAGCAAGGAAAAAGAAGTCAAGCCTCAGAGTCTACTGCCCTCGTGCGACGGAATGTGAGTGAGAGCAGCGAGCCTGTGACCGTTGGGGATACCAGGCAAGAGCCCTCCATCTGGGAGCCGAGCTCTCGCCAGTCTCGGTGAGAGAAGTGTCTGGTTTGGTGAGGACTCTGCTCACGCCCCACCTGAGTCCGGGTCGGGAAGCCCCGTCCATTAGGGTTCGGTGTGTAAGAAAAGGTTCCTGATCAGCTGTGGTTACGAGGGAGAAAAGGTCCCCTTTTCAGAGGCTGCTCGTTTCTCTGGTCAGGAACGGTGTCTTCTCCACAACTGAAGCTTGGATCCAAGAGGATGACTCCAGGTGGTGAGTTGCCCACCTTAGAATCATAGAATCATAGAATCATAGAATATAAGGGTTGGAAGGGACCCCAGAAGGTCATCTAGTCCAACCCCCTGCTCAAAGCAGGACCAATTCCCAGTTAAATCATCCCAGCCAGGGCTTTGTCAAGCCTGACCTTAAAAACCTCTAAGGAAGGAGATTCTACCACCTCCCTAGGTAACGCATTCCAGTGTTTCACCACCCTCATAGTGAAAAAGTTTTTCCTAATATCCAATCTAAACCTCCCCCACTGTAACTTGAGACCATTACTCCTCGTTCTGTCATCTGATACCATTGAGAACAGTCTAGAGCCATCCTCTTTGGAACCCCCTTTCAGGTAGTTGAAAACAGCTATCAAATCCCCCCTCATTCTTCTCTTCTGCAGGCTAAACAATCCCAGCTCCCTCAGCCTCTCCTCATAACTCATATGTTCCAGACCCCTAATCATTTTTGTTGCCCTTCGCTGGACTCTCTCCAATTTATCCACATCCTTCTTGAAGTGAGGGGCCCAAAACTGGACACAGTACTCCAGATGAGGCCTCCCAATGTCGAATAGAGGGGAACGATCACGTCCCTCGATCTGCTCGCTATGCCCCTACTTATACATCCCAAAATGCCATTGGCCTTCTTGGCAACAAGGGCACACTGCTGACTCATATCCAGCTTCTCGTCCACTGTCACCCCTAGGTCCTTTTCCGCAGAACTGCTGCCTAGCCATTCGGTCCCTAGTCTGTAGCTGTGCATTGGGTTCTTCCGTCCTAAGTGCAGGACCCTGCACTTATCCTTATTGAACCTCAGCAGATTTCTTTTGGCCCAATCCTCCAATTTGTCTAGGTCCTTGTGTATCCTATCCCTCCCCTCCAGCGTATCTACCACTCCTCCCAGTTTAGTATCATCCTTGCTCTCATGTTTCTCTGCTTTCTCTCCTGTGTTCGCCAACTCGCTCTTTCTCTTCTCTCCTCTTCTCTCCTCGTGCCGTGTCCCTTCACAGGACACGGGTAGGTGTGCATTCCCACAAGGGAGGTCTCGGGAGCCATGGAAAAGTCGGAGCAGACGAAAATCATGCAGGGCAGTAGAAAGGCTGCTGAAAGTACCTGAAGTGACAAAGAAAATGAGAAGGGGGAAGTCCAGCCTGAAACAGGAGTGTAGTCTGTAAAGAGAAACAACGGGAAGTCTAAGCTACAGAAACTCTTCAAGTTGCCGAAAGACATGTAGGATGGGAAATTACTTCTTGAATCCAGTCTGTTGAAGATCTTAGGCTCAGTATGCGTGCCTATTTGTAGTTGCTTAGCAATCTGCCTTCTTCTGTTTGCTATCCCTTCTAATCACTGAAAATCTAGCTATCTATTTTTTGTTTAGTTTTATTATTATTATTATTATTATTTATTATTAAACTCAGTTTGTGCAACTGGTGCTCCGTGAGGAAATGATTTGTGTGTATTACTCCAAGGGGCTGCCCGGTGTCACTGTTGCTCCAGGAGGGAAATGATTTGAGCACTACCTGAATTGGCCACGCAGTGTCACCATTGCTCCGTGAGGGAAATGCTTTCTGCATTACTCCAAGTGGCCACCCAGTTTCACTGTTGCTCCAGGAGGGAAGTGCTTTCTGCATGACCTGAATTGGCCACACACATCACTGTTGCTCCGGGGTGGGGTGGGGGGGAGGCGGGGGATTGTTTGTGTGTTACTCCTGAGTGGCCACGTCGTGTCACTCTTCCTCCAGGAGGGGAATGCTTTGTGCATTACCCTGTGTGGCCACCCAAGACAACACACACAGCACGACACCGACGCACACACACACAGAACACGTCACACATACAGATGGGTAGTGTAAATTGCTAAAAATGAGACATTCATTACTAATCAGATGTAGCCGTTGATGTCTCACGCACTCTTCCTCGAAAAGCCATACGTAGTCTCGCCTGATCATTTGGTAGAGATCTGTTCAAGAAAAGTACTCCTAATGAGACATACATTATTGACAAGTACTAGTCATCAATTTCTCCTCGAATGATTCACCAAAACGCTTTTTGATCCCCTGCTGGTGATTTGGAAGAAATCGTTTCTTGAAATATACTAAACTAGAGAAATTCATCTTTGACCTGTGCGACAGATAAATTTGAGAGGGAATCTTCCTGAAAGCCCCGAGGATTCACTTCTCGTCAGACGGTACAGAGCAGTTTGCGAAAATTACTCAGTTTGAGAACGTCATTCGTAATCAGGTATCCTGGGGTCTTTCTCATGGAACCATCCACCAAAAAGCAAGTCTATTCTCTCTGCGGCATTTGGCAGAGATTTATCGTGAAAATTGCTAAAGAAGAGAACGTTATAACTGATCAATGCTAATAATCAATGACAAATGGAATCATCCTCCAAAAGCCTTTCAGATTGGCTCCCTGTGATTAGGTAGATATCAGTTGACGATTTGGTAGAAATTACTAAAAAGGAGGCAGTTCTTTCTGATCAATGTTAGCAATTAATTACACATGGAATCATCCTCCGGACTATATTCATAATTAGCTCCTGGAGATTTGGACTCAAATCGCTTCGTGAAAATGACTAGGAATGAGACAATTCATTCCTCATCCGTCTTCTGATAAATTTCCCACGGAATCATCCAGCAGAAAAGCAAAGGCATTCCCCCTTGGTGCGTTGGAACAGATCGGTTCGTGCAAATCACTCAAGGTAGAAAATCATTCTTTACAAGTCCCTAGTGGTAAAGACTCCAGCAATCCAGCTTCTCTCCTGGTGAGTTCGTAGCGATTGGTTCAAGAAAATTACTCCGAAGGAGACTTAAATTATTGACAAGTACTAGTGCTAAAGCTCTCCTCGAATGATTAACCAAAATGCTTTTCGATACGATGACACAGAAGGGCACAGAACACGACACACCAAAATAAGACACGAGAAAGACACACACACACCGCGACACGGAAAGCATCACCCACAAAACATCACACACACGACCCACAACATCTCACAAACACACACTCACTCAACACAAGACGACCCACAACATGTCGAGCGCTGTGGAGCGAGGGCTCCGGCTCGGCTTTCGCAGCGGCTCTGGCGAGGAATGGTGCCGGAGCTCTCGCCGGAGGGGAAGACGGCAGGAGGGGGCCTGAGCCGCTTGGGCCTCTTTCCAAGGAGGCGGAACCAGGCCTCCGCTCTCTGCCCTCTGAAGACCTGGCTGCCAGGTCAGTGCTTCCAGTTCCTCGTCCGCACTCGCTGTCGTCGTCCTCCTCAGCGGCCGTGGGCGTCCCCGCTGGGGACGGGGCTCGGGGGGATGAAGGTGGGGAGGGGCCAGAGTCTCTTGAGCAGAGTGACTCTGTGGGGTGCCGTTAGAAAAGGAGATTTTGGTTGGGATGCTCCAGGTGGAATGGGAGGAGAGTGGAGGGCGGATCCCCGCCGTGTGGGAGAGGCAAAGAGAGGAGCCTCCGAGACGTTGCCGACTGAGAATGGTAACTTACTTGGTTTTTTCCCCTTGGGCTGGGTTTAGTAGCAAGGAAAAAGAAGTCAAGCCTCAGAGTCTACTGCCCTCATGCGACGGAATGTGAGTGAGAGCAGCGAGCCTGTGACCGTTGGGGACACCAGGCAAGAGCCCTCCATCTGGGAGCCGAGCTCTCGCCAGTCTCGGTGAGAGAAGTGTCTGGTTTGGTGAGGACTCTGCTCACGCCCCACCTGAGTCCGGGTCGGGAAGCCCCGTCCATTAGGGTTCGGTGTGTAAGAAAAGGTTCCTGATCAGCTGTGGTTACGAGGGAGAAAAGGTCCCATTTTCAGAGGCTGCTCGTTTCTCTGGTCAGGAACGGTGTCTTCTCCACAACTGAAGCTTGGATCCAAGAGGATGACTCCAGGTGGTGAGTTGCCCGCCTTGCTCTCATGTTTCTCTGTTTTCTCTCCTGTGTTCGCCAACTCGCTCTTTCTCTTCTCTCCTCTTCTCTCCTCGTGCCGTGTCCCTTCACAGGACACGGGTAGGTGTGCATTCCCACAAGGGAGGTCTCGGGAGCCATGGAAAAGTCGGAGCGGACGAAAATCATGCAGGGCAGTAGAAAGGCTGCTGAAAGTACCTGAAGTGACAAAGAAAATGAGAAGGGGGAAGTCCAGCCTGAAACAGGAGTGTAGTCTGTAAAGAGAAACAACGGGAAGTCTAAGCTACAGAAACTCTTCAAGTTGCCGAAAGACATGTAGGATGGGAAATTACTTCTTCAATCCAGTCTGTTGAAGATCTTAGGCTCAGTATGCGTGCGTATTTGTAGTTGCTTAGCAATCTGCCTTCTTCTGTTTGCTATCCCTTCTAATCACTGAAAATCTAGCTATCTATTTTTTGTTTAGTTTTATTATTATTATTATTATTATTATTTATTATTAAACTCAGTTTGTGCAACTGGTGCTCCGTGAGGAAATGATTTGTGTGTATTACTCCAAGGGGCTGCCCGGTGTCACTGTTGCTCCAGGAGGGAAATGATTTGAGCACTACCTGAATTGGCCACGCAGTGTCACCATTGCTCCGTGAGGGAAATGCTTTCTGCATTATTCCAAGTGGCCACCCAGTGTCACTGTTGCTCCAGGAGGGAAATGCTTTCTGCATGACCTGAATTGGCCACACGCATCACTGTTGCTCCGGGGTGGGGGGTGGGGGGGGAGGCGGGGGATTGTTTGTGTGTTACTCCTGAGTGGCCACGTCGTGTCACTCTTCCTCCAGGAGGGGAATGCTTTGTGCATTACCCTGTGTGGCCACCCAAGACAACACACACAGCACGACACCGACGCACACACACACAGAACACGTCACACATACAGATGGGTAGTGTAAATTGCTAAAAATGAGACATTCATTACTAATCAGATGTAGCTGTTGATGTCTCATGCACTCTTCCTCGAAAAGCCATACGTAGTCTCGCCTGATCATTTGGTAGAGATCTGTTCAAGAAAAGTACTCCTAATGAGACATACATTATTGACAAGTACTAGTCATCAATTTCTCCTCGAATGATTCACCAAAACGCTTTTCGATCCCCTGCTGGTGATTTGGAAGAAATCGTTTCTTGAAATATACTAAACTAGAGAAATTCATCTTTGACCTGTGCGACAGATAAATTTGAGAGGGAATCTTCCTGAAAGCCCCGAGGATTCACTTCTCGTCAGACGGTACAGAGCAGTTTGCGAAAATTACTCAGAATGAGAACGTCATTCGTAATCAGGTATCCTGAGGTCTTTCTCATGGAACCATCCACCAAAAAGCAAGTCTATTCTCTCTGCGGCATTTGGCAGAGATTTATCGTGAAAATTGCTAAAAAAGAGAACGTTATAACTGATCAATGCTAATAATCAATGACAAATGGAATCATCCTCCAAAAGCCTTTCAGATTGGCTCCCTGTGATTAGGTAGATATCAGTTGACGATTTGGTAGAAATTACTAAAAAGGAGGCAGTTCTTTCTGATCAATGTTAGCAATTAATTACACATGGAATCATCCTCCGGACTATATTCATAATTAGCTCCTGGAGATTTGGACTCAAATCGGTTCGTGAAAATGACTAGGAATGACACAATTCATTCCTCATCCGTCTTCTGATAAATTTCCCACGGAATCATCCAGCAGAAAAGCAAAGGCATTCCCCCTTGGTGCGTTGGAACAGATCGGTTCGTGCAAATCACTCAAGGTAGAAAATCATTCTTTACAAGTCCCTAGTGGTAAAGACTCCAGCAATCCAGCTTCTCTCCTGGTGAGTTCGTAGCGATTGGTTCAAGAAAATTACTCCGAAGGAGACTTAAATTATTGACAAGTACTAGTGCTAAAGCTCTCCTCCAATGATTAACCAAAATGCTTTTCGATACGATGACACAGAAGGGCACAGAACACGACACACGAAAATAACACACGAGAAAGACACACACACACCGCGACACGGAAAGCATCACCCACAAAACATCACACACACGACCCACAACATCTCACAAACACACACTCACTCAACACAAGACGACCCACAACATGTCGAGCGCTGTGGAGCGAGGGCTCCGGCTCGGCTTTCGCAGCGGCTCTGGCGAGGAATGGTGCCGGAGCTCTCGCCGGAGGGGAAGACGGCAGGAGGGGGCCTGAGCCGCTTGGGCCTCTTTCCAAGGAGGCGGAACCAGGCCTCCGCTCTCTGCCCTCTGCAGACCTGGCTGCCAGGTCAGTGCTTCCAGTTCCTCGTCCGCACTCGCTGTCGTCGTCCTCCTCAGCGGCCGTGGGCGTCCTCGCTGGGGACGGGGCTCGGGGGGATGAAGGTGGGGAGGGGCCAGAGTCTCTTGAGCAGAGTGACTCTGTGGGGTGCCGTTAGAAAAGGAGATTTTGGTTGGGATGCTCCAGGTGTAATGGGAGGAGAGTGGAGGGCGGATCCCCGCCGTGTGGGAGAGGCAAAGAGAGGAGCCTCCGAGACGTTGCCGACTGAGAATGGTAACTTACTTGGTTTTTTCCCCTTGGCCTGGGTTTAGTAGCAAGGAAAAAGAAGTCAAGCCTCAGAGTCTACTGCCCTCATGCGACGGAATGTGAGTGAGAGCAGCGAGCCTGTGACCGTTGGGGACACCAGGCAAGAGCCCTCCATCTGGGAGCCGAGCTCTCGCCAGTCTCGGTGAGAGAAGTGTCTGGTTTGGTGAGGACTCTGCTCACGCCCCACCTGAGTCCGGGTCGGGAAGCCCCGTCCATTAGGGTTCGGTGTGTAAGAAAAGGTTCCTGATCAGCTGTGGTTACGAGGGAGAAAAGGTCCCCTTTTCAGAGGCTGCTCGTTTCTCTGGTCAGGAACGGTGTCTTCTCCACAACTGAAGCTTGGATCCAAGAGGATGAGTCCAGGTGGTGAGTTGCCCGCCTTGCTCTCATGTTTCTCTGTTTTCTCTCCTGTGTTCGCCAACTCGCTCTTTCTCTTCTCTCCTCTTCTCTCCTCGTGCCGTGTCCCTTCACAGGACACGGGTAGGTGTGCATTCCCACAAGGGAGGTCTCGGGAGCCATGGAAAAGTCGGAGCGGACGAAAATCATGCAGGGCAGTAGAAAGGCTGCTGAAAGTACCTGAAGTGACAAAGAAAATGAGAAGGGGGAAGTCCAGCCTGAAACAGGAGTGTAGTCTGTAAAGAGAAACAACGGGAAGTCTACGCTACAGAAACTCTTCAAGTTGCCGAAAGACATGTAGGATGGGAAATTACTTCTTGAATCCAGTCTGTTGAAGATCTTAGGCTCAGTATGCGTGCGTATTTGTAGTTGCTTAGCAATCTGCCTTCTTCTGTTTGCTATCCCTTCTAATCACTGAAAATCTAGCTATCTATTTTTTGTTTAGTTTTATTATTATTATTATTATTATTATTATTATTATTATTATTATTATTATTATTAAACTCAGTTTGTGCAACTGGTGCTCCGTGAGGAAATGATTTGTGTGTATTACTCCAAGGGGCTGCCCGGTGTCACTGTTGCTCCAGGAGGGAAATGATTTGAGCACTACCTGAATTGGCCACGCAGTGTCACCATTGCTCCGTGAGGGAAATGCTTTCTGCATTACTCCAAGTGGCCACCCAGTGTCACTGTTGCTCCAGGAGGGAAATGCTTTCTGCATGACCTGAATTGGCCACACACATCACTCACATCACTGTTGCTCCGGGGTGGGGGGTGGGGGGGGAGGCGGGGGATTGTTTGTGTGTTACTCCTGAGTGGCCACGTCGTGTCACTCTTCCTCCAGGAGGGGAATGCTTTGTGAATTACCCTGTGTGGCCACCCAAGACAACACACACAGCATGACACCGACGCAGACACACACAGAACACGTCACACATACAGATGGGTAGTGTAAATTGCTAAAAATGAGACATTCATTACTAATCAGATGTAGCCGTTGATGTCTCATGCACTCTTCCTCGAAAAGCCATACGTAGTCTCGCCTGATCATTTGGTAGAGATCTGTTCAAGAAAAGTACTCCTCATGAGACATACATTATTGACAAGTACTAGTCATCAATTTCTCCTCGAATGATTCACCAAAACGCTTTTCGATCCCCTGCTGGTGATTTGGAAGAAATCGTTTCTTGAAATGTACTAAACTAGAGAAATTCATCTTTGACCTGTGCGACAGATAAATTTGAGAGGGAATCTTCCTGAAAGCCAAGAGGATTCACTTCTCGTCAGACGGTACAGAGCAGTTTGCGAAAATTACTCAGAATGAGAACGTCATTCGTAATCAGGTATCCTGAGGTCTTTCTCATGGAACCAACCACCAAAAAGCAAGTCTATTCTCTCTGCGGCATTTGGCAGAGATTTATCGTGAAAATTGCTAAAGAAGAGAACGTTATAACTGATCAATGCTAATAATCAATGACAAATGGAATCATCCTCCAAAAGCCTTTCAGATTGGCTCCCTGTGATTAGGTAGATATCAGTTGACGATTTGGTAGAAATTACTAAAAAGGAGGCAGTTCTTTCTGATCAATGTTAGCAATTAATTACACATGGAATCATCCTCCGGACTATAGTCATAATTAGCTCCTGGAGATTTGGACTCAAATCGGTTCGTGAAAATGACTAGGAATGAGACAATTCATTCCTCATCCGTCTTCTGATAAATTTCCCACGGAATCATCCAGCAGAAAAGCAAAGGCATTCCCCCTTGGTGCGTTGGAACAGATCGGTTCGTGCAAATCACTCAAGGTAGAAAATCATTCTTTACAAGTCCCTAGTGGTAAAGACTCCAGCAATCCAGCTTCTCTCCTGGTGAGTTCGTAGCGATTGGTTCAAGAAAATTACTCCGAAGGAGACTTAAATTATTGACAAGTACTAGTGCTAAAGCTCTCCTCCAATGATTCACCAAAATGCTTTTCGATACGATGACACAGAAGGGCACAGAACACGACACACCAAAATAAGACACGAGAAAGACACACACACACCGCGACACGGAAAGCATCACCCACAAAACATCACACACACGACCCACAACATCTCACAAACACACACTCACTCAACACAAGACGACCCACAACATGTCGAGCGCTGTGGAGCGAGGGCTCCGGCTCGGCTTTCGCAGCGGCTCTGGCGAGGAATGGTGCCGGAGCTCTCGCCGGAGGGGAAGACGGCAGGAGGGGGCCTGAGCCGCTTGGGCCTCTTTCCAAGGAGGCGGAACCAGGCCTCCGCTCTCTGCCCTCTGCAGACCTGGCTGCCAGGTCAGTGCTTCCAGTTCCTCGTCCGCACTCGCTGTCGTCGTCCTCCTCAGCGGCCGTGGGCGTCCTCGCTGGGGACGGGGCTCGGGGGGATGAAGGTGGGGAGGGGCCAGAGTCTCTTGAGCAGAGTGACTCTGTGGGGTGCCGTTAGAAAAGGAGATTTTGGTTGGGATGCTCCAGGTGTAATGGGAGGAGAGTGGAGGGCGGATCCCCGCCGTGTGGGAGAGGCAAAGAGAGGAGCCTCCGAGACGTTGCCGACTGAGAATGGTAACTTACTTGGTTTTTTCCCCTTGGCCTGGGTTTAGTAGCAAGGAAAAAGAAGTCAAGCCTCAGAGTCTACTGCCCTCATGCGACGGAATGTGAGTGAGAGCAGCGAGCCTGTGACCGTTGGGGACACCAGGCAAGAGCCCTCCATCTGGGAGCCGAGCTCTCGCCAGTCTCGGTGAGAGAAGTGTCTGGTTTGGTGAGGACTCTGCTCACGCCCCACCTGAGTCCGGGTCGGGAAGCCCCGTCCATTAGGGTTCGGTGTGTAAGAAAAGGTTCCTGATCAGCTGTGGTTACGAGGGAGAAAAGGTCCCCTTTTCAGAGGCTGCTCGTTTCTCTGGTCAGGAACGGTGTCTTCTCCACAACTGAAGCTTGGATCCAAGAGGATGACTCCAGGTGGTGAGTTGCCCGCCTTGCTCTCATGTTTCTCTGTTTTCTCTCCTGTGTTCGCCAACTCGCTCTTTCTCTTCTCTCCTCTTCTCTCCTCGTGCCGTGTCCCTTCAGAGGACACGGGTAGGTGTGCATTCCCACAAGGGAGGTCTCGGGAGCCATGGAAAAGGCGGAGCAGACGAAAATCATGCAGGGCAGTAGAAAGGCTGCTGAAAGTACCTGAAGTGACAAAGAAAATGAGAAGGGGGAAGTCCAGCCTGAAACAGGAGTGTAGTCTGTAAAGAGAAACAACGGGAAGTCTAAGCTACAGAAACTCTTCAAGTTGCCGAAAGACATGTAGGATGGGAAATTACTTCTTGAATCCAGTCTGTTGAAGATCTTAGGCTCAGTATGCGTGCGTATTTGTAGTTGCTTAGCAATCTGCCTTCTTCTGTTTGCTATCCCTTCTAATCACTGAAAATCTAGATATCTATTTTTTGTTTAGTTTTATTATTATTATTATTATTATTATTATTATTATTATTATTATTTATTATTAAACTCAGTTTGTGCAACTGGTGCTCCGTGAGGAAATGATTTGTGTGTATTACTCCAAGGGGCTGCCCGGTGTCACTGTTGCTCCAGGAGGGAAATGATTTGAGCACTACCTGAATTGGCCACGCAGTGTCACCATTGCTCCGTGAGGGAAATGCTTTCTGCATTACTCCAAGTGGCCACCCAGTTTCACTGTTGCTCCAGGAGGGAAGTGCTTTCTGCATGACCTGAATTGGCCACACACATCACTGTTGCTCCGGGGTGGGGTGGGGGGGAGGCGGGGGATTGTTTGTGTGTTACTCCTGAGTGGCCACGTCGTGTCACTCTTCCTCCAGGAGGGGAATGCTTTGTGCATTACCCTGTGTGGCCACCCAAGACAACACACACAGCACGACACCGACGCACACACACACAGAACACGTCACACATACAGATGGGTAGTGTAAATTGCTAAAAATGAGACATTCATTACTAATCAGATGTAGCCGTTGATGTCTCACGCACTCTTCCTCGAAAAGCCATACGTAGTCTCGCCTGATCATTTGGTAGAGATCTGTTCAAGAAAAGTACTCCTAATGAGACATACATTATTGACAAGTACTAGTCATCAATTTCTCCTCGAATGATTCACCAAAACGCTTTTTGATCCCCTGCTGGTGATTTGGAAGAAATCGTTTCTTGAAATATACTAAACTAGAGAAATTCATCTTTGACCTGTGCGACAGATAAATTTGAGAGGGAATCTTCCTGAAAGCCCCGAGGATTCACTTCTCGTCAGACGGTACAGAGCAGTTTGCGAAAATTACTCAGTTTGAGAACGTCATTCGTAATCAGGTATCCTGGGGTCTTTCTCATGGAACCATCCACCAAAAAGCAAGTCTATTCTCTCTGCGGCATTTGGCAGAGATTTATCGTGAAAATTGCTAAAGAAGAGAACGTTATAACTGATCAATGCTAATAATCAATGACAAATGGAATCATCCTCCAAAAGCCTTTCAGATTGGCTCCCTGTGATTAGGTAGATATCAGTTGACGATTTGGTAGAAATTACTAAAAAGGAGGCAGTTCTTTCTGATCAATGTTAGCAATTAATTACACATGGAATCATCCTCCGGACTATATTCATAATTAGCTCCTGGAGATTTGGACTCAAATCGCTTCGTGAAAATGACTAGGAATGAGACAATTCATTCCTCATCCGTCTTCTGATAAATTTCCCACGGAATCATCCAGCAGAAAAGCAAAGGCATTCCCCCTTGGTGCGTTGGAACAGATCGGTTCGTGCAAATCACTCAAGGTAGAAAATCATTCTTTACAAGTCCCTAGTGGTAAAGACTCCAGCAATCCAGCTTCTCTCCTGGTGAGTTCGTAGCGATTGGTTCAAGAAAATTACTCCGAAGGAGACTTAAATTATTGACAAGTACTAGTGCTAAAGCTCTCCTCGAATGATTAACCAAAATGCTTTTCGATACGATGACACAGAAGGGCACAGAACACGACACACCAAAATAACACACGAGAAAGACACACACACACCGCGACACGGAAAGCATCACCCACAAAACATCACACACACGACCCACAACATCTCACAAACACACACTCACTCAACACAAGACGACCCACAACATGTCGAGCGCTGTGGAGCGAGGGCTCCGGCTCGGCTTTCGCAGCGGCTCTGGCGAGGAATGGTGCCGGAGCTCTCGCCGGAGGGGAAGACGGCAGGAGGGGGCCTGAGCCGCTTGGGCCTCTTTCCAAGGAGGCGGAACCAGGCCTCCGCTCTCTGCCCTCTGAAGACCTGGCTGCCAGGTCAGTGCTTCCAGTTCCTCGTCCGCACTCGCTGTCGTCGTCCTCCTCAGCGGCCGTGGGCGTCCCCGCTGGGGACGGGGCTCGGGGGGATGAAGGTGGGGAGGGGCCAGAGTCTCTTGAGCAGAGTGACTCTGTGGGGTGCCGTTAGAAAAGGAGATTTTGGTTGGGATGCTCCAGGTGGAATGGGAGGAGAGTGGAGGGCGGATCCCCGCCGTGTGGGAGAGGCAAAGAGAGGAGCCTCCGAGACGTTGCCGACTGAGAATGGTAACTTACTTGGTTTTTTCCCCTTGGGCTGGGTTTAGTAGCAAGGAAAAAGAAGTCAAGCCTCAGAGTCTACTGCCCTCATGCGACGGAATGTGAGTGAGAGCAGCGAGCCTGTGACCGTTGGGGACACCAGGCAAGAGCCCTCCATCTGGGAGCCGAGCTCTCGCCAGTCTCGGTGAGAGAAGTGTCTGGTTTGGTGAGGACTCTGCTCACGCCCCACCTGAGTCCGGGTCGGGAAGCCCCGTCCATTAGGGTTCGGTGTGTAAGAAAAGGTTCCTGATCAGCTGTGGTTACGAGGGAGAAAAGGTCCCATTTTCAGAGGCTGCTCGTTTCTCTGGTCAGGAACGGTGTCTTCTCCACAACTGAAGCTTGGATCCAAGAGGATGACTCCAGGTGGTGAGTTGCCCGCCTTGCTCTCATGTTTCTCTGTTTTCTCTCCTGTGTTCGCCAACTCGCTCTTTCTCTTCTCTCCTCTTCTCTCCTCGTGCCGTGTCCCTTCACAGGACACGGGTAGGTGTGCATTCCCACAAGGGAGGTCTCGGGAGCCATGGAAAAGTCGGAGCGGACGAAAATCATGCAGGGCAGTAGAAAGGCTGCTGAAAGTACCTGAAGTGACAAAGAAAATGAGAAGGGGGAAGTCCAGCCTGAAACAGGAGTGTAGTCTGTAAAGAGAAACAACGGGAAGTCTAAGCTACAGAAACTCTTCAAGTTGCCGAAAGACATGTAGGATGGGAAATTACTTCTTCAATCCAGTCTGTTGAAGATCTTAGGCTCAGTATGCGTGCGTATTTGTAGTTGCTTAGCAATCTGCCTTCTTCTGTTTGCTATCCCTTCTAATCACTGAAAATCTAGCTATCTATTTTTTGTTTAGTTTTATTATTATTATTATTATTATTATTTATTATTAAACTCAGTTTGTGCAACTGGTGCTCCGTGAGGAAATGATTTGTGTGTATTACTCCAAGGGGCTGCCCGGTGTCACTGTTGCTCCAGGAGGGAAATGATTTGAGCACTACCTGAATTGGCCACGCAGTGTCACCATTGCTCCGTGAGGGAAATGCTTTCTGCATTATTCCAAGTGGCCACCCAGTGTCACTGTTGCTCCAGGAGGGAAATGCTTTCTGCATGACCTGAATTGGCCACACGCATCACTGTTGCTCCGGGGTGGGGGGTGGGGGGGGAGGCGGGGGATTGTTTGTGTGTTACTCCTGAGTGGCCACGTCGTGTCACTCTTCCTCCAGGAGGGGAATGCTTTGTGCATTACCCTGTGTGGCCACCCAAGACAACACACACAGCACGACACCGACGCACACACACACAGAACACGTCACACATACAGATGGGTAGTGTAAATTGCTAAAAATGAGACATTCATTACTAATCAGATGTAGCTGTTGATGTCTCATGCACTCTTCCTCGAAAAGCCATACGTAGTCTCGCCTGATCATTTGGTAGAGATCTGTTCAAGAAAAGTACTCCTAATGAGACATACATTATTGACAAGTACTAGTCATCAATTTCTCCTCGAATGATTCACCAAAACGCTTTTCGATCCCCTGCTGGTGATTTGGAAGAAATCGTTTCTTGAAATATACTAAACTAGAGAAATTCATCTTTGACCTGTGCGACAGATAAATTTGAGAGGGAATCTTCCTGAAAGCCCCGAGGATTCACTTCTCGTCAGACGGTACAGAGCAGTTTGCGAAAATTACTCAGAATGAGAACGTCATTCGTAATCAGGTATCCTGAGGTCTTTCTCATGGAACCATCCACCAAAAAGCAAGTCTATTCTCTCTGCGGCATTTGGCAGAGATTTATCGTTTAAATTGCTAAAAAAGAGAACGTTATAACTGATCAATGCTAATAATCAATGACAAATGGAATCATCCTCCAAAAGCCTTTCAGATTGGCTCCCTGTGATTAGGTAGATATCAGTTGACGATTTGGTAGAAATTACTAAAAAGGAGGCAGTTCTTTCTGATCAATGTTAGCAATTAATTACACATGGAATCATCCTCCGGACTATATTCATAATTAGCTCCTGGAGATTTGGACTCAAATCGGTTCGTGAAAATGACTAGGAATGACACAATTCATTCCTCATCCGTCTTCTGATAAATTTCCCACGGAATCATCCAGCAGAAAAGCAAAGGCATTCCCCCTTGGTGCGTTGGAACAGATCGGTTCGTGCAAATCACTCAAGGTAGAAAATCATTCTTTACAAGTCCCTAGTGGTAAAGACTCCAGCAATCCAGCTTCTCTCCTGGTGAGTTCGTAGCGATTGGTTCAAGAAAATTACTCCGAAGGAGACTTAAATTATTGACAAGTACTAGTGCTAAAGCTCTCCTCCAATGATTAACCAAAATGCTTTTCGATACGATGACACAGAAGGGCACAGAACACGACACACGAAAATAACACACGAGAAAGACACACACACACCGCGACACGGAAAGCATCACCCACAAAACATCACACACACGACCCACAACATCTCACAAACACACACTCACTCAACACAAGACGACCCACAACATGTCGAGCGCTGTGGAGCGAGGGCTCCGGCTCGGCTTTCGCAGCGGCTCTGGCGAGGAATGGTGCCGGAGCTCTCGCCGGAGGGGAAGACGGCAGGAGGGGGCCTGAGCCGCTTGGGCCTCTTTCCAAGGAGGCGGAACCAGGCCTCCGCTCTCTGCCCTCTGCAGACCTGGCTGCCAGGTCAGTGCTTCCAGTTCCTCGTCCGCACTCGCTGTCGTCGTCCTCCTCAGCGGCCGTGGGCGTCCTCGCTGGGGACGGGGCTCGGGGGGATGAAGGTGGGGAGGGGCCAGAGTCTCTTGAGCAGAGTGACTCTGTGGGGTGCCGTTAGAAAAGGAGATTTTGGTTGGGATGCTCCAGGTGTAATGGGAGGAGAGTGGAGGGCGGATCCCCGCCGTGTGGGAGAGGCAAAGAGAGGAGCCTCCGAGACGTTGCCGACTGAGAATGGTAACTTACTTGGTTTTTTCCCCTTGGCCTGGGTTTAGTAGCAAGGAAAAAGAAGTCAAGCCTCAGAGTCTACTGCCCTCATGCGACGGAATGTGAGTGAGAGCAGCGAGCCTGTGACTGTTGGGGACACCAGGCAAGAGCCCTCCATCTGGGAGCCGAGCTCTCGCCAGTCTCGGTGAGAGAAGTGTCTGGTTTGGTGAGGACTCTGCTCACGCCCCACCTGAGTCCGGGTCGGGAAGCCCCGTCCATTAGGGTTCGGTGTGTAAGAGAAGGTTCCTGATCAGCTGTGGTTACGAGGGAGAAAAGGTCCCCTTTTCAGAGGCTGCTCGTTTCTCTGGTCAGGAACGGTGTCTTCTCCACAACTGAAGCTTGGATCCAAGAGGATGACTCCAGGTGGTGAGTTGCCCGCCTTGCTCTCATGTTTCTCTGTTTTCTCTCCTGTGTTCGCCAACTCGCTCTTTCTCTTCTCTCCTCGTGCCGTGTCCCTTCACAGGACACGGGTAGGTGTGCATTCCCACAAGGGAGGTCTCGGGAGCCATGGAAAAGTCGGAGCGGACGAAAATCATGCAGGGCAGTAGAAAGGCTGCTGAAAGTACCTGAAGTGACAAAGAAAATGAGAAGGGGGAAGTCCAGCCTGAAACAGGAGTGTAGTCTGTAAAGAGAAACAACGGGAAGTCTAAGCTACAGAAACTCTTCAAGTTGCCGAAAGACATGTAGGATGGGAAATTACTTCTTGAATCCAGTCTGTTGAAGATCTTAGGCTCAGTATGCGTGCGTATTTGTAGTTGCTTAGCAATCTGCCTTCTTCTGTTTGCTATCCCTTCTAATCACTGAAAATCTAGCTATCTATTTTTTGTTTAGTTTTATTATTATTATTATTATTATTATTATTATTATTATTATTAATATTATTTATTAAACTCAGTTTGTGCAACTGGTGCTCCGTGAGGAAATGATTTGTGTGTATTACTCCAAGGGGCTGCCCGGTGTCACTGTTGCTCCAGGAGGGAAATGATTTGAGCACTACCTGAATTGGCCACGCAGTATCACCATTGCTCCGTGAGGGAAATGCTTTCTGCATTACTCCAAGTGGCCACCCAGTGTCACTGTTGCTCCAGGAGGGAAATGCTTCCTGCATGACCGGAATTGGCCACACACATCACTGTTGCTCCGGGGTGGGGGGTTGGGGGGGAGGCGGGGGATTGTTTGTGTGTTACTCCTGAGTGGCCACGTCGTGTCACTCTTCCTCCAGGAGGGGAATGCTTTGTGCATTACCCGTTGTGGCCACCCAAGACAACACACACAGCACGACACCGACGCACACACACACAGAATACGTCACACATACAGATGGGTAGTGTAAATTGCTAAAAATGAGACATTCATTACTAATCAGATGTAGCCATTGATGTCTCATGCACTCTTACTCGAAAAGCCATACGTAGTCTCGCCTGATCATTTGGTAGAGATCTGTTCAAGAAAAGTACTCCTAATGAGACATACATTATTGACAAGTACTAGTCATCAATTTCTCCTCGAATGATTCACCAAAACGCTTTTCGATCCCCTGCTGGTGATTTGGAAGAAATCGTTTCTTGAAATGTACTAAACTAGAGAAATTCATCTTTGACCTGTGCGACAGATAAATTTGAGAGGGAATCTTCCTGAAAGCCCCGAGGATTCACTTCTCGTCAGACGGTACAGAGCAGTTTGCGAAAATTACTCAGAATGAGAACGTCATTCATAATCAGGTATCCTGAGGTCTTTCTCATGGAACCAACCACCAAAAAGCAAGTATATTCTCTCTGCGGCATTTGGCAGAGATTTATCGTGAAAATTGCTAAAGAAGAGAACGTAATAACTGATCAATGCTAATAATCAATGACAAATGGAATCATCCTCCAAAAGCCTTTCAGATTAGCTCCCTGTGATTAGGTAGATATCAGTTGACGATTTGGTAGAAATTACTAAAAAGGAGGCAGTTCTTTCTGATCAATGTTAGCAATTAATTACACATGGAATCATCCTCCGGACTATAGTCATAATTAGCTCCTGGAGATTTGGACTCAAATCGCTTCGTGAAAATGACTAGGAATGAGACAATTCATTCCTCATCCGTCTTCTGATAAATTTCCCACGGAATCATCCAGCAGAAAAGCAAAGGCATTCCCCCTTGGTGCGTTGGAACAGATCGGTTCGTGCAAATCACTCAAGGTAGAAAATCATTCTTTACAAGTCCCTAGTGGTAAAGACTCCAGCAATCCAGCTTCTCTCCTGGTGAGTTCGTAGCGATTGGTTCAAGAAAATTACTCCGAAGGAGACTTAAATTATTGACAAGTACTAGTGCTAAAGCTCTCCTCGAATGATTAACCAAAATGCTTTTCGATACGATGACACAGAAGGGCACAGAACACGACACACCAAAATAAGACACGAGAAAGACACACACACACCGCGACACGGAAAGCATCACCCACAAAACATCACACACACGACCCACAACATCTCACAAACACACACTCACTCAACACAAGACGACCCACAACATGTCGAGCGCTGTGGAGCGAGGGCTCCGGCCCGGCTTTCGCAGCGGCTCTGGCGAGGAATGGTGCCGGAGCTCTCGCCGGAGGGGAAGACGGCAGGAGGGGGCCTGAGCCGCTTGGGCCTCTTTCCAAGGAGGCGGAACCAGGCCTGCGCTCTCTGCCCTCTGCAGACCTGGCTGCCAGGTCAGTGCTTCCAGTTCCTCGTCCGCACTCGCTGTCGTCGTCCTCCTCAGCGGCCGTGGGCGTCCTCGCTGGGGACGGGGCTCGGGGGGATGAAGGTGGGGAGGGGCCAGAGTCTCTTGAGCAGAGTGACTCTGTGGGGTGCCGTTAGAAAAGGAGATTTTGGTTGGGATGCTCCAGGTGTAATGGGAGGAGAGTGGAGGGCGGATCCCCGCCGTGTGGGAGAGGCAAAGAGAGGAGCCTCCGAGACGTTGCCGACTGAGAATGGTAACTTACTTGGTTTTTTCCCCTTGGGCTGGGTTTAGTAGCAAGGAAAAAGAAGTCAAGCCTCAGAGTCTACTGCCCTCATGCGACGGAATGTGAGTGAGAGCAGCGAGCCTGTGACCGTTGGGGACACCAGGCAAGAGCCCTCCATCTGGGAGCCGAGCTCTCGCCAGTCTCGGTGAGAGAAGTGTCTGGTTTGGTGAGGACTCTGCTCACGCCCCACCTGAGTCCGGGTCGGGAAGCCCCGTCCATTAGGGTTCGGTGTGTAAGAAAAGGTTCCTGATCAGCTGTGGTTACGAGGGAGAAAAGGTCCCCTTTTCAGAGGCTGCTCGTTTCTCTGGTCAGGAACGGTGTCTTCTCCACAACTGAAGCTTGGATCCAAGAGGATGAGTCCAGGTGGTGAGTTGCCCGCCTTGCTCTCATGTTTCTCTGTTTTCTCTCCTGTGTTCGCCAACTCGCTCTTTCTCTTCTCTCCTCTTCTCTCCTCGTGCCGTGTCCCTTCACAGGACACGGGTAGGTGTGCATTCCCACAAGGGAGGTCTCGGGAGCCATGGAAAAGTCGGAGCGGACGAAAATCATGCAGGGCAGTAGAAAGGCTGCTGAAAGTACCTGAAGTGACAAAGAAAATGAGAAGGGGGAAGTCCAGCCTGAAACAGGAGTGTAGTCTGTAAAGAGAAACAACGGGAAGTCTACGCTACAGAAACTCTTCAAGTTGCCGAAAGACATGTAGGATGGGAAATTACTTCTTGAATCCAGTCTGTTGAAGATCTTAGGCTCAGTATGCGTGCGTATTTGTAGTTGCTTAGCAATCTGCCTTCTTCTGTTTGCTATCCCTTCTAATCACTGAAAATCTAGCTATCTATTTTTTGTTTAGTTTTATTATTATTATTATTATTATTATTATTATTATTATTATTATTATTATTATTATTTATTATTAAACTCAGTTTGTGCAACTGGTGCTCCGTGAGGAAATGATTTGTGTGTATTACTCCAAGGGGCTGCCCGGTGTCACTGTTGCTCCAGGAGGGAAATGATTTGAGCACTACCTGAATTGGCCACGCAGTGTCACCATTGCTCCGTGAGGGAAATGCTTTCTGCATTACTCCAAGTGGCCACCCAGTGTCACTGTTGCTCCAGGAGGGAAATGCTTTCTGCATGACCTGAATTGGCCACACACATCACTCACATCACTGTTGCTCCGGGGTGGGGGGTGGGGGGGGAGGCGGGGGATTGTTTGTGTGTTACTCCTGAGTGGCCACGTCGTGTCACTCTTCCTCCAGGAGGGGAATGCTTTGTGCATTACCCTGTGTGGCCACCCAAGACAACACACACAGCACGACACCGACGCACACACACACAGAACACGTCACACATACAGATGGGTAGTGTAAATTGCTAAAAATGAGACATTCATTACTAATCAGATGTAGCCGTTGATGTCTCATGCACTCTTCCTCGAAAAGCCATACGTAGTCTCGCCTGATCATTTGGTAGAGATCTGTTCAAGAAAAGTACTCCTCATGAGACATACATTATTGAAAAGTACTAGTCATCAATTTCTCCTCGAATGATTCACCAAAACGCTTTTCGATCCCCTGCTGGTGATTTGGAAGAAATCGTTTCTTGAAATGTACTAAACTAGAGAAATTCATCTTTGACCTGTGCGACAGATAAATTTGAGAGGGAATCTTCCTGAAAGCCAAGAGGATTCACTTCTCGTCAGACGGTACAGAGTTGTTTGCGAAAATTACTCAGAATGAGAACGTCATTCGTAATCAGGTATCCTGAGGTCTTTCTCATGGAACCATCCACCAAAAAGCAAGTCTATTCTCTCTGCGGCATTTGGCAGAGATTTATCGTGAAAATTGCTAAAGAAGAGAACGTTATAACTGATCAATGCTAATAATCAATGACAAATGGAATCATCCTCCAAAAGCCTTTCAGATTGGCTCCCTGTGATTAGGTAGATATCAGTTGACGATTTGGTAGAAATTACTAAAAAGGAGGCAGTTCTTTCTGATCAATGTTAGCAATTAATTACACATGGAATCATCCTCCGGACTATAGTCATAATTAGCTCCTGGAGATTTGGACTCAAATCGGTTCGTGAAAATGACTAGGAATGAGACAATTCATTCCTCATCCGTCTTCTGATAAATTTCCCACGGAATCATCCAGCAGAAAAGCAAAGGCATTCCCCCTTGGTGCGTTGGAACAGATCGGTTCGTGCAAATCACTCAAGGTAGAAAATCATTCTTTACAAGTCCCTAGTGGTAAAGACTCCAGCAATCCAGCTTCTCTCCTGGTGAGTTCGTAGCGATTGGTTCAAGAAAATTACTCCGAAGGAGACTTAAATTATTGACAAGTACTAGTGCTAAAGCTCTCCTCCAATGATTCACCAAAATGCTTTTCGATACGATGACACAGAAGGGCACAGAACACGACACACCAAAATAAGACACGAGAAAGACACACACACACCGCGACACGGAAAGCATCACCCACAAAACATCACACACACGACCCACAACATCTCACAAACACACACTCACTCAACACAAGACGACCCACAACATGTCGAGCGCTGTGGAGCGAGGGCTCCGGCTCGGCTTTCGCAGCGGCTCTGGCGAGGAATGGTGCCGGAGCTCTCGCCGGAGGGGAAGACGGCAGGAGGGGGCCTGAGCCGCTTGGGCCTCTTTCCAAGGAGGCGGAACCAGGCCTCCGCTCTCTGCCCTCTGCAGACCTGGCTGCCAGGTCAGTGCTTCCAGTTCCTCGTCCGCACTCGCTGTCGTCGTCCTCCTCAGCGGCCGTGGGCGTCCTCGCTGGGGACGGGGCTCGGGGGGATGAAGGTGGGGAGGGGCCAGAGTCTCTTGAGCAGAGTGACTCTGTGGGGTGCCGTTAGAAAAGGAGATTTTGGTTGGGATGCTCCAGGTGTAATGGGAGGAGAGTGGAGGGCGGATCCCCGCCGTGTGGGAGAGGCAAAGAGAGGAGCCTCCGAGACGTTGCCGACTGAGAATGGTAACTTACTTGGTTTTTTCCCCTTGGGCTGGGTTTAGTAGCAAGGAAAAAGAAGTCAAGCCTCAGAGTCTACTGCCCTCATGCGACGGAATGTGAGTGAGAGCAGCGAGCCTGTGACCGTTGGGGACACCAGGCAAGAGCCCTCCATCTGGGAGCCGAGCTCTCGCCAGTCTCGGTGAGAGAAGTGTCTGGTTTGGTGAGGACTCTGCTCACGCCCCACCTGAGTCCGGGTCGGGAAGCCCCGTCCATTAGGGTTCGGTGTGTAAGAAAAGGTTCCTGATCAGCTGTGGTTACGAGGGAGAAAAGGTCCCCTTTTCAGAGGCTGCTCGTTTCTCTGGTCAGGAACGGTGTCTTCTCCACAACTGAAGCTTGGATCCAAGAGGATGACTCCAGGTGGTGAGTTGCCCGCCTTGCTCTCATGTTTCTCTGTTTTCTCTCCTGTGTTCGCCAACTCGCTCTTTCTCTTCTCTCCTCTTCTCTCCTCGTGCCGTGTCCCTTCACAGGACACGGGTAGGTGTGCATTCCCACAAGGGAGGTCTCGGGAGCCATGGAAAAGTCGGAGTGGACGAAAATCATGCAGGGCAGTAGAAAGGCTGCTGAAAGTACCTGAAGTGACAAAGAAAATGAGAAGGGGGAAGTCCAGCCTGAAACAGGAGTGTAGTCTGTAAAGAGAAACAACGGGAAGTCTAAGCTACAGAAACTCTTCAAGTTGCCGAAAGACATGTAGGATGGGAAATTACTTCTTGAATCCAGTCTGTTGAAGATCTTAGGCTCAGTATGCGTGCGTATTTGTAGTTGCTTAGCAATCTGCCTTCTTCTGTTTGCTATCCCTTCTAATCACTGAAAATCTAGCTATCTATTTTTTGTTTAGTTTTATTATTATTATTATTATTATTATTATTATTATTATTATTATTATTATTTCTTATTAAACTCAGTTTGTGCAACTGGTGCTCCGTGAGGAAATGATTTGTGTGTATTACTCCAAGGGGCTGCCCGGTGTCACAGTTGCTCCAGGAGGGAAATGCTTTGAGCACTACCTGAATTGGCCACGCAGTGTCACCATTGCTCCGTGAGGGAAATGCTTTCTGCATTACTCCAAGTGGCCACCCAGTGTCACTGTTGCTCCAGGAGGGAAATGCTTCCTGCATGACCGGAATTGGCCACACACATCACTGTTGCTCCGGGGTGGGGGGTGGGGGGGGGAGGCGGGGGATTGTTTGTGTGTTACTCCTGAGTGGCCACGTCGTGTCACTCTTCCTCCAGGAGGGGAATGCTTTGTGCATTACCCTGTGTGGCCACCCAAGACAACACACACAGCACGACACCGACGCAGACACACACAGAACACGTCACACATACAGATGGGTAGTGTAAATTGCTAAAAATGAGACATTCATTACTAATCAGATGTAGCCGTTGATGTCTCATGCACTCTTCCTCGAAAAGCCATACGTAGTCTCGCCTGATCATTTGGTAGAGATCTGTTCAAGAAAAGTACTCCTCATGAGACATACATTATTGACAAGTACTAGTCATCAATTTCTCCTCGAATGATTCACCAAAACGCTTTTCGATCCCCTGCTGGTGATTTGGAAGAAATCGTTTCTTGAAATGTACTAAACTAGAGAAATTCATCTTTGACCTGTGCGACAGATAAATTTGAGAGGGAATCTTCCTGAAAGCCAAGAGGATTCACTTCTCGTCAGACGGTACAGAGCAGTTTGCGAAAATTACTCAGAATGAGAACGTCATTCGTAATCAGGTATCCTGAGGTCTTTCTCATGGAACCATCCACCAAAAAGCAAGTCTATTCTCTCTGCGGCATTTGGCAGAGATTTATCGTGAAAATTGCTAAAGAAGAGAACGTTATAACTGATCAATGCTAATAATCAATGACAAATGGAATCATCCTCCAAAAGCCTTTCAGATTGGCTCCCTGTGATTAGGTAGATATCAGTTGACGATTTGGTAGAAATTACTAAAAAGGAGGCAGTTCTTTCTGATCAATGTTAGCAATTAATTACACATGGAATCATCCTCCGGACTATAGTCATAATTAGCTCCTGGAGATTTGGACTCAAATCGGTTCGTGAAAATGACTAGGAATGAGACAATTCATTCCTCATCCGTCTTCTGATAAATTTCCCACGGAATCATCCAGCAGAAAAGCAAAGGCATTCCCCCTTGGTGCGTTGGAACAGATCGGTTCGTGCAAATCACTCAAGGTAGAAAATCATTCTTTACAAGTCCCTAGTGGTAAAGACTCCAGCAATCCAGCTTCTCTCCTGGTGAGTTCGTAGCGATTGGTTCAAGAAAATTACTCCGAAGGAGACTTAAATTATTGACAAGTACTAGTGCAAAAGCTCTCCTCGAATGATTAACCAAAATGCTTTTCGATACGATGACACAGAAGGGCACAGAACACGACACACCAAAATAAGACACGAGAAAGACACACACACACCGCGACACGGAAAGCATCACCCACAAAACATCACACACACGACCCACAACATCTCACAAACACACACTCACTCAACACAAGACGACCCACAACATGTCGAGCGCTGTGGAGCGAGGGCTCCGGCTCGGCTTTCGCAGCGGCTCTGGCGAGGAATGGTGCCGGAGCTCTCGCCGGAGGGGAAGACGGCAGGAGGGGGCCTGAGCCGCTTGGGCCTCTTTCCAAGGAGGCGGAACCAGGCCTCCGCTCTCTGCCCTCTGCAGACCTGGCTGCCAGGTCAGTGCTTCCAGTTCCTCGTCCGCACTCGCTGTCGTCGTCCTCCTCAGCGGCCGTGGGCGTCCTCGCTGGGGACGGGGCTCGGGGGGATGAAGGTGGGGAGGGGCCAGAGTCTCTTGAGCAGAGTGACTCTGTGGGGTGCCGTTAGAAAAGGAGATTTTGGTTGGGATGCTCCAGGTGGAATGGGAGGAGAGTGGAGGGCGGATCCCCGCCGTGTGGGAGAGGCAAAGAGAGGAGCCTCTGAGACGTTGCCGACTGAGAATGGTAACTTACTTGGTTTTTTCCCCTTGGGCTGGGTTTAGTAGCAAGGAAAAAGAAGTCAAGCCTCAGAGTCTACTGCCCTCATGCGACGGAATGTGAGTGAGAGCAGCGAGCCTGTGACCGTTGGGGATACCAGGCAAGAGCCCTCCATCTGGGAGCCGAGCTCTCGCCAGTCTCGGTGAGAGAAGTGTCTGGTTTGGTGAGGACTCTGCTCACGCCCCACCTGAGTCCGGGTCGGGAAGCCCCGTCCATTAGGGTTCGGTGTGTAAGAAAAGGTTCCTGATCAGCTGTGGTTACGAGGGAGAAAAGGTCCCCTTTTCAGAGGCTGCTCGTTTCTCTGGTCAGGAACGGTGTCTTCTCCACAACTGAAGCTTGGATCCAGGAGGATGACTCCAGGTGGTGAGTTGCCCGCCTTGCTCTCATGTTTCTCTGTTTTCTCTCCTGTGTTCGCCAACTCGCTCTTTCTCTTCTCTCCTCTTCTCTCCTCGTGCCGTGTCCCTTCACAGGACACGGGTAGGTGTGCATTCCCACAAGGGAGGTCTCGGGAGCCATGGAAAAGTCGGAGCGGACGAAAATCATGCAGGGCAGTAGAAAGGCTGCTGAAAGTACCTGAAGTGACAAAGAAAATGAGAAGGGGGAAGTCCAGCCTGAAACAGGAGTGTAGTCTGTAAAGAGAAACAACGGGAAGTCTAAGCTACAGAAACTCTTCAAGTTGCCGAAAGACATGTAGGATGGGAAATTACTTCTTGAATCCAGTCTGTTGAAGATCTTAGGCTCAGTATGCGTGCGTATTTGTAGTTGCTTAGCAATCTGCCTTCTTCTGTTTGCTATCCCTTCTAATCACTGAAAATCTAGCTATCTATTTTTTGTTTAGTTTTATTATTATTATTATTATTATTATTATTATTATTATTATTATTATTATTATTATTATTATTATTATTATTTATTATTAAACTCAGTTTGTGCAACTGGTGCTCCGTGAGGAAATGATTTGTGTGTATTACTCCAAGGGGCTGCCCGGTGTCACTGTTGCTCCAGGAGGGAAATGATTTGAGCACTACCTGAATTGGCCACGCAGTGTCACCATTGCTCCGTGAGGGAAATGCTTTCTGCATTACTCCAAGTGGCCACCCAGTGTCACTGTTGCTCCAGGAGGGAAATGCTTTCTGCATGACCTGAATTGGCCACACACATCACTCACATCACTGTTGCTCCGGGGTGGGGGGTGGGGGGGGAGGCGGGGGATTGTTTGTGTGTTACTCCTGAGTGGCCACGTCGTGTCACTCTTCCTCCAGGAGGGGAATGCTTTGTGCATTACCCTGTGTGGCCACCCAAGACAACACACACAGCACGACACCGACGCACACACACACAGAACACGTCACACATACAGATGGGTAGTGTAAATTGCTAAAAATGAGACATTCATTACTAATCAGATGTAGCCGTTGATGTCTCATGCACTCTTCCTCGAAAAGCCATACGTAGTCTCGCCTGATCATTTGGTAGAGATCTGTTCAAGAAAAGTACTCCTCATGAGACATACATTATTGAAAAGTACTAGTCATCAATTTCTCCTCGAATGATTCACCAAAACGCTTTTCGATCCCCTGCTGGTGATTTGGAAGAAATCGTTTCTTGAAATGTACTAAACTAGAGAAATTCATCTTTGACCTGTGCGACAGATAAATTTGAGAGGGAATCTTCCTGAAAGCCAAGAGGATTCACTTCTCGTCAGACGGTACAGAGCAGTTTGCGAAAATTACTCAGAATGAGAACGTCATTCGTAATCAGGTATCCTGAGGTCTTTCTCATGGAACCATCCACCAAAAAGCAAGTCTATTCTCTCTGCGGCATTTGGCAGAGATTTATCGTGAAAATTGCTAAAGAAGAGAACGTTATAACTGATCAATGCTAATAATCAATGACAAATGGAATCATCCTCCAAAAGCCTTTCAGATTGGCTCCCTGTGATTAGGTAGATATCAGTTGACGATTTGGTAGAAATTACTAAAAAGGAGGCAGTTCTTTCTGATCAATGTTAGCAATTAATTACACATGGAATCATCCTCCGGACTATAGTCATAATTAGCTCCTGGAGATTTGGACTCAAATCGGTTCGTGAAAATGACTAGGAATGAGACAATTCATTCCTCATCCGTCTTCTGATAAATTTCCCACGGAATCATCCAGCAGAAAAGCAAAGGCATTCCCCCTTGGTGCGTTGGAACAGATCGGTTCGTGCAAATCACTCAAGGTAGAAAATCATTCTTTACAAGTCCCTAGTGGTAAAGACTCCAGCAATCCAGCTTCTCTCCTGGTGAGTTCGTAGCGATTGGTTCAAGAAAATTACTCCGAAGGAGACTTAAATTATTGACAAGTACTAGTGCTAAAGCTCTCCTCCAATGATTCACCAAAATGCTTTTCGATACGATGACACAGAAGGGCACAGAACACGACACACCAAAATAAGACACGAGAAAGACACACACACACCGCGACACGGAAAGCATCACCCACAAAACATCACACACACGACCCACAACATCTCACAAACACACACTCACTCAACACAAGACGACCCACAACATGTCGAGCGCTGTGGAGCGAGGGCTCCGGCTCGGCTTTCGCAGCGGCTCTGGCGAGGAATGGTGCCGGAGCTCTCGCCGGAGGGGAAGACGGCAGGAGGGGGCCTGAGCCGCTTGGGCCTCTTTCCAAGGAGGCGGAACCAGGCCTCCGCTCTCTGCCCTCTGCAGACCTGGCTGCCAGGTCAGTGCTTCCAGTTCCTCGTCCGCACTCGCTGTCGTCGTCCTCCTCAGCGGCCGTGGGCGTCCTCGCTGGGGACGGGGCTCGGGGGGATGAAGGTGGGGAGGGGCCAGAGTCTCTTGAGCAGAGTGACTCTGTGGGGTGCCGTTAGAAAAGGAGATTTTGGTTGGGATGCTCCAGGTGTAATGGGAGGAGAGTGGAGGGCGGATCCCCGCCGTGTGGGAGAGGCAAAGAGAGGAGCCTCCGAGACGTTGCCGACTGAGAATGGTAACTTACTTGGTTTTTTCCCCTTGGGCTGGGTTTAGTAGCAAGGAAAAAGAAGTCAAGCCTCAGAGTCTACTGCCCTCATGCGACGGAATGTGAGTGAGAGCAGCGAGCCTGTGACCGTTGGGGACACCAGGCAAGAGCCCTCCATCTGGGAGCCGAGCTCTCGCCAGTCTCGGTGAGAGAAGTGTCTGGTTTGGTGAGGACTCTGCTCACGCCCCACCTGAGTCCGGGTCGGGAAGCCCCGTCCATTAGGGTTCGGTGTGTAAGAAAAGGTTCCTGATCAGCTGTGGTTACGAGGGAGAAAAGGTCCCCTTTTCAGAGGCTGCTCGTTTCTCTGGTCAGGAACGGTGTCTTCTCCACAACTGAAGCTTGGATCCAAGAGGATGACTCCAGGTGGTGAGTTGCCCGCCTTGCTCTCATGTTTCTCTGTTTTCTCTCCTGTGTTCGCCAACTCGCTCTTTCTCTTCTCTCCTCTTCTCTCCTCGTGCCGTGTCCCTTCACAGGACACGGGTAGGTGTGCATTCCCACAAGGGAGGTCTCGGGAGCCATGGAAAAGTCGGAGTGGACGAAAATCATGCAGGGCAGTAGAAAGGCTGCTGAAAGTACCTGAAGTGACAAAGAAAATGAGAAGGGGGAAGTCCAGCCTGAAACAGGAGTGTAGTCTGTAAAGAGAAACAACGGGAAGTCTAAGCTACAGAAACTCTTCAAGTTGCCGAAAGACATGTAGGATGGGAAATTACTTCTTGAATCCAGTCTGTTGAAGATCTTAGGCTCAGTATGCGTGCGTATTTGTAGTTGCTTAGCAATCTGCCTTCTTCTCTTTGCTATCCCTTCTAATCACTGAAAATCTAGCTATCTATTTTTTGTTTAATTTTATTATTATTATTATTATTATTATTATTATTATTATTATTATTATTATTATTATTATTATTTCTTATTAAACTCAGTTTGTGCAACTGGTGCTCCGTGAGGAAATGATTTGTGTGTATTACTCCAAGGGGCTGCCCGGTGTCACAGTTGCTCCAGGAGGGAAATGCTTTGAGCACTACCTGAATTGGCCACGCAGTGTCACCATTGCTCCGTGAGGGAAATGCTTTCTGCATTACTCCAAGTGGCCACCCAGTGTCACTGTTGCTCCAGGAGGGAAATGCTTCCTGCATGACCGGAATTGGCCACACACATCACTGTTGCTCCGGGGTGGGGGGTGGGGGGGGGAGGCGGGGGATTGTTTGTGTGTTACTCCTGAGTGGCCACGTCGTGTCACTCTTCCTCCAGGAGGGGAATGCTTTGTGCATTACCCTGTGTGGCCACCCAAGACAACACACACAGCACGACACCGACGCAGACACACACAGAACACGTCACACATACAGATGGGTAGTGTAAATTGCTAAAAATGAGACATTCATTACTAATCAGATGTAGCCGTTGATGTCTCATGCACTCTTCCTCGAAAAGCCATACGTAGTCTCGCCTGATCATTTGGTAGAGATCTGTTCAAGAAAAGTACTCCTCATGAGACATACATTATTGACAAGTACTAGTCATCAATTTCTCCTCGAATGATTCACCAAAACGCTTTTCGATCCCCTGCTGGTGATTTGGAAGAAATCGTTTCTTGAAATGTACTAAACTAGAGAAATTCATCTTTGACCTGTGCGACAGATAAATTTGAGAGGGAATCTTCCTGAAAGCCAAGAGGATTCACTTCTCGTCAGACGGTACAGAGCAGTTTGCGAAAATTACTCAGAATGAGAACGTCATTCGTAATCAGGTATCCTGAGGTCTTTCTCATGGAACCATCCACCAAAAAGCAAGTCTATTCTCTCTGCGGCATTTGGCAGAGATTTATCGTGAAAATTGCTAAAGAAGAGAACGTTATAACTGATCAATGCTAATAATCAATGACAAATGGAATCATCCTCCAAAAGCCTTTCAGATTGGCTCCCTGTGATTAGGTAGATATCAGTTGACGATTTGGTAGAAATTACTAAAAAGGAGGCAGTTCTTTCTGATCAATGTTAGCAATTAATTACACATGGAATCATCCTCCGGACTATAGTCATAATTAGCTCCTGGAGATTTGGACTCAAATCGGTTCGTGAAAATGACTAGGAATGAGACAATTCATTCCTCATCCGTCTTCTGATAAATTTCCCACGGAATCATCCAGCAGAAAAGCAAAGGCATTCCCCCTTGGTGCGTTGGAACAGATCGGTTCGTGCAAATCACTCAAGGTAGAAAATCATTCTTTACAAGTCCCTAGTGGTAAAGACTCCAGCAATCCAGCTTCTCTCCTGGTGAGTTCGTAGCGATTGGTTCAAGAAAATTACTCCGAAGGAGACTTAAATTATTGACAAGTACTAGTGCAAAAGCTCTCCTCGAATGATTAACCAAAATGCTTTTCGATACGATGACACAGAAGGGCACAGAACACGACACACCAAAATAAGACACGAGAAAGACACACACACACCGCGACACGGAAAGCATCACCCACAAAACATCACACACACGACCCACAACATCTCACAAACACACACTCACTCAACACAAGATGACCCACAACATGTCGAGCGCTGTGGAGCGAGGGCTCCGGCTCGGCTTTCGCAGCGGCTCTGGCGAGGAATGGTGCCGGAGCTCTCGCCGGAGGGGAAGACGGCAGGAGGGGGCCTGAGCCGCTTGGGCCTCTTTCCAAGGAGGCGGAACCAGGCCTCCGCTCTCTGCCCTCTGCAGACCTGGCTGCCAGGTCAGTGCTTCCAGTTCCTCGTCCGCACTCGCTGTCGTCGTCCTCCTCAGCGGCCGTGGGCGTCCTCGCTGGGGACGGGGCTCGGGGGGATGAAGGTGGGGAGGGGCCAGAGTCTCTTGAGCAGAGTGACTCTGTGGGGTGCCGTTAGAAAAGGAGATTTTGGTTGGGATGCTCCAGGTGGAATGGGAGGAGAGTGGAGGGCGGATCCCCGCCGTGTGGGAGAGGCAAAGAGAGGAGCCTCTGAGACGTTGCCGACTGAGAATGGTAACTTACTTGGTTTTTTCCCCTTGGGCTGGGTTTAGTAGCAAGGAAAAAGAAGTCAAGCCTCAGAGTCTACTGCCCTCATGCGACGGAATGTGAGTGAGAGCAGCGAGCCTGTGACCGTTGGGGATACCAGGCAAGAGCCCTCCATCTGGGAGCCGAGCTCTCGCCAGTCTCGGTGAGAGAAGTGTCTGGTTTGGTGAGGACTCTGCTCACGCCCCACCTGAGTCCGGGTCGGGAAGCCCCGTCCATTAGGGTTCGGTGTGTAAGAAAAGGTTCCTGATCAGCTGTGGTTACGAGGGAGAAAAGGTCCCCTTTTCAGAGGCTGCTCGTTTCTCTGGTCAGGAACGGTGTCTTCTCCACAACTGAAGCTTGGATCCAGGAGGATGACTCCAGGTGGTGAGTTGCCCGCCTTGCTCTCATGTTTCTCTGTTTTCTCTCCTGTGTTCGCCAACTCGCTCTTTCTCTTCTCTCCTCTTCTCTCCTCGTGCCGTGTCCCTTCACAGGACACGGGTAGGTGTGCATTCCCACAAGGGAGGTCTCGGGAGCCATGGAAAAGTCGGAGCGGACGAAAATCATGCAGGGCAGTAGAAAGGCTGCTGAAAGTACCTGAAGTGACAAAGAAAATGAGAAGGGGGAAGTCCAGCCTGAAACAGGAGTGTAGTCTGTAAAGAGAAACAACGGGAAGTCTAAGCTACAGAAACTCTTCAAGTTGCCGAAAGACATGTAGGATGGGAAATTACTTCTTGAATCCAGTCTGTTGAAGATCTTAGGCTCAGTATGCGTGCGTATTTGTAGTTGCTTAGCAATCTGCCTTCTTCTGTTTGCTATCCCTTCTAATCACTGAAAATCTAGCTATCTATTTTTTGTTTAGTTTTATTATTATTATTATTATTATTATTATTATTATTATTATTATTATTATTATTATTATTATTTATTATTAAACTCAGTTTGTGCAACTGGTGCTCCGTGAGGAAATGATTTGTGTGTATTACTCCAAGGGGCTGCCCGGTGTCACTGTTGCTCCAGGAGGGAAATGATTTGAGCACTACCTGAATTGGCCACGCAGTGTCACCATTGCTCCGTGAGGGAAATGCTTTCTGCATTACTCCAAGTGGCCACCCAGTGTCACTGTTGCTCCAGGAGGGAAATGCTTTCTGCATGACCTGAATTGGCCACACACATCACTCACATCACTGTTGCTCCGGGGTGGGGGGTGGGGGGGGAGGCGGGGGATTGTTTGTGTGTTACTCCTGAGTGGCCACGTCGTGTCACTCTTCCTCCAGGAGGGGAATGCTTTGTGCATTACCCTGTGTGGCCACCCAAGACAACACACACAGCACGACACCGACGCACACACACACAGAACACGTCACACATACAGATGGGTAGTGTAAATTGCTAAAAATGAGACATTCATTACTAATCAGATGTAGCCGTTGATGTCTCATGCACTCTTCCTCGAAAAGCCATACGTAGTCTCGCCTGATCATTTGGTAGAGATCTGTTCAAGAAAAGTACTCCTCATGAGACATACATTATTGAAAAGTACTAGTCATCAATTTCTCCTCGAATGATTCACCAAAACGCTTTTCGATCCCCTGCTGGTGATTTGGAAGAAATCGTTTCTTGAAATGTACTAAACTAGAGAAATTCATCTTTGACCTGTGCGACAGATAAATTTGAGAGGGAATCTTCCTGAAAGCCAAGAGGATTCACTTCTCGTCAGACGGTACAGAGCAGTTTGCGAAAATTACTCAGAATGAGAACGTCATTCGTAATCAGGTATCCTGAGGTCTTTCTCATGGAACCATCCACCAAAAAGCAAGTCTATTCTCTCTGCGGCATTTGGCAGAGATTTATCGTGAAAATTGCTAAAGAAGAGAACGTTATAACTGATCAATGCTAATAATCAATGACAAATGGAATCATCCTCCAAAAGCCTTTCAGATTGGCTCCCTGTGATTAGGTAGATATCAGTTGACGATTTGGTAGAAATTACTAAAAAGGAGGCAGTTCTTTCTGATCAATGTTAGCAATTAATTACACATGGAATCATCCTCCGGACTATAGTCATAATTAGCTCCTGGAGATTTGGACTCAAATCGGTTCGTGAAAATGACTAGGAATGAGACAATTCATTCCTCATCCGTCTTCTGATAAATTTCCCACGGAATCATCCAGCAGAAAAGCAAAGGCATTCCCCCTTGGTGCGTTGGAACAGATCGGTTCGTGCAAATCACTCAAGGTAGAAAATCATTCTTTACAAGTCCCTAGTGGTAAAGACTCCAGCAATCCAGCTTCTCTCCTGGTGAGTTCGTAGCGATTGGTTCAAGAAAATTACTCCGAAGGAGACTTAAATTATTGACAAGTACTAGTGCTAAAGCTCTCCTCCAATGATTCACCAAAATGCTTTTCGATACGATGACACAGAAGGGCACAGAACACGACACACCAAAATAAGACACGAGAAAGACACACACACACCGCGACACGGAAAGCATCACCCACAAAACATCACACACACGACCCACAACATCTCACAAACACACACTCACTCAACACAAGACGACCCACAACATGTCGAGCGCTGTGGAGCGAGGGCTCCGGCTCGGCTTTCGCAGCGGCTCTGGCGAGGAATGGTGCCGGAGCTCTCGCCGGAGGGGAAGACGGCAGGAGGGGGCCTGAGCCGCTTGGGCCTCTTTCCAAGGAGGCGGAACCAGGCCTCCGCTCTCTGCCCTCTGCAGACCTGGCTGCCAGGTCAGTGCTTCCAGTTCCTCGTCCGCACTCGCTGTCGTCGTCCTCCTCAGCGGCCGTGGGCGTCCTCGCTGGGGACGGGGCTCGGGGGGATGAAGGTGGGGAGGGGCCAGAGTCTCTTGAGCAGAGTGACTCTGTGGGGTGCCGTTAGAAAAGGAGATTTTGGTTGGGATGCTCCAGGTGTAATGGGAGGAGAGTGGAGGGCGGATCCCCGCCGTGTGGGAGAGGCAAAGAGAGGAGCCTCCGAGACGTTGCCGACTGAGAATGGTAACTTACTTGGTTTTTTCCCCTTGGGCTGGGTTTAGTAGCAAGGAAAAAGAAGTCAAGCCTCAGAGTCTACTGCCCTCATGCGACGGAATGTGAGTGAGAGCAGCGAGCCTGTGACCGTTGGGGACACCAGGCAAGAGCCCTCCATCTGGGAGCCGAGCTCTCGCCAGTCTCGGTGAGAGAAGTGTCTGGTTTGGTGAGGACTCTGCTCACGCCCCACCTGAGTCCGGGTCGGGAAGCCCCGTCCATTAGGGTTCGGTGTGTAAGAAAAGGTTCCTGATCAGCTGTGGTTACGAGGGAGAAAAGGTCCCCTTTTCAGAGGCTGCTCGTTTCTCTGGTCAGGAACGGTGTCTTCTCCACAACTGAAGCTTGGATCCAAGAGGATGACTCCAGGTGGTGAGTTGCCCGCCTTGCTCTCATGTTTCTCTGTTTTCTCTCCTGTGTTCGCCAACTCGCTCTTTCTCTTCTCTCCTCTTCTCTCCTCGTGCCGTGTCCCTTCACAGGACACGGGTAGGTGTGCATTCCCACAAGGGAGGTCTCGGGAGCCATGGAAAAGTCGGAGCGGACGAAAATCATGCAGGGCAGTAGAAAGGCTGCTGAAAGTACCTGAAGTGACAAAGAAAATGAGAAGGGGGAAGTCCAGCCTGAAACAGGAGTGTAGTCTGTAAAGAGAAACAACGGGAAGTCTAAGCTACAGAAACTCTTCAAGTTGCCGAAAGACATGTAGGATGGGAAATTACTTCTTGAATCCAGTCTGTTGAAGATCTTAGGCTCAGTATGCGTGCGTATTTGTAGTTGCTTAGCAATCTGCCTTCTTCTGTTTGCTATCCCTTCTAATCACTGAAAATCTAGCTATCTATTTTTTGTTTAGTTTTATTATTATTATTATTATTATTATTATTATTATTATTATTATTATTATTATTTCTTATTAAACTCAGTTTGTGCAACTGGTGCTCCGTGAGGAAATGATTTGTGTGTATTACTCCAAGGGGCTGCCCGGTGTCACAGTTGCTCCAGGAGGGAAATGCTTTGAGCACTACCTGAATTGGCCACGCAGTGTCACCATTGCTCCGTGAGGGAAATGCTTTCTGCATTACTCCAAGTGGCCACCCAGTGTCACTGTTGCTCCAGGAGGGAAATGCTTCCTGCATGACCGGAATTGGCCACACACATCACTGTTGCTCCGGGGTGGGGGGTGGGGGGGGGAGGCGGGGGATTGTTTGTGTGTTACTCCTGAGTGGCCACGTCGTGTCACTCTTCCTCCAGGAGGGGAATGCTTTGTGCATTACCCTGTGTGGCCACCCAAGACAACACACACAGCACGACACCGACGCAGACACACACAGAACACGTCACACATACAGATGGGTAGTGTAAATTGCTAAAAATGAGACATTCATTACTAATCAGATGTAGCCGTTGATGTCTCATGCACTCTTCCTCGAAAAGCCATACGTAGTCTCGCCTGATCATTTGGTAGAGATCTGTTCAAGAAAAGTACTCCTCATGAGACATACATTATTGACAAGTACTAGTCATCAATTTCTCCTCGAATGATTCACCAAAACGCTTTTCGATCCCCTGCTGGTGATTTGGAAGAAATCGTTTCTTGAAATGTACTAAACTAGAGAAATTCATCTTTGACCTGTGCGACAGATAAATTTGAGAGGGAATCTTCCTGAAAGCCAAGAGGATTCACTTCTCGTCAGACGGTACAGAGCAGTTTGCGAAAATTACTCAGAATGAGAACGTCATTCGTAATCAGGTATCCTGAGGTCTTTCTCATGGAACCATCCACCAAAAAGCAAGTCTATTCTCTCTGCGGCATTTGGCAGAGATTTATCGTGAAAATTGCTAAAGAAGAGAACGTTATAACTGATCAATGCTAATAATCAATGACAAATGGAATCATCCTCCAAAAGCCTTTCAGATTGGCTCCCTGTGATTAGGTAGATATCAGTTGACGATTTGGTAGAAATTACTAAAAAGGAGGCAGTTCTTTCTGATCAATGTTAGCAATTAATTACACATGGAATCATCCTCCGGACTATAGTCATAATTAGCTCCTGGAGATTTGGACTCAAATCGGTTCGTGAAAATGACTAGGAATGAGACAATTCATTCCTCATCCGTCTTCTGATAAATTTCCCACGGAATCATCCAGCAGAAAAGCAAAGGCATTCCCCCTTGGTGCGTTGGAACAGATCGGTTCGTGCAAATCACTCAAGGTAGAAAATCATTCTTTACAAGTCCCTAGTGGTAAAGACTCCAGCAATCCAGCTTCTCTCCTGGTGAGTTCGTAGCGATTGGTTCAAGAAAATTACTCCGAAGGAGACTTAAATTATTGACAAGTACTAGTGCAAAAGCTCTCCTCGAATGATTAACCAAAATGCTTTTCGATACGATGACACAGAAGGGCACAGAACACGACACACCAAAATAAGACACGAGAAAGACACACACACACCGCGACACGGAAAGCATCACCCACAAAACATCACACACACGACCCACAACATCTCACAAACACACACTCACTCAACACAAGACGACCCACAACATGTCGAGCGCTGTGGAGCGAGGGCTCCGGCTCGGCTTTCGCAGCGGCTCTGGCGAGGAATGGTGCCGGAGCTCTCGCCGGAGGGGAAGACGGCAGGAGGGGGCCTGAGCCGCTTGGGCCTCTTTCCAAGGAGGCGGAACCAGGCCTCCGCTCTCTGCCCTCTGCAGACCTGGCTGCCAGGTCAGTGCTTCCAGTTCCTCGTCCGCACTCGCTGTCGTCGTCCTCCTCAGCGGCCGTGGGCGTCCTCGCTGGGGACGGGGCTCGGGGGGATGAAGGTGGGGAGGGGCCAGAGTCTCTTGAGCAGAGTGACTCTGTGGGGTGCCGTTAGAAAAGGAGATTTTGGTTGGGATGCTCCAGGTGGAATGGGAGGAGAGTGGAGGGCGGATCCCCGCCGTGTGGGAGAGGCAAAGAGAGGAGCCTCTGAGACGTTGCCGACTGAGAATGGTAACTTACTTGGTTTTTTCCCCTTGGGCTGGGTTTAGTAGCAAGGAAAAAGAAGTCAAGCCTCAGAGTCTACTGCCCTCATGCGACGGAATGTGAGTGAGAGCAGCGAGCCTGTGACCGTTGGGGATACCAGGCAAGAGCCCTCCATCTGGGAGCCGAGCTCTCGCCAGTCTCGGTGAGAGAAGTGTCTGGTTTGGTGAGGACTCTGCTCACGCCCCACCTGAGTCCGGGTCGGGAAGCCCCGTCCATTAGGGTTCGGTGTGTAAGAAAAGGTTCCTGATCAGCTGTGGTTACGAGGGAGAAAAGGTCCCCTTTTCAGAGGCTGCTCGTTTCTCTGGTCAGGAACGGTGTCTTCTCCACAACTGAAGCTTGGATCCAGGAGGATGACTCCAGGTGGTGAGTTGCCCGCCTTGCTCTCATGTTTCTCTGTTTTCTCTCCTGTGTTCGCCAACTCGCTCTTTCTCTTCTCTCCTCTTCTCTCCTCGTGCCGTGTCCCTTCACAGGACACGGGTAGGTGTGCATTCCCACAAGGGAGGTCTCGGGAGCCATGGAAAAGTCGGAGCGGACGAAAATCATGCAGGGCAGTAGAAAGGCTGCTGAAAGTACCTGAAGTGACAAAGAAAATGAGAAGGGGGAAGTCCAGCCTGAAACAGGAGTGTAGTCTGTAAAGAGAAACAACGGGAAGTCTAAGCTACAGAAACTCTTCAAGTTGCCGAAAGACATGTAGGATGGGAAATTACTTCTTGAATCCAGTCTGTTGAAGATCTTAGGCTCAGTATGCGTGCGTATTTGTAGTTGCTTAGCAATCTGCCTTCTTCTGTTTGCTATCCCTTCTAATCACTGAAAATCTAGCTATCTATTTTTTGTTTAGTTTTATTATTATTATTATTATTATTATTATTATTATTATTATTATTATTATTTATTATTAAACTCAGTTTGTGCAACTGGTGCTCCGTGAGGAAATGATTTGTGTGTATTACTCCAAGGGGCTGCCCGGTGTCACTGTTGCTCCAGGAGGGAAATGATTTGAGCACTACCTGAATTGGCCACGCAGTGTCACCATTGCTCCGTGAGGGAAATGCTTTCTGCATTACTCCAAGTGGCCACCCAGTGTCACTGTTGCTCCAGGAGGGAAATGCTTTCTGCATGACCTGAATTGGCCACACACATCACTCACATCACTGTTGCTCCGGGGTGGGGGGTGGGGGGGGAGGCGGGGGATTGTTTGTGTGTTACTCCTGAGTGGCCACGTCGTGTCACTCTTCCTCCAGGAGGGGAATGCTTTGTGCATTACCCTGTGTGGCCACCCAAGACAACACACACAGCACGACACCGACGCACACACACACAGAACACGTCACACATACAGATGGGTAGTGTAAATTGCTAAAAATGAGACATTCATTACTAATCAGATGTAGCCGTTGATGTCTCATGCACTCTTCCTCGAAAAGCCATACGTAGTCTCGCCTGATCATTTGGTAGAGATCTGTTCAAGAAAAGTACTCCTCATGAGACATACATTATTGAAAAGTACTAGTCATCAATTTCTCCTCGAATGATTCACCAAAACGCTTTTCGATCCCCTGCTGGTGATTTGGAAGAAATCGTTTCTTGAAATGTACTAAACTAGAGAAATTCATCTTTGACCTGTGCGACAGATAAATTTGAGAGGGAATCTTCCTGAAAGCCAAGAGGATTCACTTCTCGTCAGACGGTACAGAGCAGTTTGCGAAAATTACTCAGAATGAGAACGTCATTCGTAATCAGGTATCCTGAGGTCTTTCTCATGGAACCATCCACCAAAAAGCAAGTCTATTCTCTCTGCGGCATTTGGCAGAGATTTATCGTGAAAATTGCTAAAGAAGAGAACGTTATAACTGATCAATGCTAATAATCAATGACAAATGGAATCATCCTCCAAAAGCCTTTCAGATTGGCTCCCTGTGATTAGGTAGATATCAGTTGACGATTTGGTAGAAATTACTAAAAAGGAGGCAGTTCTTTCTGATCAATGTTAGCAATTAATTACACATGGAATCATCCTCCGGACTATAGTCATAATTAGCTCCTGGAGATTTGGACTCAAATCGGTTCGTGAAAATGACTAGGAATGAGACAATTCATTCCTCATCCGTCTTCTGATAAATTTCCCACGGAATCATCCAGCAGAAAAGCAAAGGCATTCCCCCTTGGTGCGTTGGAACAGATCGGTTCGTGCAAATCACTCAAGGTAGAAAATCATTCTTTACAAGTCCCTAGTGGTAAAGACTCCAGCAATCCAGCTTCTCTCCTGGTGAGTTCGTAGCGATTGGTTCAAGAAAATTACTCCGAAGGAGACTTAAATTATTGACAAGTACTAGTGCTAAAGCTCTCCTCCAATGATTCACCAAAATGCTTTTCGATACGATGACACAGAAGGGCACAGAACACGACACACCAAAATAAGACACGAGAAAGACACACACACACCGCGACACGGAAAGCATCACCCACAAAACATCACACACACGACCCACAACATCTCACAAACACACACTCACTCAACACAAGACGACCCACAACATGTCGAGCGCTGTGGAGCGAGGGCTCCGGCTCGGCTTTCGCAGCGGCTCTGGCGAGGAATGGTGCCGGAGCTCTCGCCGGAGGGGAAGACGGCAGGAGGGGGCCTGAGCCGCTTGGGCCTCTTTCCAAGGAGGCGGAACCAGGCCTCCGCTCTCTGCCCTCTGCAGACCTGGCTGCCAGGTCAGTGCTTCCAGTTCCTCGTCCGCACTCGCTGTCGTCGTCCTCCTCAGCGGCCGTGGGCGTCCTCGCTGGGGACGGGGCTCGGGGGGATGAAGGTGGGGAGGGGCCAGAGTCTCTTGAGCAGAGTGACTCTGTGGGGTGCCGTTAGAAAAGGAGATTTTGGTTGGGATGCTCCAGGTGGAATGGGAGGAGAGTGGAGGGCGGATCCCCGCCGTGTGGGAGAGGCAAAGAGAGGAGCCTCTGAGACGTTGCCGACTGAGAATGGTAACTTACTTGGTTTTTTCCCCTTGGGCTGGGTTTAGTAGCAAGGAAAAAGAAGTCAAGCCTCAGAGTCTACTGCCCTCATGCGACGGAATGTGAGTGAGAGCAGCGAGCCTGTGACCGTTGGGGATACCAGGCAAGAGCCCTCCATCTGGGAGCCGAGCTCTCGCCAGTCTCGGTGAGAGAAGTGTCTGGTTTGGTGAGGACTCTGCTCACGCCCCACCTGAGTCCGGGTCGGGAAGCCCCGTCCATTAGGGTTCGGTGTGTAAGAAAAGGTTCCTGATCAGCTGTGGTTACGAGGGAGAAAAGGTCCCCTTTTCAGAGGCTGCTCGTTTCTCTGGTCAGGAACGGTGTCTTCTCCACAACTGAAGCTTGGATCCAGGAGGATGACTCCAGGTGGTGAGTTGCCCGCCTTGCTCTCATGTTTCTCTGTTTTCTCTCCTGTGTTCGCCAACTCGCTCTTTCTCTTCTCTCCTCTTCTCTCCTCGTGCCGTGTCCCTTCACAGGACACGGGTAGGTGTGCATTCCCACAAGGGAGGTCTCGGGAGCCATGGAAAAGTCGGAGCGGACGAAAATCATGCAGGGCAGTAGAAAGGCTGCTGAAAGTACCTGAAGTGACAAAGAAAATGAGAAGGGGGAAGTCCAGCCTGAAACAGGAGTGTAGTCTGTAAAGAGAAACAACGGGAAGTCTAAGCTACAGAAACTCTTCAAGTTGCCGAAAGACATGTAGGATGGGAAATTACTTCTTGAATCCAGTCTGTTGAAGATCTTAGGCTCAGTATGCGTGCGTATTTGTAGTTGCTTAGCAATCTGCCTTCTTCTGTTTGCTATCCCTTCTAATCACTGAAAATCTAGCTATCTATTTTTTGTTTAGTTTTATTATTATTATTATTATTATTATTATTATTATTATTATTATTATTTATTATTAAACTCAGTTTGTGCAACTGGTGCTCCGTGAGGAAATGATTTGTGTGTATTACTCCAAGGGGCTGCCCGGTGTCACTGTTGCTCCAGGAGGGAAATGATTTGAGCACTACCTGAATTGGCCACGCAGTGTCACCATTGCTCCGTGAGGGAAATGCTTTCTGCATTACTCCAAGTGGCCACCCAGTGTCACTGTTGCTCCAGGAGGGAAATGCTTTCTGCATGACCTGAATTGGCCACACACATCACTCACATCACTGTTGCTCCGGGGTGGGGGGTGGGGGGGGAGGCGGGGGATTGTTTGTGTGTTACTCCTGAGTGGCCACGTCGTGTCACTCTTCCTCCAGGAGGGGAATGCTTTGTGCATTACCCTGTGTGGCCACCCAAGACAACACACACAGCACGACACCGACGCACACACACACAGAACACGTCACACATACAGATGGGTAGTGTAAATTGCTAAAAATGAGACATTCATTACTAATCAGATGTAGCCGTTGATGTCTCATGCACTCTTCCTCGAAAAGCCATACGTAGTCTCGCCTGATCATTTGGTAGAGATCTGTTCAAGAAAAGTACTCCTCATGAGACATACATTATTGAAAAGTACTAGTCATCAATTTCTCCTCGAATGATTCACCAAAACGCTTTTCGATCCCCTGCTGGTGATTTGGAAGAAATCGTTTCTTGAAATGTACTAAACTAGAGAAATTCATCTTTGACCTGTGCGACAGATAAATTTGAGAGGGAATCTTCCTGAAAGCCAAGAGGATTCACTTCTCGTCAGACGGTACAGAGCAGTTTGCGAAAATTACTCAGAATGAGAACGTCATTCGTAATCAGGTATCCTGAGGTCTTTCTCATGGAACCATCCACCAAAAAGCAAGTCTATTCTCTCTGCGGCATTTGGCAGAGATTTATCGTGAAAATTGCTAAAGAAGAGAACGTTATAACTGATCAATGCTAATAATCAATGACAAATGGAATCATCCTCCAAAAGCCTTTCAGATTGGCTCCCTGTGATTAGGTAGATATCAGTTGACGATTTGGTAGAAATTACTAAAAAGGAGGCAGTTCTTTCTGATCAATGTTAGCAATTAATTACACATGGAATCATCCTCCGGACTATAGTCATAATTAGCTCCTGGAGATTTGGACTCAAATCGGTTCGTGAAAATGACTAGGAATGAGACAATTCATTCCTCATCCGTCTTCTGATAAATTTCCCACGGAATCATCCAGCAGAAAAGCAAAGGCATTCCCCCTTGGTGCGTTGGAACAGATCGGTTCGTGCAAATCACTCAAGGTAGAAAATCATTCTTTACAAGTCCCTAGTGGTAAAGACTCCAGCAATCCAGCTTCTCTCCTGGTGAGTTCGTAGCGATTGGTTCAAGAAAATTACTCCGAAGGAGACTTAAATTATTGACAAGTACTAGTGCTAAAGCTCTCCTCCAATGATTCACCAAAATGCTTTTCGATACGATGACACAGAAGGGCACAGAACACGACACACCAAAATAAGACACGAGAAAGACACACACACACCGCGACACGGAAAGCATCACCCACAAAACATCACACACACGACCCACAACATCTCACAAACACACACTCACTCAACACAAGACGACCCACAACATGTCGAGCGCTGTGGAGCGAGGGCTCCGGCTCGGCTTTCGCAGCGGCTCTGGCGAGGAATGGTGCCGGAGCTCTCGCCGGAGGGGAAGACGGCAGGAGGGGGCCTGAGCCGCTTGGGCCTCTTTCCAAGGAGGCGGAACCAGGCCTCCGCTCTCTGCCCTCTGCAGACCTGGCTGCCAGGTCAGTGCTTCCAGTTCCTCGTCCGCACTCGCTGTCGTCGTCCTCCTCAGCGGCCGTGGGCGTCCTCGCTGGGGACGGGGCTCGGGGGGATGAAGGTGGGGAGGGGCCAGAGTCTCTTGAGCAGAGTGACTCTGTGGGGTGCCGTTAGAAAAGGAGATTTTGGTTGGGATGCTCCAGGTGGAATGGGAGGAGAGTGGAGGGCGGATCCCCGCCGTGTGGGAGAGGCAAAGAGAGGAGCCTCCGAGACGTTGCCGACTGAGAATGGTAACTTACTTGGTTTTTTCCCCTTGGGCTGGGTTTAGTAGCAAGGAAAAAGAAGTCAAGCCTCAGAGTCTACTGCCCTCATGCGACGGAATGTGAGTGAGAGCAGCGAGCCTGTGACCGTTGGGGACACCAGGCAAGAGCCCTCCATCTGGGAGCCGAGCTCTCGCCAGTCTCGGTGAGAGAAGTGTCTGGTTTGGTGAGGACTCTGCTCACGCCCCACCTGAGTCCGGGTCGGGAAGCCCCGTCCATTAGGGTTCGGTGTGTAAGAAAAGGTTCCTGATCAGCTGTGGTTACGAGGGAGAAAAGGTCCCCTTTTCAGAGGCTGCTCGTTTCTCTGGTCAGGAACGGTGTCTTCTCCACAACTGAAGCTTGGATCCAAGAGGATGACTCCAGGTGGTGAGTTGCCCGCCTTGCTCTCATGTTTCTCTGTTTTCTCTCCTGTGTTCGCCAACTCGCTCTTTCTCTTCTCTCCTCTTCTCTCCTCGTGCCGTGTCCCTTCACAGGACACGGGTAGGTGTGCATTCCCACAAGGGAGGTCTCGGGAGCCATGGAAAAGTCGGAGCGGACGAAAATCATGCAGGGCAGTAGAAAGGCTGCTGAAAGTACCTGAAGTGACAAAGAAAATGAGAAGGGGGAAGTCCAGCCTGAAACAGGAGTGTAGTCTGTAAAGAGAAACAACGGGAAGTCTAAGCTACAGAAACTCTTCAAGTTGCCGAAAGACATGTAGGATGGGAAATTACTTCTTGAATCCAGTCTGTTGAAGATCTTAGGCTCAGTATGCGTGCGTATTTGTAGTTGCTTAGCAATCTGCCTTCTTCTGTTTGCTATCCCTTCTAATCACTGAAAATCTAGCTATCTATTTTTTGTTTAGTTTTATTATTATTATTATTATTATTATTATTATTATTATTATTATTATTATTATTTCTTATTAAACTCAGTTTGTGCAACTGGTGCTCCGTGAGGAAATGATTTGTGTGTATTACTCCAAGGGGCTGCCCGGTGTCACAGTTGCTCCAGGAGGGAAATGCTTTGAGCACTACCTGAATTGGCCACGCAGTGTCACCATTGCTCCGTGAGGGAAATGCTTTCTGCATTACTCCAAGTGGCCACCCAGTGTCACTGTTGCTCCAGGAGGGAAATGCTTCCTGCATGACCGGAATTGGCCACACACATCACTGTTGCTCCGGGGTGGGGGGTGGGGGGGGGAGGCGGGGGATTGTTTGTGTGTTACTCCTGAGTGGCCACGTCGTGTCACTCTTCCTCCAGGAGGGGAATGCTTTGTGCATTACCCTGTGTGGCCACCCAAGACAACACACACAGCACGACACCGACGCAGACACACACAGAACACGTCACACATACAGATGGGTAGTGTAAATTGCTAAAAATGAGACATTCATTACTAATCAGATGTAGCCGTTGATGTCTCATGCACTCTTCCTCGAAAAGCCATACGTAGTCTCGCCTGATCATTTGGTAGAGATCTGTTCAAGAAAAGTACTCCTCATGAGACATACATTATTGACAAGTACTAGTCATCAATTTCTCCTCGAATGATTCACCAAAACGCTTTTCGATCCCCTGCTGGTGATTTGGAAGAAATCGTTTCTTGAAATGTACTAAACTAGAGAAATTCATCTTTGACCTGTGCGACAGATAAATTTGAGAGGGAATCTTCCTGAAAGCCAAGAGGATTCACTTCTCGTCAGACGGTACAGAGCAGTTTGCGAAAATTACTCAGAATGAGAACGTCATTCGTAATCAGGTATCCTGAGGTCTTTCTCATGGAACCATCCACCAAAAAGCAAGTCTATTCTCTCTGCGGCATTTGGCAGAGATTTATCGTGAAAATTGCTAAAGAAGAGAACGTTATAACTGATCAATGCTAATAATCAATGACAAATGGAATCATCCTCCAAAAGCCTTTCAGATTGGCTCCCTGTGATTAGGTAGATATCAGTTGACGATTTGGTAGAAATTACTAAAAAGGAGGCAGTTCTTTCTGATCAATGTTAGCAATTAATTACACATGGAATCATCCTCCGGACTATAGTCATAATTAGCTCCTGGAGATTTGGACTCAAATCGGTTCGTGAAAATGACTAGGAATGAGACAATTCATTCCTCATCCGTCTTCTGATAAATTTCCCACGGAATCATCCAGCAGAAAAGCAAAGGCATTCCCCCTTGGTGCGTTGGAACAGATCGGTTCGTGCAAATCACTCAAGGTAGAAAATCATTCTTTACAAGTCCCTAGTGGTAAAGACTCCAGCAATCCAGCTTCTCTCCTGGTGAGTTCGTAGCGATTGGTTCAAAAAATTACTCCGAAGGAGACTTAAATTATTGACAAGTACTAGTGCAAAAGCTCTCCTCGAATGATTAACCAAAATGCTTTTCGATACGATGACACAGAAGGGCACAGAACACGACACACCAAAATAAGACACGAGAAAGACACACACACACCGCGACACGGAAAGCATCACCCACAAAACATCACACACACGACCCACAACATCTCACAAACACACACTCACTCAACACAAGACGACCCACAACATGTCGAGCGCTGTGGAGCGAGGGCTCCGGCTCGGCTTTCGCAGCGGCTCTGGCGAGGAATGGTGCCGGAGCTCTCGCCGGAGGGGAAGACGGCAGGAGGGGGCCTGAGCCGCTTGGGCCTCTTTCCAAGGAGGCGGAACCAGGCCTCCGCTCTCTGCCCTCTGCAGACCTGGCTGCCAGGTCAGTGCTTCCAGTTCCTCGTCCGCACTCGCTGTCGTCGTCCTCCTCAGCGGCCGTGGGCGTCCTCGCTGGGGACGGGGCTCGGGGGGATGAAGGTGGGGAGGGGCCAGAGTCTCTTGAGCAGAGTGACTCTGTGGGGTGCCGTTAGAAAAGGAGATTTTGGTTGGGATGCTCCAGGTGGAATGGGAGGAGAGTGGAGGGCGGATCCCCGCCGTGTGGGAGAGGCAAAGAGAGGAGCCTCTGAGACGTTGCCGACTGAGAATGGTAACTTACTTGGTTTTTTCCCCTTGGGCTGGGTTTAGTAGCAAGGAAAAAGAAGTCAAGCCTCAGAGTCTACTGCCCTCATGCGACGGAATGTGAGTGAGAGCAGCGAGCCTGTGACCGTTGGGGATACCAGGCAAGAGCCCTCCATCTGGGAGCCGAGCTCTCGCCAGTCTCGGTGAGAGAAGTGTCTGGTTTGGTGAGGACTCTGCTCACGCCCCACCTGAGTCCGGGTCGGGAAGCCCCGTCCATTAGGGTTCGGTGTGTAAGAAAAGGTTCCTGATCAGCTGTGGTTACGAGGGAGAAAAGGTCCCCTTTTCAGAGGCTGCTCGTTTCTCTGGTCAGGAACGGTGTCTTCTCCACAACTGAAGCTTGGATCCAGGAGGATGACTCCAGGTGGTGAGTTGCCCGCCTTGCTCTCATGTTTCTCTGTTTTCTCTCCTGTGTTCGCCAACTCGCTCTTTCTCTTCTCTCCTCTTCTCTCCTCGTGCCGTGTCCCTTCACAGGACACGGGTAGGTGTGCATTCCCACAAGGGAGGTCTCGGGAGCCATGGAAAAGTCGGAGCGGACGAAAATCATGCAGGGCAGTAGAAAGGCTGCTGAAAGTACCTGAAGTGACAAAGAAAATGAGAAGGGGGAAGTCCAGCCTGAAACAGGAGTGTAGTCTGTAAAGAGAAACAACGGGAAGTCTAAGCTACAGAAACTCTTCAAGTTGCCGAAAGACATGTAGGATGGGAAATTACTTCTTGAATCCAGTCTGTTGAAGATCTTAGGCTCAGTATGCGTGCGTATTTGTAGTTGCTTAGCAATCTGCCTTCTTCTGTTTGCTATCCCTTCTAATCACTGAAAATCTAGCTATCTATTTTTTGTTTAGTTTTATTATTATTATTATTATTATTATTATTATTATTATTATTATTATTATTATTATTTATTATTAAACTCAGTTTGTGCAACTGGTGCTCCGTGAGGAAATGATTTGTGTGTATTACTCCAAGGGGCTGCCCGGTGTCACTGTTGCTCCAGGAGGGAAATGATTTGAGCACTACCTGAATTGGCCACGCAGTGTCACCATTGCTCCGTGAGGGAAATGCTTTCTGCATTACTCCAAGTGGCCACCCAGTGTCACTGTTGCTCCAGGAGGGAAATGCTTTCTGCATGACCTGAATTGGCCACACACATCACTCACATCACTGTTGCTCCGGGGTGGGGGGTGGGGGGGGAGGCGGGGGATTGTTTGTGTGTTACTCCTGAGTGGCCACGTCGTGTCACTCTTCCTCCAGGAGGGGAATGCTTTGTGCATTACCCTGTGTGGCCACCCAAGACAACACACACAGCACGACACCGACGCACACACACACAGAACACGTCACACATACAGATGGGTAGTGTAAATTGCTAAAAATGAGACATTCATTACTAATCAGATGTAGCCGTTGATGTCTCATGCACTCTTCCTCGAAAAGCCATACGTAGTCTCGCCTGATCATTTGGTAGAGATCTGTTCAAGAAAAGTACTCCTCATGAGACATACATTATTGAAAAGTACTAGTCATCAATTTCTCCTCGAATGATTCACCAAAACGCTTTTCGATCCCCTGCTGGTGATTTGGAAGAAATCGTTTCTTGAAATGTACTAAACTAGAGAAATTCATCTTTGACCTGTGCGACAGATAAATTTGAGAGGGAATCTTCCTGAAAGCCAAGAGGATTCACTTCTCGTCAGACGGTACAGAGCAGTTTGCGAAAATTACTCAGAATGAGAACGTCATTCGTAATCAGGTATCCTGAGGTCTTTCTCATGGAACCATCCACCAAAAAGCAAGTCTATTCTCTCTGCGGCATTTGGCAGAGATTTATCGTGAAAATTGCTAAAGAAGAGAACGTTATAACTGATCAATGCTAATAATCAATGACAAATGGAATCATCCTCCAAAAGCCTTTCAGATTGGCTCCCTGTGATTAGGTAGATATCAGTTGACGATTTGGTAGAAATTACTAAAAAGGAGGCAGTTCTTTCTGATCAATGTTAGCAATTAATTACACATGGAATCATCCTCCGGACTATAGTCATAATTAGCTCCTGGAGATTTGGACTCAAATCGGTTCGTGAAAATGACTAGGAATGAGACAATTCATTCCTCATCCGTCTTCTGATAAATTTCCCACGGAATCATCCAGCAGAAAAGCAAAGGCATTCCCCCTTGGTGCGTTGGAACAGATCGGTTCGTGCAAATCACTCAAGGTAGAAAATCATTCTTTACAAGTCCCTAGTGGTAAAGACTCCAGCAATCCAGCTTCTCTCCTGGTGAGTTCGTAGCGATTGGTTCAAGAAAATTACTCCGAAGGAGACTTAAATTATTGACAAGTACTAGTGCTAAAGCTCTCCTCCAATGATTCACCAAAATGCTTTTCGATACGATGACACAGAAGGGCACAGAACACGACACACCAAAATAAGACACGAGAAAGACACACACACACCGCGACACGGAAAGCATCACCCACAAAACATCACACACACGACCCACAACATCTCACAAACACACACTCACTCAACACAAGACGACCCACAACATGTCGAGCGCTGTGGAGCGAGGGCTCCGGCTCGGCTTTCGCAGCGGCTCTGGCGAGGAATGGTGCCGGAGCTCTCGCCGGAGGGGAAGACGGCAGGAGGGGGCCTGAGCCGCTTGGGCCTCTTTCCAAGGAGGCGGAACCAGGCCTCCGCTCTCTGCCCTCTGCAGACCTGGCTGCCAGGTCAGTGCTTCCAGTTCCTCGTCCGCACTCGCTGTCGTCGTCCTCCTCAGCGGCCGTGGGCGTCCTCGCTGGGGACGGGGCTCGGGGGGATGAAGGTGGGGAGGGGCCAGAGTCTCTTGAGCAGAGTGACTCTGTGGGGTGCCGTTAGAAAAGGAGATTTTGGTTGGGATGCTCCAGGTGGAATGGGAGGAGAGTGGAGGGCGGATCCCCGCCGTGTGGGAGAGGCAAAGAGAGGAGCCTCTGAGACGTTGCCGACTGAGAATGGTAACTTACTTGGTTTTTTCCCCTTGGGCTGGGTTTAGTAGCAAGGAAAAAGAAGTCAAGCCTCAGAGTCTACTGCCCTCATGCGACGGAATGTGAGTGAGAGCAGCGAGCCTGTGACCGTTGGGGATACCAGGCAAGAGCCCTCCATCTGGGAGCCGAGCTCTCGCCAGTCTCGGTGAGAGAAGTGTCTGGTTTGGTGAGGACTCTGCTCACGCCCCACCTGAGTCCGGGTCGGGAAGCCCCGTCCATTAGGGTTCGGTGTGTAAGAAAAGGTTCCTGATCAGCTGTGGTTACGAGGGAGAAAAGGTCCCCTTTTCAGAGGCTGCTCGTTTCTCTGGTCAGGAACGGTGTCTTCTCCACAACTGAAGCTTGGATCCAGGAGGATGACTCCAGGTGGTGAGTTGCCCGCCTTGCTCTCATGTTTCTCTGTTTTCTCTCCTGTGTTCGCCAACTCGCTCTTTCTCTTCTCTCCTCTTCTCTCCTCGTGCCGTGTCCCTTCACAGGACACGGGTAGGTGTGCATTCCCACAAGGGAGGTCTCGGGAGCCATGGAAAAGTCGGAGCGGACGAAAATCATGCAGGGCAGTAGAAAGGCTGCTGAAAGTACCTGAAGTGACAAAGAAAATGAGAAGGGGGAAGTCCAGCCTGAAACAGGAGTGTAGTCTGTAAAGAGAAACAACGGGAAGTCTAAGCTACAGAAACTCTTCAAGTTGCCGAAAGACATGTAGGATGGGAAATTACTTCTTGAATCCAGTCTGTTGAAGATCTTAGGCTCAGTATGCGTGCGTATTTGTAGTTGCTTAGCAATCTGCCTTCTTCTGTTTGCTATCCCTTCTAATCACTGAAAATCTAGCTATCTATTTTTTGTTTAGTTTTATTATTATTATTATTATTATTATTATTATTATTATTATTATTATTATTTATTATTAAACTCAGTTTGTGCAACTGGTGCTCCGTGAGGAAATGATTTGTGTGTATTACTCCAAGGGGCTGCCCGGTGTCACTGTTGCTCCAGGAGGGAAATGATTTGAGCACTACCTGAATTGGCCACGCAGTGTCACCATTGCTCCGTGAGGGAAATGCTTTCTGCATTACTCCAAGTGGCCACCCAGTGTCACTGTTGCTCCAGGAGGGAAATGCTTTCTGCATGACCTGAATTGGCCACACACATCACTCACATCACTGTTGCTCCGGGGTGGGGGGTGGGGGGGGAGGCGGGGGATTGTTTGTGTGTTACTCCTGAGTGGCCACGTCGTGTCACTCTTCCTCCAGGAGGGGAATGCTTTGTGCATTACCCTGTGTGGCCACCCAAGACAACACACACAGCACGACACCGACGCACACACACACAGAACACGTCACACATACAGATGGGTAGTGTAAATTGCTAAAAATGAGACATTCATTACTAATCAGATGTAGCCGTTGATGTCTCATGCACTCTTCCTCGAAAAGCCATACGTAGTCTCGCCTGATCATTTGGTAGAGATCTGTTCAAGAAAAGTACTCCTAATGAGACATACATTATTGAAAAGTACTAGTCATCAATTTCTCCTCGAATGATTCACCAAAACGCTTTTCGATCCCCTGCTGGTGATTTGGAAGAAATCGTTTCTTGAAATGTACTAAACTAGAGAAATTCATCTTTGACCTGTGCGACAGATAAATTTGAGAGGGAATCTTCCTGAAAGCCAAGAGGATTCACTTCTCGTCAGACGGTACAGAGCAGTTTGCGAAAATTACTCAGAATGAGAACGTCATTCGTAATCAGGTATCCTGAGGTCTTTCTCATGGAACCATCCACCAAAAAGCAAGTCTATTCTCTCTGCGGCATTTGGCAGAGATTTATCGTGAAAATTGCTAAAGAAGAGAACGTTATAACTGATCAATGCTAATAATCAATGACAAATGGAATCATCCTCCAAAAGCCTTTCAGATTGGCTCCCTGTGATTAGGTAGATATCAGTTGACGATTTGGTAGAAATTACTAAAAAGGAGGCAGTTCTTTCTGATCAATGTTAGCAATTAATTACACATGGAATCATCCTCCGGACTATAGTCATAATTAGCTCCTGGAGATTTGGACTCAAATCGGTTCGTGAAAATGACTAGGAATGAGACAATTCATTCCTCATCCGTCTTCTGATAAATTTCCCACGGAATCATCCAGCAGAAAAGCAAAGGCATTCCCCCTTGGTGCGTTGGAACAGATCGGTTCGTGCAAATCACTCAAGGTAGAAAATCATTCTTTACAAGTCCCTAGTGGTAAAGACTCCAGCAATCCAGCTTCTCTCCTGGTGAGTTCGTAGCGATTGGTTCAAGAAAATTACTCCGAAGGAGACTTAAATTATTGACAAGTACTAGTGCTAAAGCTCTCCTCCAATGATTAACCAAAATGCTTTTCGATACGATGACACAGAAGGGCACAGAACACGACACACCAAAATAAGACACGAGAAAGACACACACACACCGCGACACGGAAAGCATCACCCACAAAACATCACACACACGACCCACAACATCTCACAAACACACACTCACTCAACACAAGACGACCCACAACATGTCGAGCACTGTGGAGCGAGGGCTCCGGCTCGGCTTTCGCAGCGGCTCTGGCGAGGAATGGTGCCGGAGCTCTCGCCGGAGGGGAAGACGGCAGGAGGGGGCCTGAGCCGCTTGGGCCTCTTTCCAAGGAGGCGGAACCAGGCCTCCGCTCTCTGCCCTCTGCAGACCTGGCTGCCAGGTCAGTGCTTCCAGTTCCTCGTCCGCACTCGCTGTCGTCGTCCTCCTCAGCGGCCGTGGGCGTCCTCGCTGGGGACGGGGCTCGGGGGGATGAAGGTGGGGAGGGGCCAGAGTCTCTTGAGCAGAGTGACTCTGTGGGGTGCCGTTAGAAAAGGAGATTTTGGTTGGGATGCTCCAGGTGGAATGGGAGGAGAGTGGAGGGCGGATCCCCGCCGTGTGGGAGAGGCAAAGAGAGGAGCCTCTGAGACGTTGCCGACTGAGAATGGTAACTTACTTGGTTTTTTCCCCTTGGGCTGGGTTTAGTAGCAAGGAAAAAGAAGTCAAGCCTCAGAGTCTACTGCCCTCATGCGACGGAATGTGAGTGAGAGCAGCGAGCCTGTGACCGTTGGGGATACCAGGCAAGAGCCCTCCATCTGGGAGCCGAGCTCTCGCCAGTCTCGGTGAGAGAAGTGTCTGGTTTGGTGAGGACTCTGCTCACGCCCCACCTGAGTCCGGGTCGGGAAGCCCCGTCCATTAGGGTTCGGTGTGTAAGAAAAGGTTCCTGATCAGCTGTGGTTACGAGGGAGAAAAGGTCCCCTTTTCAGAGGCTGCTCGTTTCTCTGGTCAGGAACGGTGTCTTCTCCACAACTGAAGCTTGGATCCAGGAGGATGACTCCAGGTGGTGAGTTGCCCGCCTTGCTCTCATGTTTCTCTGTTTTCTCTCCTGTGTTCGCCAACTCGCTCTTTCTCTTCTCTCCTCTTCTCTCCTCGTGCCGTGTCCCTTCACAGGACACGGGTAGGTGTGCATTCCCACAAGGGAGGTCTCGGGAGCCATGGAAAAGTCGGAGCGGACGAAAATCATGCAGGGCAGTAGAAAGGCTGCTGAAAGTACCTGAAGTGACAAAGAAAATGAGAAGGGGGAAGTCCAGCCTGAAACAGGAGTGTAGTCTGTAAAGAGAAACAACGGGAAGTCTAAGCTACAGAAACTCTTCAAGTTGCCGAAAGACATGTAGGATGGGAAATTACTTCTTGAATCCAGTCTGTTGAAGATCTTAGGCTCAGTATGCGTGCGTATTTGTAGTTGCTTAGCAATCTGCCTTCTTCTGTTTGCTATCCCTTCTAATCACTGAAAATCTAGCTATCTATTTTTTGTTTAGTTTTATTATTATTATTATTATTATTATTATTATTATTATTTATTAAACTCAGTTTGTGCAACTGGTGCTCCGTGAGGAAATGATTTGTGTGTATTACTCCAAGGGGCTGCCCGGTGTCACTGTTGCTCCAGGAGGGAAATGATTTGAGCACTACCTGAATTGGCCACGCAGTGTCACCATTGCTCCGTGAGGGAAATGCTTTCTGCATTACTCCAAGTGGCCACCCAGTGTCACTGTTGCTCCAGGAGGGAAATGCTTCCTGCATGACCGGAATTGGCCACACACATCACTGTTGCTCCGGGGTGGGGGGTGGGGGGGAAGGCGGGGGATTGTTTGTGTGTTACTCCTGAGTGGCCACGTCGTGTCACTCTTCCTCCAGGAGGGGAATGCTTTGTGCATTACCCCGTGTGGCCACCCAAGACAACACACACAGCACGACACCGACGCAGACACACACAGAACACGTCACACATACAGATGGGTAGTGTAAATTGCTAAAAATGAGACATTCATTACTAATCAGATGTAGCCGTTGATGTCTCATGCACTCTTCCTCGAAAAGCCATACGTAGTCTCGCCTGATCATTTGGTAGAGATCTGTTCAAGAAAAGTACTCCTCATGAGACATACATTATTGACAAGTACTAGTCATCAATTTCTCCTCGAATGATTCACCAAAACGCTTTTCGATCCCCTGCTGGTGATTTGGAAGAAATCGTTTCTTGAAATGTACTAAACTAGAGAAATTCATCTTTGACCTGTGCGACAGATAAATTTGAGAGGGAATCTTCCTGAAAGCCAAGAGGATTCACTTCTCGTCAGACGGTACAGAGCAGTTTGCGAAAATTACTCAGAATGAGAACGTCATTCGTAATCAGGTATCCTGAGGTCTTTCTCATGGAACCATCCACCAAAAAGCAAGTCTATTCTCTCTGCGGCATTTGGCAGAGATTTATCGTGAAAATTGCTAAAGAAGAGAACGTTATAACTGATCAATGCTAATAATCAATGACAAATGGAATCATCCTCCAAAAGCCTTTCAGATTGGCTCCCTGTGATTAGGTAGATATCAGTTGACGATTAGTAGAAATTACTAAAAGGGAGGCAGTTCTTTCTGATCAATGTTAGCAATTAATTACACATGGAATCATCCTCCGGACTATAGTCATAATTAGCTCCTGGAGATTTGGACTCAAATCGGTTCGTGAAAATGACTAGGAATGAGACAATTCATTCCTCATCCGTCTTCTGATAAATTTCCCACGGAATCATCCAGCAGAAAAGCAAAGGCATTCCCCCTTGGTGCGTTGGAACAGATCGGTTCGTGCAAATCACTCAAGGTAGAAAATCATTCTTTACAAGTCCCTAGTGGTAAAGACTCCAGCAATCCAGCTTCTCTCCTGGTGAGTTCGTAGCGATTGGTTCAAGAAAATTACTCCGAAGGAGACTTAAATTATTGACAAGTACTAGTGCTAAAGCTCTCCTCGAATGATTAACCAAAATGCTTTTCGATACGATGACACAGAAGGGCACAGAACACGACACACCAAAATAACACACGAGAAAGACACACACACACCACGACACGGAAAGCATCACCCACAAAACATCACACACACGACCCACAACATCTCACAAACACACACTCACTCAACACAAGACGACCCACAACATGTCGAGCGCTGTGGAGCGAGGGCTCCGGCTCGGCTTTCGCAGCGGCTCTGGCGAGGAATGGTGCCGGAGCTCTCGCCGGAGGGGAAGACGGCAGGAGGGGGCCTGAGCCGCTTGGGCCTCTTTCCAAGGAGGCGGAACCAGGCCTCCGCTCTCTGCCCTCTGCAGACCTGGCTGCCAGGTCAGTGCTTCCAGTTCCTCGTCCGCACTCGCTGTCGTCGTCCTCCTCAGCGGCCGTGGGCGTCCTCGCTGGGGACGGGGCTCGGGGGGATGAAGGTGGGGAGGGGCCAGAGTCTCTTGAGCAGAGTGACTCTGTGGGGTGCCGTTAGAAAAGGAGATTTTGGTTGGGATGCTCCAGGTGTAATGGGAGGAGAGTGGAGGGCGGATCCCCGCCGTGTGGGAGAGGCAAAGAGAGGAGCCTCCGAGACGTTGCCGACTGAGAATGGTAACTTACTTGGTTTTTTCCCCTTGGGCTGGGTTTAGTAGCAAGGAAAAAGAAGTCAAGCCTCAGAGTCTACTGCCCTCATGCGACGGAATGTGAGTGAGAGCAGCGAGCCTGTGACCGTTGGGGACACCAGGCAAGAGCCCTCCATCTGGGAGCCGAGCTCTCGCCAGTCTCGGTGAGAGAAGTGTCTGGTTTGGTGAGGACTCTGCTCACGCCCCACCTGAGTCCGGGTCGGGAAGCCCCGTCCATTAGGGTTCGGTGTGTAAGAAAAGGTTCCTGATCAGCTGTGGTTACGAGGGAGAAAAGGTCCCCTTTTCAGAGGCTGCTCGTTTCTCTGGTCAGGAACGGTGTCTTCTCCACAACTGAAGCTTGGATCCAAGAGGATGACTCCAGGTGGTGAGTTGCCCGCCTTGCTCTCATGTTTCTCTGTTTTCTCTCCTGTGTTCGCCAACTCGCTCTTTCTCTTCTCTCCTCTTCTCTCCTCGTGCCGTGTCCCTTCACAGGACACGGGTAGGTGTGCATTCCCACAAGGGAGGTCTCGGGAGCCATGGAAAAGTCGGAGCGGACGAAAATCATGCAGGGCAGTAGAAAGGCTGCTGAAAGTACCTGAAGTGACAAAGAAAATGAGAAGGGGGAAGTCCAGCCTGAAACAGGAGTGTAGTCTGTAAAGAGAAACAACGGGAAGTCTAAGCTACAGAAACTCTTCAAGTTGCCGAAAGACATGTAGGATGGGAAATTACTTCTTGAATCCAGTCTGTTGAAGATCTTAGGCTCAGTATGCGTGCGTATTTGTAGTTGCTTAGCAATCTGCCTTCTTCTGTTTGCTATCCCTTCTAATCACTGAAAATCTAGCTATCTATTTTTTGTTTAGTTTTATTATTATTATTATTATTATTATTATTATTATTATTATTATTTATTATTAAACTCAGTTTGTGCAACTGGTGCTCCGTGAGGAAATGATTTGTGTGTATTACTCCAAGGGGCTGCCCGGTGTCACTGTTGCTCCAGGAGGGAAATGATTTGAGCACTACCTGAATTGGCCACGCAGTGTCACCATTGCTCCGTGAGGGAAATGCTTTCTGCATTACTCCAAGTGGCCACCCAGTGTCACTGTTGCTCCAGGAGGGAAATGCTTTCTGCATGACCTGAATTGGCCACACACATCACTCACATCACTGTTGCTCCGGGGTGGGGGGTGGGGGGGAGGCGGGGGATTGTTTGTGTGTTACTCCTGAGTGGCCACGTCGTGTCACTCTTCCTCCAGGAGGGGAATGCTTTGTGCATTACCCTGTGTGGCCACCCAAGACAACACACACAGCACGACACCGACGCACACACACACAGAACACGTCACACATACAGATGGGTAGTGTAAATTGCTAAAAATGAGACATTCATTACTAATCAGATGTAGCCGTTGATGTCTCATGCACTCTTCCTCGAAAAGCCATACGTAGTCTCGCCTGATCATTTGGTAGAGATCTGTTCAAGAAAAGTACTCCTAATGAGACATACATTATTGAAAAGTACTAGTCATCAATTTCTCCTCGAATGATTCACCAAAACGCTTTTCGATCCCCTGCTGGTGATTTGGAAGAAATCGTTTCTTGAAATGTACTAAACTAGAGAAATTCATCTTTGACCTGTGCGACAGATAAATTTGAGAGGGAATCTTCCTGAAAGCCAAGAGGATTCACTTCTCGTCAGACGGTACAGAGCAGTTTGCGAAAATTACTCAGAATGAGAACGTCATTCGTAATCAGGTATCCTGAGGTCTTTCTCATGGAACCATCCACCAAAAAGCAAGTCTATTCTCTCTGCGGCATTTGGCAGAGATTTATCGTGAAAATTGCTAAAGAAGAGAACGTTATAACTGATCAATGCTAATAATCAATGACAAATGGAATCATCCTCCAAAAGCCTTTCAGATTGGCTCCCTGTGATTAGGTAGATATCAGTTGACGATTTGGTAGAAATTACTAAAAAGGAGGCAGTTCTTTCTGATCAATGTTAGCAATTAATTACACATGGAATCATCCTCCGGACTATAGTCATAATTAGCTCCTGGAGATTTGGACTCAAATCGGTTCGTGAAAATGACTAGGAATGAGACAATTCATTCCTCATCCGTCTTCTGATAAATTTCCCACGGAATCATCCAGCAGAAAAGCAAAGGCATTCCCCCTTGGTGCGTTGGAACAGATCGGTTCGTGCAAATCACTCAAGGTAGAAAATCATTCTTTACAAGTCCCTAGTGGTAAAGACTCCAGCAATCCAGCTTCTCTCCTGGTGAGTTCGTAGCGATTGGTTCAAGAAAATTACTCCGAAGGAGACTTAAATTATTGACAAGTACTAGTGCTAAAGCTCTCCTCCAATGATTAACCAAAATGCTTTTCGATACGATGACACAGAAGGGCACAGAACACGACACACCAAAATAAGACACGAGAAAGACACACACACACCGCGACACGGAAAGCATCACCCACAAAACATCACACACACGACCCACAACATCTCACAAACACACACTCACTCAACACAAGACGACCCACAACATGTCGAGCACTGTGGAGCGAGGGCTCCGGCTCGGCTTTCGCAGCGGCTCTGGCGAGGAATGGTGCCGGAGCTCTCGCCGGAGGGGAAGACGGCAGGAGGGGGCCTGAGCCGCTTGGGCCTCTTTCCAAGGAGGCGGAATCAGGCCTCCGCTCTCTGCCCTCTGCAGACCTGGCTGCCAGGTCAGTGCTTCCAGTTCCTCGTCCGCACTCGCTGTCGTCGTCCTCCTCAGCGGCCGTGGGCGTCCTCGCTGGGGACGGGGCTCGGGGGGATGAAGGTGGGGAGGGGCCAGAGTCTCTTGAGCAGAGTGACTCTGTGGGGTGCCGTTAGAAAAGGAGATTTTGGTTGGGATGCTCCAGGTGGAATGGGAGGAGAGTGGAGGGCGGATCCCCGCCGTGTGGGAGAGGCAAAGAGAGGAGCCTCTGAGACGTTGCCGACTGAGAATGGTAACTTACTTGGTTTTTTCCCCTTGGGCTGGGTTTAGTAGCAAGGAAAAAGAAGTCAAGCCTCAGAGTCTACTGCCCTCATGCGACGGAATGTGAGTGAGAGCAGCGAGCCTGTGACCGTTGGGGATACCAGGCAAGAGCCCTCCATCTGGGAGCCGAGCTCTCGCCAGTCTTGGTGAGAGAAGTGTCTGGTTTGGTGAGGACTCTGCTCACGCCCCACCTGAGTCCGGGTCGGGAAGCCCCGTCCATTAGGGTTCGGTGTGTAAGAAAAGGTTCCTGATCAGCTGTGGTTACGAGGGAGAAAAGGTCCCCTTTTCAGAGGCTGCTCGTTTCTCTGGTCAGGAACGGTGTCTTCTCCACAACTGAAGCTTGGATCCAGGAGGATGACTCCAGGTGGTGAGTTGCCCGCCTTGCTCTCATGTTTCTCTGTTTTCTCTCCTGTGTTCGCCAACTCGCTCTTTCTCTTCTCTTCTCTCCTCTTCTCTCCTCGTGCCGTGTCCCTTCACAGGACACGGGTAGGTGTGCATTCCCACAAGGGAGGTCTCGGGAGCCATGGAAAAGTCGGAGCGGACGAAAATCATGCAGGGCAGTAGAAAGGCTGCTGAAAGTACCTGAAGTGACAAAGAAAATGAGAAGGGGGAAGTCCAGCCTGAAACAGGAGTGTAGTCTGTAAAGAGAAACAACGGGAAGTCTAAGCTACAGAAACTCTTCAAGTTGCCGAAAGACATGTAGGATGGGAAATTACTTCTTGAATCCAGTCTGTTGAAGATCTTAGGCTCAGTATGCGTGCGTATTTGTAGTTCCTTAGCAATCTGCCTTCTTCTGTTTGCTATCCCTTCTAATCACTGAAAATCTAGCTATCTATTTTTTGTTTAGTTTTATTATTATTATTATTATTATTATTATTATTATTATTATTTATTAAACTCAGTTTGTGCAACTGGTGCTCCGTGAGGAAATGATTTGTGTGTATTACTCCAAGGGGCTGCCCGGTGTCACTGTTGCTCCAGGAGGGAAATGATTTGAGCACTACCTGAATTGGCCACGCAGTGTCACCATTGCTCCGTGAGGGAAATGCTTTCTGCATTACTCCAAGTGGCCACCCAGTGTCACTGTTGCTCCAGGAGGGAAATGCTTCCTGCATGACCGGAATTGGCCACACACATCACTGTTGCTCCGGGGTGGGGGGTGGGAGGGAAGGCGGGGGATTGTTTGTGTGTTACTCCTGAGTGGCCACGTCGTGTCACTCTTCCTCCAGGAGGGGAATGCTTTGTGCATTACCCCGTGTGGCCACCCAAGACAACACACACAGCACGACACCGACGCAGACACACACAGAACACGTCACACATACAGATGGGTAGTGTAAATTGCTAAAAATGAGACATTCATTACTAATCAGATGTAGCCGTTGATGTCTCATGCACTCTTCCTCGAAAAGCCATACGTAGTCTCGCCTGATCATTTGGTAGAGATCTGTTCAAGAAAAGTACTCCTAATGAGACATACATTATTGACAAGTACTAGTCATCAATTTCTCCTCGAATGATTCACCAAAACGCTTTTCGATCCCCTGCTGGTGATTTGGAAGAAATCGTTTCTTGAAATGTACTAAACTAGAGAAATTCTTCTTTGACCTGTGCGACAGATAAATTTGAGAGGGAATCTTCCTGAAAGCCCCGAGGATTCACTTCTCGTCAGACGGTACAGAGCAGTTTGCGAAAATTACTCAGAATGAGAACGTCATTCGTAATCAGGTATCCTGAGGTCTTTCTCATGGAACCATCCACCAAAAAGCAAGTCTATTCTCTCTGCGGCATTTGGCAGAGATTTATCGTGAAAATTGCTAAAGAAGAGAACGTTATAACTGATCAATGCTAATAATCAATGACAAATGGAATCATCCTCCAAAAGCCTTTCAGATTGGCTCCCTGTGATTAGGTAGATATCAGTTGACGATTAGTAGAAATTACTAAAAGGGAGGCAGTTCTTTCTGATCAATGTTAGCAATTAATTACACATGGAATCATCCTCCGGACTATAGTCATAATTAGCTCCTGGAGATTTGGACTAAAATCGGTTCGTGAAAATGACTAGGAATGAGACAATTCATTCCTCATCCGTCTTCTGATAAATTTCCCACGGAATCATCCAGCAGAAAAGCAAAGGCATTCCCCCTTGGTGCGTTGGAACAGATCGGTTCGTGCAAATCACTCAAGGTAGAAAATCATTCTTTACAAGTCCCTAGTGGTAAAGACTCCAGCAATCCAGCTTCTCTCCTGGTGAGTTCGTAGCGATTGGTTCAAGAAAATTACTCCGAAGGAGACTTAAATTATTGACAAGTACTAGTGCTAAAGCTCTCCTCGAATGATTAACCAAAATGCTTTTCGATACGATGACACAGAAGGGCACAGAACACGACACACAAAAAATAACACACGAGAAAGACACACACACACCGCGACACGGAAAGCATCACCCACAAAACATCACACACACGACCCACAACATCTCACAAACACACACTCACTCAACACAAGACGACCCACAACATGTCGAGCGCTGTGGAGCGAGGGCTCCGGCTCGGCTTTCGCAGCGGCTCTGGCGAGGAATGGTGCCGGAGCTCTCGCCGGAGGGGAAAACGGCAGGAGGGGGCCTGAGCCGCTTGGGCCTCTTTCCAAGGAGGCGGAACCAGGCCTCCGCTCTCTGCCCTCTGCAGACCTGGCTGCCAGGTCAGTGCTTCCAGTTCCTCGTCCGCACTCGCTGTCGTCGTCCTCCTCAGCGGCCGTGGGCGTCCTCGCTGGGGACGGGGCTCGGGGGGATGAAGGTGGGGAGGGGCCAGAGTCTCTTGAGCAGAGTGACTCTGTGGGGTGCCGTTAGAAAAGGAGATTTTGGTTGGGATGCTCCAGGTGTAATGGGAGGAGAGTGGAGGGCGGATCCCCGCCGTGTGGGAGAGGCAAAGAGAGGAGCCTCCGAGACGTTGCCGACTGAGAATGGTAACTTACTTGGTTTTTTCCCCTTGGGCTGGGTTTAGTAGCAAGGAAAAAGAAGTCAAGCCTCAGAGTCTACTGCCCTCATGCGACGGAATGTGAGTGAGAGCAGCGAGCCTGTGACCGTTGGGGATACCAGGCAAGAGCCCTCCATCTGGGAGCCGAGCTCTCGCCAGTCTCGGTGAGAGAAGTGTCTGGTTTGGTGAGGACTCTGCTCACGCCCCACCTGAGTCCGGGTCGGGAAGCCCCGTCCATTAGGGTTCGGTGTGTAAGAAAAGGTTCCTGATCAGCTGTGGTTACGAGGGAGAAAAGGTCCCCTTTTCAGAGGCTGCTCCTTTCTCTGGTCAGGAACGGTGTCTTCTCCACAACTGAAGCTTGGATCCAAGAGGATGACTCCAGGTGGTGAGTTGCCCGCCTTGCTCTCATGTTTCTCTGTTTTCTCTCCTGTGTTCGCCAACTCGCTCTTTCTCTTCTCTCCTCTTCTCTCCTCGTGCCGTGTCCCTTCACAGGACACGGGTAGGTGTGCATTCCCACAAGGGAGGTCTCGGGAGCCATGGAAAAGTCGGAGCGGACGGAAATCATGCAGGGCAGTAGAAAGGCTGCTGAAAGTACCTGAAGTGACAAAGAAAATGAGAAGGGGGAAGTCCAGCCTGAAACAGGAGTGTAGTCTGTAAAGAGAAACAACGGGAAGTCTAAGCTACAGAAACTCTTCAAGTTGCCGAAAGACATGTAGGATGGGAAATTACTTCTTGAATCCAGTCTGTTGAAGATCTTAGGCTCAGTATGCGTGCGTATTTGTAGTTGCTTAGCAATCTGCCTTCTTCTGTTTGCTATCCCTTCTAATCACTGAAAATCTAGCTATCTATTTTTTGTTTAGTTTTATTATTATTATTATTATTATTATTATTATTATTATTATTATTATTATTATTTATTATTAAACTCAGTTTGTGCAACTGGTGCTCCGTGAGGAAATGATTTGTGTGTATTACTCCAAGGGGCTGCCCGGTGTCACTGTTGCTCCAGGAGGGAAATGATTTGAGCACTACCTGAATTGGCCACGCAGTGTCACCATTGCTCCGTGAGGGAAATGCTTTCTGCATTACTCCAAGTGGCCACCCAGTGTCACTGTTGCTCCAGGAGGGAAATGCTTTCTGCATGACCTGAATTGGCCACACACATCACTCACATCACTGTTGCTCCGGGGTGGGGGGTGGGGGGGGAGGCGGGGGATTGTTTGTGTGTTACTCCTGAGTGGCCACGTCGTGTCACTCTTCCTCCAGGAGGGGAATGCTTTGTGCATTACCCCGTGTGGCCACCCAAGACAACACACACAGCACGACACCGATGCACACACACACAGAACACGTCACACATACAGATGGGTCGTGTAAATTGCTAAAAATGAGACATTCATTACTAATCAGATGTAGCCGTTGATGTCTCATGCACTCTTCCTCGAAAAGCCATACGTAGTCTCGCCTGATCATTTGGTAGAGATCTGTTCAAGAAAAGTACTCCTAATGAGACATACATTATTGACAAGTACTAGTCATCAATTTCTCCTCGAATGATTCACCAAAACGCTTTTCGATCCCCTGCTGGTGATTTGGAAGAAATCGTTTCTTGAAATGTACTAAACTAGAGAAATTCATCTTTGACCTGTGCGACAGATAAATTTGAGAGGGAATCTTCCTGAAAGCCAAGAGGATTCACTTCTCGTCAGACGGTACAGAGCAGTTTGCGAAAATTACTCAGAATGAGAACGTCATTCGTAATCAGGTATCCTGAGGTCTTTCTCATGGAACCATCCACCAAAAAGCAAGTCTATTCTCTCTGCGGCATTTGGCAGAGATTTATCGTGAAAATTGCTAAAGAAGAGAACGTTATAACTGATCAATGCTAATAATCAATGACAAATGGAATCATCCTCCAAAAGCCTTTCAGATTGGCTCCCTGTGATTAGGTAGATATCAGTTGACGATTTGGTAGAAATTACTAAAAAGGAGGCAGTTCTTTCTGATCAATGTTAGCAATTAATTACACATGGAATCATCCTCCGGACTATAGTCATAATTAGCTCCTGGAGATTTGGACTAAAATCGGTTCGTGAAAATGACTAGGAATGAGACAATTCATTCCTCATCCGTCTTCTGATAAATTTCCCATGGAATCATCCAGCAGAAAAGCAAAGGCATTCCCCCTTGGTGCGTTGGAACAGATCGGTTCGTGCAAATCACTCAAGGTAGAAAATCATTCTTTACAAGTCCCTAGTGGTAAAGACTCCAGCAATCCAGCTTCTCTCCTGGTGAGTTCGTAGCGATTGGTTCAAGAAAATTACTCCGAAGGAGACTTAAATTATTGACAAGTACTAGTGCTAAAGCTCTCCTCCAATGATTAACCAAAATGCTTTTCGATACGATGACACAGAAGGGCACAGAACACGACACACAAAAATAACACACGAGAAAGAGACACGCACACCGCGACACGGAAAGCATCACCCACAAAACATCACACACACGACCCACAACATCTCACAAACACACACTCACTCAACACAAGACGACCCAAAACATGTCGAGCGCTGTGGAGCGAGGGCTCCGGCTCGGCTTTCGCAGCGGCTCTGGCGAGGAATGGTGCCGGAGCTCTCGCCGGAGGGGAAAATGGCAGGAGGGGGCCTGAGCCGCTTGGGCCTCTTTCCAAGGAGGCGGAACCAGGCCTCCGCTCTCTGCCCTCTGCAGACCTGGCTGCCAGGTCAGTGCTTCCAGTTCCTCGTCCGCACTCGCTGTCGTCGTCCTCCTCAGCGGCCGTGGGCGTCCTCGCTGGGGACGGGGCTCGGGGGGATGAAGGTGGGGAGGGGCCAGAGTCTCTTGAGCAGAGTGACTCTGTGGGGTGCCGTTAGAAAAGGAGATTTTGGTTGGGATGCTCCAGGTGTAATGGGAGGAGAGTGGAGGGCGGATCCCCGCCGTGTGGGAGAGGCAAAGAGAGGAGCCTCCAGACGTTGCCGACTGAGAATGGTAACTTACTTGTTTTTTTCCCCTTGGGCTGGGTTTAGTAGCAAGGAAAAAGAAGTCAAGCCTCAGAGTCTACTGCCCTCATGCGACGGAATGTGAGTGAGAGCAGCGAGCCTGTGACCGTTGGGGATACCAGGCAAGAGCCCTCCATCTGGGAGCCGAGCTCTCGCCAGTCTCGGTGAGAGAAGTGTCTGGTTTGGTGAGGACTCTGCTCACGCCCCACCTGAGTCCGGGTCGGGAAGCCCCGTCCATTAGGGTTCGGTGTGTAAGAAAAGGTTCCTGATCAGCTGTGGTTACGAGGGAGAAAAGGTCCCCTTTTCAGAGGCTGCTCGTTTCTCTGGTCAGGAACGGTGTCTTCTCCACAACTGAAGCTTGGATCCAAGAGGATGACTCCAGGTGGTGAGTTGCCCGCCTTGCTCTCATGTTTCTCTGTTTTCTCTCCTGTGTTCGCCAACTCGCTCTTTCTCTTCTCTCCTCTTCTCTCCTCGTGCCGTGTCCCTTCACAGGACACGGGTAGGTGTGCATTCCCACAAGGGAGGTCTCGGGAGCCATGGAAAAGTCGGAGCGGACGAAAATCATGCAGGGCAGTAGAAAGGCTGCTGAAAGTACCTGAAGTGACAAAGAAAATGAGAAGGGGGAAGTCCAGCCTGAAACAGGAGTGTAGTCTGTAAAGAGAAACAACGGGAAGTCTAAGCTACAGAAACTCTTCAAGTTGCCGAAAGACATGTAGGATGGGAAATTACTTCTTGAATCCAGTCTCTTGAAGATCTTAGGCTCAGTATGCGTGCGTATTTGTAGTTGCTTAGCAATCTGCCTTCTTCTGTTTGCTATCCCTTCTAATCACTGAAAATCTAGCTATCTATTTTTTGTTAGTTTTATTATTATTATTATTATTATTATTATTATTATTATTATTATTATTATTATTTCTTATTAAACTCAGTTTGTGCAACTGGTGCTCCGTGAGGAAATGATTTGTGTGTATTACTCCAAGGGGCTGCCCGGTGTCACTGTTGCTCCAGGAGGGAAATGATTTGAGCACTACCTGAATTGGCCACGCAGTGTCACCATTGCTCCGTGAGGGAAATGCTTTCTGCATTACTCCAAGTGGCCACCCAGTGTCACTGTTCCTCCAGGAGGGAAATGCTTTCTGCATGACCTGAATTGGCCACACGCATCACTGTTGCTCCGGGGTGGGGGGTTGGGGGGGAGGCGGGGGATTGTTTGTGTGTTACTCCTGAGTGGCCACGTCGTGTCACTCTTCCTCCAGGAGGGGAATGCTTTGTGCATTACCCTGTGTGGCCACCCAAGACAACACACACAGCGCGACACCGACGCACACACACACAGAACACGTCACACATACAGATGGGTAGTGTAAATTGCTAAAAATGAGACATTCATTACTAATCAGATGTAGCCGTTGATGTCTCATGCACTCTTCCTCGAAAAGCCATACGTAGTCTCGCCTGATCATTTGGTAGAGATCTGTTCAAGAAAAGTACTCCTAATGAGACATACATTATTGACAAGTACTAGTCATCAATTTCTCCTCGAATGATTCACCAAAACGCTTTTCGATCCCCTGCTGGTGATTTGGAAGAAATCGTTTCTTGAAATATACTAAACTAGAGAAATTCATCTTTGACCTGTGCGACAGATAAATTTGAGAGGGAATCTTCCTGAAAGCCAAGAGGGTTCACTTCTCGTCAGACGGTACAGAGCAGTTTGCGAAAATTACTCAGAATGAGAACGTCATTCGTAATCAGGTATCCTGAGGTCTTTCTCATGGAACCATCCACCAAAAAGCAAGTCTATTCTCTCTGCGGCATTTGGCAGAGATTTATCGTGAAAATTGCTAAAGAAGAGAACGTTATAACTGATCAATGCTAATAATCAATGACAAATGGAATCATCCTCCAAAAGCCTTTCAGATTGGCTCCCTGTGATTAGGTAGATATCAGTTGACGATTTGGTAGAAATTACTAAAAAGGAGGCAGTTCTTTCTGATCAATGTTAGCAATTAATTACACATGGAATCATCCTCCGGACTATAGTCATAATTAGCTCCTGGAGATTTGGACTAAAATCGGTTCGTGAAAATGACTAGGAATGAGACAATTCATTCCTCATCCGTCTTCTGATAAATTTCCCACGGAATCATCCAGCAGAAAAGCAAAGGCATTCCCCCTTGGTGCGTTGGAACAGATCGGTTCGTGCAAATCACTCAAGGTAGAAAATCATTCTTTACAAGTCCCTAGTGGTAAAGACTCCAGCAATCCAGCTTCTCTCCTGGTGAGTTCGTAGCGATTGGTTCAAGAAAATTACTCCGAAGGAGACTTAGATTATTGACAAGTACTACTGCTAAAGCTCTCCTCGAATGATTAACCAAAATGCTTTTCGATACGATGACACAGAAGGGCACAGAACATGACACACCAAAATAAGACACGAGAAAGACACACACACACCGCGACACGGAAAGCATCACCCACAAAACATCACACACACGACCCACAACATCTCACAAACACACACTCACTCAACACAAGACGACCCACAACATGTCGAGCGCTGTGGAGCGAGGACTCCGGCTCGGCTTTCGCAGCGGCTCTGGCGAGGAATGGTGCCGGAGCTCTCGCCGGAGAGGAAGACGGCAGGAGGGGGCCTGAGCCGCTTGGGCCTCTTTCCAAGGAGGCGGAACCAGGCCTCCGCTCTCTGCCCTCTGCAGACCTGGCTGCCAGGTCAGTGCTTCCAGTTCCTCGTCCGCACTCGCTGTCGTCGTCCTCCTCAGCGGCCGTGGGCGTCCTCGCTGGGGACGGGGCTCGGGGGGATGAAGGTGGGGAGGGGCCAGAGTCTCTTGAGCAGAGTGACTCTGTGGGGTGCTGTTAGAAAAGGAGATTTTGGTTGGGATGCTCCAGGTGGAATGGGAGGAGAGTGGAGGGCGGATCCCCGCCGTGTGGGAGAGGCAAAGAGAGGAGCCTCCGAGACGTTGCCGACTGAGAATGGTAACTTACTTGGTTTTTTCCCCTTGGGCTGGGTTTAGTAGCAAGGAAAAAGAAGTCAAGCCTCAGAGTCTACTGCCCTCATGCGACGGAATGTGAGTGAGAGCAGCGAGCCTGTGACCGTTGGGGATACCAGGCAAGAGCCCTCCATCTGGGAGCCGAGCTCTCGCCAGTCTCGGTGAGAGAAGTGTCTGGTTTGGTGAGGGCTCTGCTCACGCCCCACCTGAGTCCGGGTCGGGAAGCCCCGTCCATTAGGGTTCGGTGTGTAAGAAAAGGTTCCTGATCAGCTGTGGCTACGAGGGAGAAAAGGTCCCCTTTTCAGAGGCTGCTCGTTTCTCTGGTCAGGAACGGTGTCTTCTCCACAACTGAAGCTTGGATCCAAGAGGATGAGTCCAGGTGGTGAGTTGCCCGCCTTGCTCTCATGTTTCTCTGTTTTCTCTCCTGTGTTCGCCAACTCGCTCTTTCTCTTCTCTTCTCTCCTCTTCTCTCCTCGTGCCGTGTCCCTTCACAGGACACGGGTAGGTGTGCATTCCCACAAGGGAGGTCTCGGGAGCCATGGAAAAGTCGGAGCGGACGAAAATCATGCAGGGCAGTAGAAAGGCTGCTGAAAGTACCTGAAGTGACAAAGAAAATGAGAAGGGGGAAGTCCAGCCTGAAACAGGAGTGTCGTCTGTAAAGAGAAACAACGGGAAGTCTAAGCTACAGAAACTCTTCAAGTTGCCGAAAGACATGTAGGATGGGAAATTACTTCTTGAATCCAGTCTGTTGAAGATCTTAGGCTCAGTATGCGTGCGTATTTGTAGTTGCTTAGCAATCTGCCTTCTTCTGTTTGCTATCCCTTCTAATCACTGAAAATCTAGCTATCTATTTTTTGTTTAGTTTTATTATTATTATTATTATTATTATTATTATTTATTATTAAACTCAGTTTGTGCAACTGGTGCTCCGTGAGGAAATGATTTGTGTTTATTACTCCAAGGGGCTGCCCGGTGTCACTGTTGCTCCAGGAGGGAAATGATTTGAGCACTACCTGAATTGGCCACGCAGTGTCACCATTGCTCCGTGAGGGAAATGCTTTCTGCATTACTCCAAGTGGCCACCCAGTGTCACTGTTGCTCCAGGAGGGAAATGCTTTCTGCATGACCTGAATTGGCCACACACATCACTGTTGCTCCGGGGTGGGGGGTGGGGGGTGGGGAGGCGGGGGATTGTTTGTGTGTTACTCCTGAGTGGCCACGTCGTGTCACTCTTCCTCCAGGAGGGGAATGCTTTGTGCATTACCCTGTGTGGCCACCCAAGACAACACACACAGCACGACACCGACGCAGACACACACAGAACACGTCACACATACAGATGGGTAGTGTAAATTGCTAAAAATGAGACATTCATTACTAATCAGATGTAGCCGTTGATGTCTCATGCACTCTTCCTCGAAAAGCCATACGTAGTCTCGCCTGATCATTTGGTAGAGATCTGTTCAAGAAAAGTACTCCTAATGAGACATACATTATTGACAAGTACTAGTCATCAATTTCTCCTCGAATGATTCACCAAAACGCTTTTCGATCCCCTGCTGGTGATTTGGAAGAAATCGTTTCTTGAAATGTACTAAACTAGAGAAATTCATCTTTGACCTGTGCGACAGATAAATTTGAGAGGGAATCTTCCTGAAAGCCCCGAGGATTCACTTCTCGTCAGACGGTACAGAGCAGTTTGCGAAAATTACTCAGAATGAGAACGTCGTTCGTAATCAGGTATCCTGAGGTCTTTCTCATGGAACCATCCACCAAAAAGCAAGTCTATTCTCTCTGCGGCATTTGGCAGAGATTTATCGTGAAAATTGCTAAAAAAGAGAACGTTATAACTGATCAATGCTAATAATCAATGACAAATGGAATCATCCTCCAAAAGCCTTT